>NW_027507789.1:157540603-157550603 GCF_037356315.1 Lithobates pipiens | reverse complement strand
CTTAAGGAAAACACAACCATGCAATTTATTTTCCAGGTGCAGTAACTAATGGCATCCAACCAGATGCTTGCTTTATAAGATTGCTCAAAGCTGATTGCCCTCTTCAATGGTCTATGTCAGTGATGGCGAACCTTGGCACCCCAGATGTTTTGGAACTACATTTCCCATGATGCTCATGCACTCTGCAGTGTAGTTGAGCATCATGGGAAATGTAGTTCCAAAACATCTGGAGTGCCAAGGTTCGCCATCACTGGTCTATGTTGTAGTACATAACAACCATATGCAGAAACAATTGCTCTCCTTTCTGCCATATTCTATGTCAGTGTTTCCCAGCCTCATTCCTCAAGCACCAACATCAGGCCTTTTTTTGGGAATTTCCTTTAGATAAATTATCAAGCCATGAAGGAGATCCTTAAAACATGATCTGTTGAGGGTATTGAGGGTACTTAAGTACTGCACCAACATTACTTATACTGCATATTTACTGAGGAGGATTGGAATAAGAAGTCAACTCCTTTGGAAAAAAAACAACCTTGTCTTTTTTTTCTAGGTGTAGTAGCCAATGGCATCCAACCAGATGCTTGCTTTCTATGATTGCTCAAAGATGATTGTCTTCTGTTGTAGTACATAGCAACCACATGCAGAAACAATCGCTCTCCTTTCTGTTATATTCTATGTCAGTGTTTCCCAGCCTCATACAGTGGTCTACAAGTACCCCCGACAGGCCATATTTTGGGAATTTCTTTTAGATAATATACCAAGCCATGAGAGAAATCCTTAAACCATGATCTGTTGAAGGTACTTAAAGACTGCACCAACCTCACTTATACTGCATATTTATTGGTGAGGATTGGAATAAGAAGTCAACTTCTTTAGGAAAATACAACCTTGCAATGTATTTTCTATGTGCTGTAGCCAATGGCATCCAACCAAATGCTTGCTATCTAAGATTGCTCAAACATGTTAGCCCCTGTACACACGGTCGGAGATTTCGACAACCAAATCCATCTGATTTTGTCAGTCGGATCTTGTCCGAAACTGTTGCATACACACGGTCGGACAAAGTTGTCGAAAAATCCGATCTTTCAGAACGTGATGATGTAATTTCGTTACGATGGGACTACATTCAGGCTAGTAGCCAATAGCTTTGATGTAGGAATTTGATCTGCACATGCGTGGCACTTTGTCCGATCAAAATTCTCTACACATGATCGGAGTATGTCCTATCGGACCAGTTTGTCGGAAAATATTTCCAACAAGTTGGAAAATTGGGTCCGACGGATATTCCGATGGAATCAGTCCGATGCATACCACACACAGTCGGATTATCCGACAACATGGTCTGATAGGACACATTCCGACGGATTCTCCGACCGTGTGTACAAGGGCTTAGTCTTCTTTAGTGGTTTACGTTGTAGTACATAATGACCATATGCAGAAACAATTGCTCTCCTTACTGCCATGTTCTATGTGAGTGTTTCCCAGCCTCATTCCTTAAGTACCCCCAACAGGCCATATTTTGTGAATTTCTTTTAGATAAAATACCAAGCCATGAAGGAGATCCAAAAAACATAATCTGTTGGGGGTACTTGAAGACTGCACTAACATCCCCTATACTGCATATTTATTGTTGATGATTGGAATAAAAGTAAACTCCTTGAGGGAAAATACAGCCTTGCAATTTATTTTCCAGGTGCAGTAGCCAATGGCATCCAACTAGATACTTGCTTTCTAAGATTGCTCAAAGATGATTGTCTTCTTCAGTGTATTGTAGTACATAACAACCATATGCAGAAATAATTGCTCTGATTTCTGTTATATGCTAAGGCTGGCCATACAGTATACAACTTTCTTGTGCTAGTTTCCTTTAGATTTACCAAAACCATATACTATAAGGTCAAACCTAAACACTTTAAACGTGTATGCAATCTGGCAGGCCCTTGCACTACATAGTTAATGGTAAATCTAAAGGTCACTGAACAAGAAAATTGTATAATGTATGGCCAGTCTTAGTCAGTGTTTCCCAGCCTCATTCCTCAAGTACCCACAACAGGCCATGTTTTGGGAATTACTTTTAGATAAAATACCAAGCCATGAAGGAGGTCCTGAAAACATGATCTGTTGAGGGTGCTTGAAGATTAAGATTGGAAACCGGTATTCTATGTAATACCTGAGGCCATTTTTTTTTTACTGTGTTTTTATCTGTGCAGAAATAATAATTTAATCATAGATAAAAGGTCATGAAGCAACTGTCTACATTGCTTGATCAAATCTCCATAAACCAGGGCAGCTTTGGGGAGCAGAGCTCTTAATAAATGCCAGGCTTATGAAATGCAGGCTAATGCAGGGAAGACCAGATAGAAGCAGTGGCTAAGAGAATTTATTATGAAATCATGCTTTCAATTTCTGAGTGTAGTAATTATCTTTTATTTCATTTGAAGCGGCAGAGAGCTGCAGTGGTGACAAGAGCCCCCCGGGTTCTTCTGCCTCCAAGAGAGCACGCACGGCCTACACCAGCGCACAGCTTGTGGAACTGGAGAAAGAGTTTCACTTCAATCGTTATTTGTGTCGACCAAGAAGGGTGGAAATGGCAAATCTTCTGAACCTCAGCGAAAGGCAGATTAAGATTTGGTTCCAGAACCGCAGGATGAAGTACAAGAAAGATCAAAAGATAAAAGGGATGTCTTCATCCTCTGGAGGACCTTCACCCACCAGCACTCCACCCTTGAGCATGCAGTCCTCTGCAGGCTTCTTGGGATCCATGCATTCAATGACTGCTAACTTTGAGACCCCTTCACCACCTCCCTTTAATAACAAACCCCACCAAAATGCCTACTATCAGACCCCTGTAAAAGGTTGTCCTTCCCAGCAGAAGTATGGAAACACTGCTCCAGAATATGACCATCATGGCCTACAAGGAAATGGGAGTAGTTATGTATCTCCCAATATGCAAGGGAGCCCAGTGTATGTTGGGGGGAACTATGTGGATTCAGTGTCAGCACAAGGCCCTACTCTGTATGGTTTGAACCACCTTGCACACCAGACCAACAATATTGACTACAGTGGAGCTCCACCCATGCCAACCAACCAGCATCATGCACCTTGTGAACCCCATCCAACCTACACAGAGCTCTCTTCACATCATCAGGGAAGGATCCAAGAAGCTCCTAAATTGACCCACTTGTGAAGAAGAAATCAGCATTACCTAGAAAAGAAATATGTTGGCAGACTGAGGGGCACTGAGCTAAGGCACTGCCTCAGAACATAAAGAAGCATTTGTGTTGATGTCTTATTTTTTAAATGTGTTTAAATTTATTGTATTTTATTACAGACTGAAGGTATACAGGATTCTTGCTGCATTGTAATTTAAACCCATCTTATCAACACAAGTGCTTCTCAGGGCTGTATTTTGGTCGTAGAAGTACCTGTTATTATCTTAAATGGTATATAATAGGCTCATAAGATTGACATTTATTACATCACCCATCCAGTTAAAAAGCCTTTCAATTGACAAATAAAGTATCACAGCCACTTCCAAGTCTTCTGTAGGATTTGATATAGAGTCCCAGTGGTCACAGACAAAAATGTATGCACAATGTTGATCTCAACTGTGTTTATTTTCTTTGAATGTGATCTGTACATTAAAAAAGAATATGAGAATTGTTACATTTCTGTGGTAGGTGCCTAGGCATTGAGATACAAAGATGTTGCTGACTACATTTTCTAGATAATTGCCATTGATGTCACTTCTCTGTGAAGGTTAGGCACCTGAGTAATCTTTGCTCTTTCGTCTTAACATGAATACAGGGTATATAGTATAGGATCTACTATACTAGGAGATGTCTACTCACCAATCTAAGCACAGTGAATTCTGCTCAGTGTTTGCTAAGCTACCTGTGTGGACATCTCTCTTGCACTTCGAGTTTACAAAGGGTGAGAGCAGCCTAGGGCCCAACTCACTCAAACCTGGAGCCTTCCAGGCTTGTGTGGTCATGTGTAGAGATTATTTATTAATGCTGCTTACGAAAGCCGGTCGAAACAATAATTTTTTTTCCCTTTTTTTGTATTATTTATCCAGCATATTAATGTATTTATGATAATTAAGGAAATTGTACTTTTTTGGTATTTTCTTGTTCTAAAGTTTGTGTTTCCCTGTCATTGTACAATAATGCCTATTTAATTCTAGTATTTTAGAAAAAAAAAATGTTAGTTTGTTTTCTTGTTATAATGGATAATGTAACTAGTCCTACTGGAGGTATGGAAAACCCCATCCAACAGTTATTGTCTAGCCATGAATAGGGAGGCTGCACAACACCCTCTGGAGATCTCTTTGTTCCTTGTAGGTCATTTTTCCTTTTTTTATTTTTATTTTTTAAGTTGCCTGTTGGAAAAAAAAATCATGGAATAAACTTTGTGTTATAAAACATTCCTGTGTATTAGTGTAGTTGTGGGGACAAGAGTTGGATCACTCCTCACCAGCCAGCTTGCTTTAATTCTAGATATGTTTGTACTGAAGAATGTCAATATTTGCTCTTAATTATTAGGCTGCCTGTATGAAATCACTGCAGGTTGGTCTGTTTGTTGTATGCCCAGGATTGTACAAAGAACCCCCAGAATTGTGTCTACTGCTGGCTATGTATCTGAGTAAACGTTCTGCTTGTTTGAATATTCTCCAGCAAAAGACAAACACAAGGGAAGAGAAATGAGAGAGCAGATAGCTACAAATTACACAAACCAGTAGCTTAGAGGGAAAATAAATACCAGATACATGTGTATTTTGCTAAAGGTAATACACTTTCCAGCCTGTTTCAGCTTCAGTTGCCTAATTAGGATAAGTGGATGACTGTATTATTATTTTTTTTTATTATTCAATATATTAATAATAATATTTATTATTATTATTTACAATAATAATAATAATAATAATATCCCTCAACATATATAGGTGTTGAAAGAAAAGTCAATTTCACAAAACTGGCCTACTTGTTCTTCACAAAATTTTCCATGAAGAGTAAATCAATATTTAACTCCTTGATGGGTATCATCCACTTGTTCTAGAACATACTTATTTGTAAATTCATGGAATTTGTAATATCACATAGTGGGGGTTATTTGCTAAATACTTCATGGTGCAAAATGTGGTGCAGCTCTGCACAGAAACCAATCAGCTTCCAGGTTTTATTGTGAACGCTTAACTGAACAAGCTGAAGTTAAAAGCTGATTGGGTAGCATGCATAGCTGCACCAGATTCTGAGTGCACCAGTTTTATTAAATCTACCCCTGTAAAACATATTTAAAAAAAAACATGGAGCAGAGGAAAGCACAGAACAGGGTTAACCAAAAGTCTGCTTTTATTATTTGAACCATGGAACTGCAGGCCAAGATGAGTTAAAAAAAATGATGTAGTAGCAGAGGCTCCACAATGGAAATCAAGAGAGAAATCAAGAGAAATCAGTTGCAAAAAAAAAAAAAAAGACACACCAATGTGTGAAATGAAAGGACAGGAATGAAAGAAAGTGAGTGTTATACATTACAAAGAAGCTCTATGATTTGAATATTCACAATGGGTTAAAGGGGCGGGCTTAAGGAAAATGATATCCCTTTCTCCTCTTGAAATGACTGCATCCAATGTGCAAAAAAATACATTTAGGCAGCATAAATAACGTACAGCGAGGCAAGAATATTTATAGCATATAAAACGTTTAATTAGTAGCAGTGTGAAACATAAGATCAAAGCTCATTCATTTAAAATATGAACAAATTATCATGTTTGCTTTAAATAAAAAAAAAATGTGTCTTGTACACTCTCCCATATAGGGGGAAACGATCTAATAGCTCTTGCTTGCTTCAGAACTCATTAATCTGCAATCCTCAAGCAGTACAGACACACACACACACGAGTCTGTACATTAAATTACATCTCTTTGCTCCTGGCTATGTTATAAAAGAACATTGGAATAAGCAGCACTGCTCAGGAGAACCCCATGAGCTCACACTGAAGCTGTGCTACAATAGAACAGACGCCATCTTTTTTTTCTGTTCAGAAAATGGCGAGTTATGGAGGAAGTCAGGCAGATGGTTCAGTTCAGCTTTGTTTTCACAAAACCTTTCATGTGCAAGAATTCCCAAATCCCGATTTAGATTTACGACAGAAACCTACATAGCAAGGACGATCTGAATCAGGGCTGAATGAACAACAAATCAGAATAAAAATCTTGTTTTTTTTCAAATCTCAGGTTTTGTTAAAATAAGGATCCCTATCCTGCTTGTGCAAATAGTATTATTTTTATATCATAAAAAACAGACACATTTTACAACAAAATATCTCAAAGAAAGCAAGAAAGATTCGAGAGAAAGAGAGGGAGGTGGAAAGAGGTGTAATTAATAGTGAGAGAGAATAAGAGTGAGAGGAAGAGAGACAGAGAAAATAAAAGAGGAAGAGAGAAAGAAAAGGGAGAGAGAAAATGATAGAGAAAGGAATAAAGAGGTAATTAGAAGGAGTGTAAGAGAAATAAAGATACAGAGTAAGACAGACAGAAAAACCAAAAAAAAAATAGGGAGAAAGAAAGAGAAAGAAGGAAGGAAAGAAAGAAAGAAAGAAGGAAGGAAGGGAGGAAGGAAGGAAGGAAAGAAAGAAAAAAAAAGATTAGAGAGAAAGGGAGGGAGGTGAGAAGAGGTGTAATAAATAGTGAGAGAATAAGAGTAGAGAAAGAGAGACAGAGAAAATGAAAGGGGAAGAAATAAAGGGGAGAGAGAGAATGGTAGAGAAATGAATATATAATTAGAAGAGAATTAAAGATACAGAGCAAGACAGAAAAAAAATGAAAGAGGGAGAAAGAAAGAAAGAAAGAAAGAAAGAAAGAAAGAAAGAAAGAAAGAAAGAAAGAAAGAAAAGAAAATCTTCACATAATAAATAACTCAATCAATAAATCCTTCCAAAATAAATCTTTCATGATCCAATCATGTGCTGATGAAATAAGTAACCAGAAATTTGCTCTAGTTGGCTAACTAAACTGAAAATAACAAAATATATTGCTCGACTTCTTTATTAACAACCTCATTACATCATTATATATAGACTCTTCTTTATGACCAAGCTCATTATATATATATATATATATATATATATATATATATATATATATATATATATATATATATATATATATATATATATATATATATATATTAAACACATATTATTGTGCAATAACCTACATTTATTATTACAAAATGTATGTTGATGTTGTAAGCTAATCTTACAATACACAGATATGTAGACCCATATATACATATATGCATACATACATATATAAATAAATAAAGAAGGGCTCTGTCCCTTCTTGCTGCCTTTGGCTCTGGCTACATAGTGACATTAACCCTTCATGTCTATGTATCATCTCTTACCTCGCATTTTAAGTAACACCAAATGGAATAAACAGGCTGCCAGCCTACCCCACCCCCCCAAACCAAGTTAAAAAAATCCATGGCATTTTCCACTAGGTTCTGTAGCAGAAGAAATCCAGGAGGCCACGATTTTCTGTCTTGCTCTACAGTGCAAAAAACAACAACAACAAAAAACAAGGAAATATCGTTTGGGACACTTTAAAAAAAATATTTGCTGCAATAAAGCTGTTGGAGTAAAGAAAGATGTCCTCTGTGGTTACAATGGTCCCAGAAAAGTCCTCTTGTTTTTGTCCCCTCTCCATCCACACTGATCATTGCTGGGACTGTGCCTTGCTCTACACCCACCACCCACGCAGATTTTTATCAGACAAAAGTTTCCACGAGCAGCCCAGCAGCTTGCTGATCACAACCCCCAGACACTTGGAAGGAGTCAGGATTTCTCTCTCTTTTTTTTTCTGGTGACTTTGTGCCCCAGTTTAGCTGTTGGACACATTTCCCGTTTGTGGAGTCTCGGCTTCCCATAGTCATAAAGGGAGGAATTCTTAGCTGACACTGCCCCTCCACCCCAGAGATTGATCACTCTTCTCTTGTGATGTGGCTCAGGAATCATCCCAGTTACTCAGCAGCCTCTCCATAAGGATTTATTCTGGAGTTTCACTAAGTGATCCTGGAAAGCAACAACTGGGCTCCAGATGACCCCAAATGTCATCTTCTGTGATCATGGATGGAGTACCTTCTCTCTCCCCATTAAACCTTCCTATCCTGCTCCACAGCTGCTTCTGCTCTGGTCATCCTCTGTAGTCATGGCTGGAGTACATTCTCTCTCCCCATCCTATGGTGCCAACCCTGGTGTACTCATTGCATCTGCTTTGGTCATCCTCAGTAACCCCCTTCCTAGCGCTTTCTCTTCTATACATTGCCAACTAGTACATGCAGCATTTTTTTGGGGGGGAAGTCCCCCATACATTTATAAGAATTAATTCGCAGTGATAATGCACTCTTTTTCAGCAGGCCTGTTATCCCTATTGGTCAGCCGCAGTCACGTGACCAGGAATTGGCTGCAAGTCGCCCAGTCTTCAGTTTAATACATCAGGGTCCCCATACGCCTGATTTATCAGCAATATACAATAATAGGGCCTCGGGATTATTGGGATCCTAAGATTTCCTTTTCCCACCCCTAGGCTGGCCAGGGGAAGCCATGAATTTTGAATTTGAGAGGGAGATCGGGTTCATCAACAGCCAGCCATCGCTAGCAGAGTGCCTGACGTCCTTCCCTGCTGTCCTGGAGACATTTCAAACTTCATCAATCAAGGGCTCGACATTAATTCCTCCTCCTTTTGAACAAACCATCCCCAGCTTGAATCCGGGCTCCGGTGGCCAGCCGAGGACTAGGAGCCAAAAACGGACAGATAATGGCCTGCTCCAGCAGCCTAGCCAACAGCCTGGCCATTTGGCTACTGAGTTCCCCTGGATGAAGGAAAAAAAATCAGGCAAGAAGAGCAACCAAGGATCCCCACCAGCCCCCCTATCAACGCCTGAGTCTGCAGGGGGGTCACCAGCAGGTCTGTCCTGGGGTCCATCCTTCAGGGATTATGGGGGTCCATCAATTTATTTTAATAATGATATCAGTCACTGGGTTCTTATTGTTTCTGCATCTTGGTCGGTTCATGGGTCCATCATTTTATTTCAATAATATTAGTGTGTTCTTATTGTTCCTGGATCTTGGTGGACTTATGAGTCCATCATCTTATTTTAATAAGTATATAGTCAATTATTGTTCCTGGATCTTGGTGGGCTCACAACTCCATCATTTTATTTTAATAAGTATATAGTCAATTATTGTTCCTGGATCTTGGTGGGCTCACAACTCCATCATTTTATTTTATAATAATATAGTCAATGTGTTCTTATTGTTCCTGGATCTTGGTGGGCTCACAAGTCCATCATTTTATTTTATAATAATTATATAGTCAATATGTTCTCATTGTTCCTGTATCTCGGTGGGCTCGTGATGAGTCTGTTTTTATTTTAACTATGTTCTTATAGCTTTTGAATCTTTGGGAGGTCCATCATTGTATTTAAATTATTATATAGTCGATTTGTTCTTACTGTTCCTGGATATTGTTCACATCCACGTTTGTTTTTAAAAATTATATAGTTAATGTGTTCTTTTAGTTCTTGGATCTTGGTGAGGTTCGTGTGTACATCATTTTATTTCATTAACGACATAGTCACTGTTTACATAGTGTTTCTGGATCTTGGGGGGTTCATAGGTCCATCATTTCTTTTACATAATTATATTAGTCGTGTTTTTATTGTTCATGGATCTTGGTGTGTCTATCATTTTATTTTAATAATTAGATAGTCACTGTTTTCTTATTGTTTCTGGATCTTGGGGTTTCATCATTTCATTTAATAATGATAATAGTCATTGTGTTTTATTGTTCCTGGATCTTGGTGGGTTCAGCTTTTCCTTTTAACAATCATGTAGTCCTGATTCTGGATCCTTGCATATATCACAGTAAAAGAGGACCTGCAGTGTTGCATTGTTCCTGCATGCAATGTAATGCTGTAAAGGGGGTATCTTTTTCTT
>NW_027507789.1:157160603-157535603 GCF_037356315.1 Lithobates pipiens | reverse complement strand
CAGGTCCTTGCACTACATAGTTGAAGGTAAATCTAAAGAAAATTGTATAATGTTTGGCCAGCTTAACATGTTATACTTAATTACGCTGTGCAATTGTTTTGTGCAGACCAGTCCCTCCCCATCTTCTGGGGTCCCCCATAGATGCAAGTACTTCTGGTCCCCTCCTTCCAAGTGCCCCCATAGAAAACCGCTTGCTCTGAGGACCAGGGCTGGGTCAAGGGGTGGGCAGGAGGGGGTGGCTACCATGGTTTCTGTGTTATCATGTTGGGGGTGGGGGAGGAATTTGGGGGTTGTTCTAGCAGGGGCAATTTGGGTGTGTGTGTTAGAAGTGGTGATTTGATGGGATGTGTGCTGGGATGGGGGGAAGAGCATTTGTGCTAGGAGGGGGGATTTGGGGGGTTTGTGGTAGAAGAGGTGATATGGTGGACGGGGAGGGGATATGTGCTAGTAGGGATGATTGGGAAACATTTGTGCTAGGAGGGGAAATTTGGGACAGGGGGAATTTGTGCTAGGAGGGAGGAATGAGGGTGGTATTTTTGCAGGGGGGTGTACTTGGAGGGGAAATTTGAGGGTTAGATGATTTGTGCTAGGAGGAGTGATTTATTTTTAGGTGGGGGATTGTGCAGGGGTCTTGGGGAGAGAGAAGATTTGAGCCTGGGGGAGCATTGATTTGTGCTGGAGGGGGGGGGGAGATAAATTATGCTTGAGGTGTAAGCATGCTGATTAGTGCTCATTTTTTTGGGGGGGGGGGGGGGAATTTTTGCTGATGCATAATGCTCATACATCTTGGAGAGGTGCAGTTTGGCTTGTTCACCCTGGGTTCTAGATGACCTTGTCCCAGCACTGCTGGGGACACTCTGTGCTCGCTATTGAGCTGGCTCTATGTGTCCATTGACACACAGAGTACAGCTCTGCCCCACCCCCTCTCTCTTCACTGTCTATGATTAACAGCAGTAGGAGCCAATGGCTCCCATTGCTGCCTCCTTCTCCAGTGTGAGAGCCAAGAGAGTCGTTCCTCTTGTGCACATCGCTGATCGAGATCGGGCTCAGGTAAGTATTTTGGGGGGGCTGCATGAAGAAGGTTTTTAACCTTAAGGTGTTAATAAACCCACAACTGTAAAATCAGTCTTTATATGCAGCATAGCATGCTTGTTATACTCACTGTGGAACCTAAAGGGTTAATCCTCTGCATTGTGTAAAAAGGCTGTTTGATCCTGTCTTCTCTGATCCTCCCCTTCTTCTGCTGACCCCAATCCATCTCCTGGTAGCAAAGAGCCTTGGAGGCAAGCTGCACATGCTTAGTTTGGTGTTTATAGCTAGGTTTTTTTTTGGGGGGGGGGGGGGGTTATGCAGCCTCATAGGACAATCAGAGGAGAATGAAAACTCCTTCTACAAGCTTTAACCACACACTGATAGAAGTCACAAGACTGCTATATACTACTGATGAGAAAAGGTATTTAGCAGTTTATATACTTTTCATGACTAAGCCTATTTCTGACATTTTGCTTAAATCAGTATTTTTTGCGAGAAAATTACTTAAAACCCCCAAACATTGTATATATGTTTTTAGTAGAGACCCTAGAGAATAAAATGGCGATTGTTGCAATATTTTATGTCACACTGTATTTACGCAGCGTTCTTTCGAAAGGAATTTTTTAGAGAAAAAAAAACTTTCATGAATTTAAAAAAAACGAAACAATAAAGTTAGACAATTTTTTTCTATAATGTGAAAGATGATGTTATGCTGAGTAAATAGATACCCAACATGTCATGCTTTGAAATTGTGCACACTCGTGGAATGGTGACAAACTACGCTTCCTAAAAATCTCCATAGGTGGCACTTAAAAACAATAACGGTTACCAGGTTAGAGTTACAGAGAAGGTCTAGTGCTAGAATTATTGCTCTCGCTCTGACGATCATGGCGATACCTCACATGTGTGATCTGAACACTGTTTACATATGCGAGCGCGACTTGCATGTGTGTTTTCTTTGCTGCGCGAGCTCGTGGGGATGGGGGTGCTTTAAAAAATCATACATTTTTTCTTATTTATTTTCATTTTTTTACATTGTCACTTGGCAACCGAGTAAACCGGAAGTGACGTTGTGATCATCTTCCTGCTGGCACACAGAGTGACAATGCTAATGCACATGGGGTGAATAGGGGGTGACAAGGCACATCCGGCACACCCAGTGCGCACACGCCTATGACTGGAATGCATTAAAGCTAATCCCCGGGCCAGTGTTCCCATGCAGTTGGGCTGTGACCGCACTGCACGGGTCAACTTTTCATTTTGCCTACGGGTGAGCAGAAAGCTTACACTCACCGGATCCTTTGTTTCACCGGAAAATGGCACACCCACCACGGTCCGGCGATTAACGGTTCCTGGTCTATGGGCTTGATGACTTCAGCAACAGACCACAACTCAAGACCACTGGAGCATGGAGGTGCTGGGCTGGTCTTGTGCTGGGAGGATCGATGGATTAGGTAAGTAAACCTTATTTCGCCTCACACCTAGACAAAAAAAGAGCAGTAAACCCATGCAGGGCGGGCACAGCCCCACTGAATGGGAAAACTTATTTTTTTTGTGGGAAAAGCGCAGCCCAACCACTAGGTTTTACTGCCCCCCTGCTGCTATTGTGAACGTGCCCGAAAAGAGATTGTACAGTCAGATTGTAAAGCTAACCATACATTATACAATCTGGTATATACACACTTCAATAAATTGATCTATTTTCCAATTGATCCCTCCCAATAGGAATAATCGATTGATAGTCAACAACACATTGGGGGGGAATGGAATACCATTCACCCAACCATAAGTTATCCATGGTATCTAAATCTTTCCTCCAGGCTACCTCATAACCTAATTGATGGAAATACAAGCAAATTTATGATGGAATCATTCCAGTGTTGCCGATTGATGCAAAACGAACGATCATTTTCCACCCTGGTCGATTGAATCTGTTTAATCAAATCCAATCTAGAATGAGTCTAAATTGACTGGATGTGAAGTTATGGCTATTTGACCAGTTTCTGATTCGATTGTTTTAAACAAATTGCACATTGATCAGATGATAACATCAAAGTGTGTAAAGCCACCAATAAATCCACCAACGACTATGTCATGTAGGCCTAGTGTGATTAAATATAAATGGAAGCAGTTGTTTAGGTTTGTCCTCGTTACGCGGTTATGGTCAATTTTGGCGATTGTACAATTAGATTGTTGTGTGTATGGTCACCCTGAAGCATGTAAACTTTGATGATAATTGCGTGGACATTGTGTGTTGGGAGGGAAGAGGGATGATAATAGTAGATATAAGGGGGCTGATTTACTAAAGGAGTTGAGAATCTTTGCTCAAAAATTGTGTAAATATTCGCCTAAATGATCCAACTGTGTTAAAAGCGAATTCCTGTTCATTTTGAATCCCCATTATTGCAGACGTTTTTCATATGATTGCGACTAGGAGTGAAGATTCAACATTTTATTCAGTTAAAAATCTTAACTCCTTCAGCAACTCAGTCCAGTATAATGAGAGTTAACCATTTGAAGACCAGAACTTTTTCTGACATTCGCTGTTTACATGTAAAAATCCGTATTTCATTATTCATTTTTTTTCCTAGTTATTTTACTTTTTATTTTTTTGTCCTTTTATTTTTGGATCACTTTTATTCCTATTACAAGGAATGTAAACATCTATTGTAATAGAAATAAGCATGACAGGTCCACTTTATTGAGAGATCGGTGGACAAAAAGACCCCAGATCCCTCATTTATCCTTAAAAACAAAAAAATAAAAAAAATAAACATCATCTCTGAAAGCCCGAGAACAGGAAGTGACGTCAGAGGTCGCTCCAGTCCTCCAAGGGCAGGACTTCCTGCCTACCCATGGGCCGCATGGGATCGCTTCCAGGCTTACCGATGTCTCCGTGTAAGCTGGAAAATGACTGGAAAGTGGCGGGGGGGGGGCACCTCTTCCACCACGTATAAAAGTGATCTTGCAGTGGGATCAGTTTTATCGGAAAGCCAGCTGCCAAACGGAAAAAAAAAGATGCAGGGGTCATAGCAGTTAGCTTCTGCTGCAACCCCGGTATTTAACATCAAAGTAATGAGGTATATATTACAGTTAGGCAGTTGGCTAAATTACAACTGAAGTCCCCAAAAAGACCTCGGCCGATTAAAGCAGGGATGAGAAACCTAGAGATTTAGTAGTAAAATCAGCACACTGTACACACATAGTTAGGCACACATTTTACCCCTTGATCTCCCTAGATCAGAGGCATAACTAGAACCTTCAGGGCCTGGTGGCCTGGTGCATGAAGGCTCCCCCCAGCCCCCGACCGGGGAACTTCCCACTGATACCGGCACCTTTTACTCCCATCGTGTGACCCTTTATTATGGTCCCGCAGTGAGCCACCATCCTGCCATCTTGGGGTCCCCCCCACGGTGGTGGAACACCAGAGCCCAGTACCTTTGCGACCCTGGTAGTGTCAGTAGTTTTTTTTACTTTTGTTGTTCTATTTCTTTTTTTTACCATTTAATTTATTTTGTTTTTTATTCTTCTTTACATATTTCTTAGGACCCCCATTGGGGGGCTTTGGTGAAATATCAGGGGTCTAAACAGACCTCTGATGTCTCACTTTTTTTCAGTTCCTTTCTCATCAGCCTCAACTGGACAGAATGAATGAACAGGAATAACTCTGTACAGATCTACCCGTTCAATCGCAAACTGAGGCAGTTATGAATGAATAATAAAATATAAAAAACACAGTCAGTGATTGGTACCAATGCTGACTATTCATTAAGCCAAGGAAGGGGCCGGTAAATTACACATTTACTGGCTCCTTCCCTGCTCTCTATCCTGAAAGATCCCCCGTAGCAGCCAGTGGGAGGTGGGAGAGGGAAACCCGGCAGCATTGCAGGGGTATGGCTAGGAAAGCACATAGGAGCCCAGGGCAACAGAACAGCAATAGGGAGGTGGCGGGAGCAGTATGTTTAGGAACCAATGCCCTTCATTTCCCTCCTGCAGCTGCCGAATGGGGGAGAAGAAGTGGGCATTCAGCGTCTACATGGATGGATCGGTTCTTCTCAACTCCTGTCCTCAGAGCCCACTAACAGGCCAGGTTTTATGTATTACCTTGGGGAGAGGCAGACTAGAATACTGCAATCACTGAGCAGCAAATCATATCACATGTGATGTATTTCAGTTATCTTGCAAACCTGGCCTGTTAGTGGGTCCTGAGGACAGGAATTGAGAACCACTGCCTCCTATCCAAGCATACAGGGTGCCGCATGGGCCCCCTGGAGCATGGGGCTGGGTCGCAATGGCAACCCCTGCGACCCATGTATGTATGCCCCTGCCCTAGATGTTAACCTCTTCCCAGCCAGTGTCTTTTGTAGAGTGACAGTGTATAGTATAAGCACTGATTCATGTATTAATGTCACTGGTGATGACAGTGGCAATTAGTCAGTTTCTTCCCAGTGTCAGTCAGTGTCATATTGCCCGCAACAGTCCCGTTATAAGTCACTGATCACTGCCATTATTAGTATAAAAAAATTCCAATATATATATATATATACACCATAATTTGTAGGCCTATAACTTTCACACAAACCAATTAACCGCTTGCCGACCAGCCACCACAGTTTTACTGCAGCAGAATGGCATGGCTGCGCAAATTGCCGTCATGTTATGTTGCTTCTTATTGTGGCCACTAGGGGCGCGCCCGCTGCTTGCTCCCGGAGCCGATGCGAGTGCCCAGCGGTCACGATGACCGCTGGGGCCTCGCAATCGCTCGTGATCATTCGTGACATGGCAAGTGTGTGTAAAGTATGAATACCAATCTATCTCTTCCCCTAGCAAGTCCCATCCCCCTTCAGTTAGAACACATAGCAGAGAACACAGTTAACCCCTTGATCGCCCCCTAGTGTTAATTGCTTTACTGCCAGCGACATTTTCACAGTAATCAATGCATTTTTATAGTACTGATCGCTGTATAAATGTCAACGGTCCCAAAAATATGTCAAAATTGTCCGATGTTTCCGCCATAAAGTCGCAGTTTCGTCGCCATTACTAGTAAAAAAATAATAATAATAAAAATGCTATAAATCTATCCCCTATTTTGAAGACGCTATAACTTTTGTGCAAGCCAATCAATATACGCTTATTGCAATTTTTTTTAACAAAAATGTGTAGAAGAATACATATCGGCCTAAACTGAGAAAAAATTTGCTTTAAAAAAAAAAAGAAATGGGGATATTTATTATAGCAAAAAGTACAAAATATTGTATTTTTTCAAAATTGTCGCTCTTTTTTGTTTATAGCGCAAAAAATAAAAAACGCAAAATACCACCAAAAGAAAGCTCTATTTGTGGGGAAAAGAGGACGTCAATTTTGTTTGGCTGCAACATTGCACGACCGCACAATTGTCAGTTAAAGTGACGCGGTGCCGAATCACAGAAAATGGCCTGGTCATTCAGCAGTCGAATGTTCCGGGGCTGAAGCGGTTAATATACACTTTATTTTTTTTTTACCAAGGACATATAGCAGAATACATTTTGGCCTAAAATTATAAAGAAATTTGATTTAATTATTATTTTTTTAATTGGATTTGTTTTGTAGCAGAAAGTAGAATTTGTTTTGTTTTTTGAAAGTGTTTTTACATTTATATCCCATAAAATAAAAAACCCAGTGGTGAGCAAAAAGCAGCAAAAGAAAGCTCTATTTGTGTGAAAAAAAAGATATACATTTTGTTTGCATACAATACTGGATGACACTTACCAGTTAAATAGCGCAGTGTCGAACTGCAAAAAATGGCCTGGTTAAGAAGTGTAAAATCTTTTCCGAAGCGCAAGTGGTTAAGGTAAAAAATATGCCAGTGGTTGTATCTCCCCCCCCCCCATAAATACTTACCTAAGTCTTATCTCGATCCAGCGTTGTGGGCAGCTGCACTGGCTCTCTCACTCCTTGCAGGACACAGCAGTGGGAGCTATTGGCTCCTGCTGCTGCCAATCAAATCCTATGAGGAGGGAGTAGAGGTGGGGCCATGTTGCTTTATGCATGTCTATAGACACACACAATTCAGCTCAGCAGTGAGCAGCTTCCTATGGGGGCGCACACAGAAGAGGAGGAGCCAAGAGCACCAATGTAGGACCGCAGAAGAGAAGGATCGGGGGCCGCTCTGCATAAAGCAGGTAAGTATAACATATTTATTATCAATCTGATTGTGCAATCTCCTTTAGATCTACCAACAATTCTATAGTGCAAGGGCTTGCCTGATTATATACAGATTAATTGGAGGTCCTAATATTACATAGTTTTGGGGAATTTAACATTGATTAAACAGAGATTGGACAGTCAGATTGTAAGTTTAAAACGACTGAATCGTCAAACAAACAATCGAATACCTATAACTTGTCTTCTGATCGGTTTAGCCTCGATTTTAGATCAAGTTATAATTATTTAATTGTTTGCAGGTTATGAAACGACATAGTGGAAAGAGATACAATTCATAACTTACAACTGTTTTGATCGTATCTTAACTATTGATCGAAAAGTCACTTCCCCCGTGTGTGGTATATTCATCAAATATCAGAAGAGAATGATCAGAAAGGAAATCGATCTTTTATCACAGCGTGTATCGCAACCAAGACCCGATGGACACAGCTTGATCTGATTCGATCCTAATTGAATGTAAATGGATCGGAAGGGAAGTTTTAACTATTTGATTGTTTGCAGATTCGATCATTTTAATTGGATAATAAAATGCAAGAATTCAGGCAGTGCCAGGTCATCTAAATTAGTGACAAGGTCATCTAAAGCTCAGGGCGAGCATGTCAAACCGCGGACCCCCCCCCTCCAGCATTATGTGTCCGCAAAAATCCCCCACAAAAACACTGAGCACTAATCTGCAAGCTTACCCCCTAAGCATACATCCTGCCTCCTCCCAGTACAAATACGTTCCTCTGCTGAAATCCCCCCTCCCAGCACAAATCTCCCCCCCCAAAAAAAGTCACTTCCCCTTGCACAAATCCTCTACTCCTAAAATTTCCCCTCCTAATACACATCTCTCCCCACTTTAAATCCCCCCTCCCTCCCAGCACAAATTCCCCCTCCTAGCATGAATATTCTTCCCCCCATCCCCCCACTCAACACAAATCCCCCTAACTCACCACTCTTAACACCCCCCCCCAAATGTCCCCAACTAGAACAATACATACCCCCTGCCGCTGCCCAAATTCCCCCTTCCAACACAATCCCCCCAACCTCCTTGTGGGGCCCCTCCACTTTATATGATACCACAGGGCTGCCCCTCCTGCCCACCTCTTGTTCCGGCCCTGCATGCAGGGGTGGCCATACAAACTTTGATGATCAATGGATTTCTTTTCTGATCAATCTCTGTAGTTGACAGGACCCTTGATAAGGCAGTACAGCTGACCCTCCTGTACTGGGCCCAGGCCCCATCAGTTCAAAAGAGGGTCCAAGGCACCTGCTGAGCAGGAGGGCCAGTAGTACTGTCCTATTGCAGGCATCAACCCTCTTCTGTCTCCCCCTGCAGCGCTGCCAGCTTCTTCTCCTTCTCTCCCTCCCTCTGGCAGCATTTCAAGGTGATTGGTTCTAGCACATGGGCCTTTTCCATCTGCTGTCCGGGCCCACCTGTGTGCCCGTTTCCCCAGCGCTGCCAGCTTCCCTCCTCTTCTTCCGGCACCGAGGGGGTGTCATTTACTGGCCCCTTCTCATAGGTGTGCGCACCCCATTGTATTAGCGTGTGCACCCAAAGCTCAAACACATCCTTTCTCTACAGTCTCAGCTGCATGGGGCAGTGAATGAATGGGAAGTGCTCTGTGCTGAGTGGCTTTCTGCTCATTCACCAACTGAAGCATAGTAAACACAGTTTACTATGCTTTCGTTATGAATGGACAAAGTGAGTGAGTTTGTTCACCTAGAAAAGGAAGGGGCTGGTAAATTACATATTTACTAGCCCCCTTCCCCGCTCTCCAACATTGCAGGTTGGTGGGCCAACACGGGGAGGGGGGGAGCCCGGGCAGTAGGGGGAAGCGGTGCCTCACAGTGATTAGGAAATGCCAAGGCACACCCCCTGCGCACCCCTATGCCCCTTCCTTTCCACTTTTCCTGAATGAACACAGTGAGCAATTGTTACTAATCACTCTTGTGTTCATTCATCCCTGAAGCATAGTAAACTGTGTTTCCTTTGCTCCAGTTTGTGAATGAGCAGGAAAGCCTGAGTTAGCTTTCTATTCATTCAGCAAAAGGGACTGATAAATCTATGCCGGCGGGGGGGGGGGGGCTGTTAGGTAGGCTGTATGGGGCCGGGGGGCCTGTTAGGTAGGCTGTATGGAGCCGGGGGAAGCTGTTAGGTAGGCTGTATGGAGATGGGGGGCCCTGTTAGGTAGGCTGTATGGAGTCGGGGGAGCTGTTAGGTAGGCTGTATGGAGCCGGGGGGGGGGGCTGTTAGGTAGGCTGTATGGAGCCAGGGGGCCCTGTTAGGTAGGCTGTATGGACCCGGGGGAGCTGTTAGGTAGGCTGTATGGAGATGGGGGGCCCTGTTAGGTAGGCTGTATGGAGCCGGGGGGAGGGGAGCTGTTAGGTAGGCTGTATGGAGATGGGGGGCCCTCTTAGGTAGGCTGTATGGAGCCGGGGGGAGCTGTTAGGTAGGCTATATGGAGCCGGGGGGGGCCCTGTTAGGTAGGCTTTATGGAGCCGGGGGGCCCTGTTAGGTAGGCTGTATGGGGCTGGAGGGGACTGTTAGGTAGGCTGTAAGGGATGGGGGGGGCCTTGTTAGGTAGGTTGTACAGGGCCGGGGGGGCCTGTTAGGTAGGCTGTATGGGACCGGGGAGGCTGTTAGGTAGGCTGTATGGGGCCGGGGGGCTGTTAGGTAGGCTATTTGGGGTTGGGGGGCTGTTAGATAGGCTGTATGGGGTCAGGGGGGCTGTTTGGTAGGCTGTATAAGGTCGGGGGGCTGTTTGGTAGGCTGTATGGGGTGGGGGGGCTGTTAGGTAGGCTGTAAGGGACGGGGGGGCGCCTGTTAGGTAGGCTGTATAGGGTCGGGGGGGCTGTTAGGTAGGCTGTATGGTGCGGGGGGGCTGTTAGGTAGGCTGTATGGGGCCGGGATTGCTGTCAGATGGGCTGTATGGGCCCCTGTGATTTCTAACAGCAGCTATGATAGTTGACATCCCATTCTATCGATCTGCGACACACAGGGAAGTAGATTTTGATAGATCGTTAAGGTACCGTTATCAGTGCAATCTCATAATCTGAAATAAAATAGTATTCCTGAAAAAAAATCTCAATGCTGTCAATCAATGCAAAGCAGTCGATGCATTCTTGCCCTGGCTGATCGACTCAGCTTGATCGAATCTGATCTTAATTGAGTTTAATTGGATCGGAAAGGAAGTTTTGTCTATTCGATTGGTTGAACATTAATCTGATAGTAAAATCTAAGCCTGTATAACCGCCAAGATGTCAAGGCTGGTCCTGCAAAACCCAGATCCCTGCGTGCTCCATATTACACACAATTTGGTGACGTCCCCTTTGCTCCCTGTGATACAACCAGCCCTGGCTTGGGGAGAGTCTGGGGAGACTGCCATGTCTTGATGATGAATCGCTCCTTCTGGATTAGAACAGATCCTTCAAGTGTTGGGGCATAGGTGGCTACAGACGGGAGGACCTGTATATTCCAGACATGGACATTGACATTTCATCAATAGGGACCTTTAACAAGAACCCGCCTGAGCCATAATGACTTGTAAAGTTCCTGCCAGTGGAGATGGTCCTCAGCGATCAATCCCCATCCCACTCCCTGGCCTGACTCTGCGGTCTCCTATTGACTCAGGCCTGGTGGGCTGTCCGT
The DNA here is from genome assembly GCF_037356315.1 of Lithobates pipiens. Classification (NCBI taxonomy): domain Eukaryota; kingdom Metazoa; phylum Chordata; class Amphibia; order Anura; family Ranidae; genus Lithobates; species Lithobates pipiens. The sequence continues at coordinate 157,524,733 of NW_027507789.1, read as the reverse complement.
GTCCCTGGTGTCCCCTTGTCTCAGGGAGCAGCTGAACTGTGCAAAGTCTTCAATCTTTGTAGAAGTGGAAAGTGGCAGCAGCTCTGAGCTCCAATCCATGAGACTGGGGAGAGTCCCTCCACTTCATTCACTGTATTATCCTTGTAGAAAGCAAAGGCTGGCCCCAATATTGGAAACAGATCTGCTACTGCATGCTAGGAGAGGAACATGGCGAGTGTGGTGAGTTCACAAACAATTCTATTTATATAAAGTGATTAACATTTCCACTGCAGAGCTTTTACTAGGAAGACAAGGCAGAAAATAAATAGATGGAAATTGCTCTTAATAACAATGTGTCAAGAAACCGACCACAAAGCAATAAACAACATGAGTCGGTTTAGACTATCAGCTGCACAATGAACAGCACCAAATTCAGTCCTGGAGGCAACATGGGCTGTAAGGTTGGCTTCACACATATCGCGAACCAGCGCCATTCCTGTGCGACTTCTCCCATCGCATATCTCCAGCAGGCACTGCCCTATGCCAACCGCTACGGGTGTCAATACAAAGTTAAAGAGGAGTTCCCGTTAAAAAAAATAAAAATTAAAAGTCAGCAGCTACAAATACTGCAGCTGCTGACTTTTAAGTCCAGCGATGCGTGGGAACGAAGCCCCGCTTGTCCCCTCCTCCGCTCAGCGACAGCGGCATTGCAACTGTGGGCACCGCACCCACTGCGCATGCGCGAGCTGTGCAGCGCGGCGTGATTGGCCGCGCAGTCATCTGGGACCTGCCACGTGTCCCAGATGACTGACAGGAGGGAGGGGGCAGAGCTGAGCCCTTCCTGCGCTGATGGGAAGTGATGTCACAAGCCCAGGCACTGAAGGAGGCAGACTACAAGGGACCCCCTAGCAACAGGCATTTAGAGGCGAGTTAAAAATATATTTCCTGACAGGCTCCATGGCAGCATACGTGTGGGTTAGCCCCGCCTCCATAATTACCCAATAGGACCTCTACTCCCATAAATCTTTGCTCCAAGCTGCTATCCGTGTTCCTTTTTTGTCCTCCTCCATAGGACAGGTGTTTCCTATCTGAAGAGATCTTCACTACGATCAAGTCGGCTGACTATCAAGCTTTTTGTTCCTCCGATAGGCCCTGTCTGTTAAGCATGGGTATGGAGTGTATGGCAGAGTAGCGCTGAAGACTTTGTTTATCCGAAGATAAGTGCGCACGGCTTATTACCTGCTATGTAAGGTGGCCATTATCTGCCCGGTGGATCGGTGGTGTGTGCTTGAACCTGTTCGGCCAGACGATCGTTGGTGGAGTGGTGAGCTGTAAAAATTCCGTTTTTCATGGCAGCAGTGTTTATGTGTTTTCTTTTCTACCTGTGTCTTTTCATATGCCAGCTGGTTCTTGTGTATAGGCGCTGACGCTTCCGCGTTCCAGCAGCCTTTCTCCCCCTGTTTCCGGGTCCAGCGCTGCGTTCTGCGCATGCGCAGACCCATATCCAAAGCGAGGCTTGGTTCCCGCGCATGCGCGCGGGCATCTCGCGTCTGACGCCGCTGATGACGTCATGGGCGCCATATTTAAAACACAGTGAGAGATGTCAGGATTTGGGAATGATTGCAGGAGATTCAGCAACTTCCCGGGGCCATTCTCTGGTTGGTGTAAGGTAGGTTATGATCTGCTCTGATGTATTGTTGCTCCTGTGTTTTGTATGGCTGCTTATGAGGGTTTATTGTTGTTACAGTCAGCGTTTTTAGTCATGGATGCCTCACTGCCTACCAGTGACCTGCCCGCTTGTAACAGGTATGTGCATGGCTGGATTGCTGTGTATTTGTGGAGTATTCCTTAGCATTTGATACCAGCCTGGTCTGTATCTCTCTCTTTTCTTGTATATTTCCTTATAGCCCTTCTAGGTCTGAACCGCATTACAGTGCGCATAGTCGCAGTGGATCGTCAAAATCGCACCACCGCAAATCATCATCAAAGTCTGGTTACCGTAGGTCTTCCAGATCTGAACAACGCAGTGGTCACTCGCACTCAAGCAGAGGACCAGTTAATTCATGTTGGGGCTGTAAGATGCCCATCCCATCAGACAAATCGCTCTGTGATCATTGCTTCTCTAAAGTCGCAGATGAAAGAGATGGTGCGGATCAACGCTTAGAATCTATGGTGAGAAGGGTGGTAAAGGAATCCCTGCAGCAGAGGGAAGCTCATCACGCTATGGAATCCCCCTCAGACCCATTATGTCCTTCAGGTGGTGAAGGGCTCTTACAAGAGACTGGGGAATCTTCTCAACCAAGCCACCACTCTGTGCTCTTGTCTGGCAGCGAATCGGATCCAGAGGATCCAGGAGTAGGATTTGATTATGCTTTAGTACCTGCTCTTGTCAAGGCAGTGAAAGAAGCTTTAAAATGGGAAGAACCCACTACTTCTCCCCTCCCCAAACAAAGAAAGTTTTTCAAACAACTCAAAAAGGAACGGCAACATTTTCCTTTCCTATCTGAATTGGGAGAAATCATTACTGAAGAGTGGAGCAAGATTGATAGGAAGAGCTCCATGCAATCAAAGGTGTCTAAATTGTACCCCTTTAAGGAGGATGATGTGAAGCACCTTGAATCAGCTCCTCTGGTAGACGCAGCACTTATGCGTTTAGTAAAATACGTGACTCTCCCTTTGGAGGACACGGTATCTTTCAAAGATCCGTTAGAGAGAAGAATTGACTCAGATCTGAAAAGAATATATCTAACTTCAGGGATGGCTTGTAAGCCAACTTTGGCTTTAGCCGCAGTCTCAAAGGCTATTGAAACATGGGCCGACAATGTTGAAGAGTTCTTGAGAGGTATCTCGGTGAATACGGCTAAAGACTCTCCCATTCAGGAGATCAGAATGGCATCAGCCTTTTTGGGGGAGGCATCTATTGACATTACCCGCCTTCTGTCTCGGGCTATGTTGGCAGCAGTCTCGGCACGCCGTGCTTTGTGGCTCCGTCCCTGGTTGGCGGATCCAACATCTAAGCAGGCATGGTGTCGTATACCATTTGAGGGAACCTCCTTGTTTGGTAATAAACTAGATAGCGCCATATCCCGGGCCACAGGTGGGAGGTCTGGGTTCCTCCCTCAAGACAGACGTCTTCAAAACCAAAAACGTATCTTTCCAAGAAGGCAGACCTCGGATCGCGCTAGAGAAGCGCGCAGTTATAGACCCGGCAGGGAGTTCTCTAGATCTTGGAGGTCCAGACAATCCTCCCTTAAGAAAACCTCAAAGGGGGCTTCCGCAGGTAATCAAGATTCTACCAAATCTTTTTGAAATTGGGCCCGCTCAATCATGTCAGGTGGGGGCTCGCCTTCTTCACTACCGACATGTTTGGGCGGCCTCAATTCAAGATTATTGGACCGTCAAGACGGTTTCCTCGGGTCACAAGTGGACTTTCATCAACACTCCGAGATTAAGGTTCATTCCCACAACGATTCCAGGCTCGGAGGAAAAGAAACAGGTCCTATTGACCTACGTAAGTTGTTTGCTGGATCAAGGCGCAGCCGTGCCAGTGCCAGAAGACGAACGTGGCGAAGGCATGTATTCTCCTCTATTTATGGTTCAGAAAAGAAATGGCGCATGGAGGCCAGTGATAGATTTGACCTTCCTCAATTCCTTCATTCGCAAGGAAAAGTTCAAAATGGAGTCTCTTCTTACAATCCAACAGTCGGTGCAGCTAGGGGATTGGTTAATCTCAATCGATCTGAAGGACGCATACTTTCACGTGCCAGTAGCAAGGGATTTCCAGCAATTTCTCCGTTTCGCAGTTGGCGATCAACACCTCCAGTTTACCTGTCTCCCATTCGGGTTGACAACATCTCCTCGGGTCTTCTCCAAGGTCCTCCTAGCGATAGTAGCTCTTTTACGAGTCAAAGGAGTTCGTCTCCATCATTATCTGGACGATTTGCTCCTATTATCTCAAGACAGAGATCAAATTCTGGAACACAAGAGTTTAGTCATCTCCACTCTACAGACGTTTGGTTGGCTCCTGAACCTAGAGAAGAGCCATCTGGTTCCAACTCAAGTGATCGTGTTTCTAGGGGCTCAGTTCGACACATTAAAAGGCACTATCTCTCTGCCAGAGGAAAAAATCTGTGTTATCCGGGACAGGATTCACAAGGCTTGGGAATCATCTCATCTTTCGGCTCTACAATGCTTGAAAGTGATCGGCACAATGACGTCCACCATCCCTATGGTGAAGTGGGCCCAGTGGCACACTCGTCCCTTCCAGAAAGGGTTTCTGCAACAGTGGGACTCGTCCAATCAAACACAGCGCATACTCCTTACACCAGCGATGAGGATGTCTCTCCTCTGGTGGCTTCAAGGGAAGAATCTACGCAACCATCATTCGATAGTCCCCATTTCCTGGGTAATAATAACCTCAGATGCCAGCAACAAAGGTTGGGGCGCTCATTGCCTTACGGAAGTAGCTCAAGGAAGGTGGTCGTTCCCGTCGCTGTATGTAGTCTCCAACATCCTGGAGTTGAGAGCAGCCTTTCAAGCACTCATAGCATTTCGCCATCTGGTGGCAGGGTCATCAGTAATGTTAAGACTGGACAACACAACTGCGGTGGCCTATATAAAGAAACAAGGAGGGACTCGCAGTGGGTCTCTACTACGAGAAGTAGAACCGATAATGAACTGGGCTCAGAAGAATGTGGTCAACATTTCTGCTGTATACATCCCAGGGGTCCAGAATGTTCAAGCAGATTATCTGTCAAGGGTCAAAATAGACAACAACGAGTGGTCCCTTCACAGGGATGTCTTCGAGTGGCTTCTGACTCTGGGAGTATCTCCAGAGGTCGATCTGTTCGCTTCGCCGTACAATCGCAAGATGCACAGATACTACTCGAGGTTCAGGGATCCTCAGGCGTTCGGGATAGATGCTCTCACGGATTGTTGGAAGTTCCAGAGAGCCTACGCCTTCCCTCCAGTTCCTGTAATCCTACAGTTCCTTCGCAGGCTCAGAGGGGAGAAGGCGGAAATCATTGCGATAATACCATTCTGGCCCAACAGGCCTTGGTTTCCTCTGCTGTTGCTCCTCAGCTATCAGGACCCAGTTCCCCTGCCTCTCAGGCCAGATCTACTGTCTCAAGGCACACTGTTACACCCGTGCCCATCCTGTCTACACCTCAGGGCATGGTTCTTGAGAGGGGAAGGCTAGAAGCTCTAGGTTGCCCAGAAGAAGCGATTCCAACCCTTCTTAGTGCCAGACGGAAGAGTACCAATAAAGTGTACGAGCGTATATGGGCCAGATTTATGGGCCACATGTCTTCTAGGTCAAATTCATATAATTCTCCGGCAGTTCAAGATATCTTGTCTTTCCTTCAGTCAGGGTTAGACTTGTCTCTGGCAGTTAGTTCTCTTAGAGTACAAGTTTCAGCCATTTCAGCCTTTACAGGAGTTTCGTGGGCGAATCATACATTAATACAACAATTCTTTAAAGGAGCCATCAGGCTTAGGCCACAAAGAAGGCCCAGGTTTCCCAAATGGGACCTTCCATTAGTACTGGACTTTCTTTCTGATCTTGGGAAAAGTTTGGACGTTCCCCTGTCTTTAGGAGATCTCACTATCAAGACGGTGTTTTTGGTGGCAATAACTTCAGCCAAAAGAGTGTCGGAAATTAGGAATCTTGGGTCAGTTGAACCATTTCTAACTTTCTTTCCGGACAGAGTGGTCCTGATCCCTATGCTTGGGTCAAATCCAAAAGTCACATCAGTATTTCACGAAAATCAGGAGATCGTGCTACCTACGTTTAGAATGTCAGACAACCAAGAGATTCATCCCCTGGATGTTGGTCGCACCTTGAAACAATATCTGGACGCTACAGCCTCGTTCAGACGAACAGACTTTCTTTTTGTCCTTCTTCATGGAAAAAATAAAGGGATGCGAGCATCAGTTAGATCAATCTCATCTTGGGTGGTCCAAACGATTCAAAGGGCATACAAGGCAAAGGGCATGGTTCCTCCTGAGGCAGTGACGGCTCATTCAACTCGGGGCATGTCGACCTCTTGGGCAGCAGTTCGACATGTCGCACCAGAAGTGATCTGCAGAGCAGCTTCCTGGTCTTCAATTAATACCTTTGTTTCCCATTATTGTGTAGAGCCAGCTGCGCTCTCTTCTGTTAATTTTGGTTTACAAGTATTGTCAGTGGACAATGAAAAATAAAATTCTAGTTTCTTTGCTCAACATTTTTAGCCCACCCGGGTGTGTTTGGCGAGTTATTTCCCACACGTATGCTGCCATGGAGCCTGTCAGGAAAAAGGAAAATTTATATCAAATACTTACCGTAATTTTCCTTTCCTGATGGGCTCCATGGCAGCAGGAGTTCCCTCCCAAATGTTGGAGTAGGCTAGTTACGGAACACGGATAGCAGCTTGGAGCAAAGATTTATGGGAGTAGAGGTCCTATTGGGTAATTATGGAGGCGGGGCTAACCCACACGTATGCTGCCATGGAGCCCATCAGGAAAGGAAAATTACGGTAAGTATTTGATATAAATTTTCCTTTTTTTTTCCAAATTTTTTTATTTATTTATTTTTAGGAATTTTAATAATTTTTTTTTTTTTTTTGTGGAACACCACTTTAATGACACCCCTAGATCGGTTCGTAGATCGATCGCAGTGCGAACTGCAAAAAGGTGCAGGAATCGGATCGCATGGGTGTGAACACCATGCAATCTGATTCTAGTGCAGACCAAAAAAAGGGTCCGAATGCAATGCGAGTTCAGCCATATGGCTAAATTTGCATTGCATGTGATCTGCACCACAATGCGGTGAAGGGGAACACATTAACCACTTGATCGCCCCCTGATGTTAACCCCTTCCAGTGACATTTTTACAGTAATCAATGCATTTTCATAGCACTGATCGCTCTATTAATAATTAGCCAATGGTCCCAAAAATGTGTCAAAATTGTCCAACGTGTCCGCCATGATGTCGCAATCCTGATAAAAATTGCAGATCACCGCCATTACTAGTAAAAAAAATAATAATTAAAATGCCATAAAACTATCCCATATTTTGTAGATGCTATAGCTTTTGCGCAAACCAATCAACATACACTTATTGTGATTTTTTTTTGCTAAAAATATGTAAAAGAATACGTATCTGAACTGAAGAAAAAAATTGTTTTTTTTTATATATTTTTGGGGAATCTTTATTATAGCAAAAAGTAAAAAAAATGTGTTTTTTTCAAAATTGTCGCTCTTTTTTTTGTTTATAGCGCAAAAAATAAAAACCGGAGAGGCGATCAAATACCACCAAAAGAAATCTCTATTTGTCTGAAAAAAAGGACGTCAATTTTGTTTGGGCGTAACGTCACACGACCGCGCAATTGTCAGTTAAAGTGACGCAGTGCCGAATCGCAAAAAGTGCTCTGGTCAGGAAGGGGGTAAATCCTTCTGGGGCTGAAGTGGTTAAGGGTCCATACACACTTGCTTAAAAAAATCTCTGCTTTTAGGTTGCGTTCACACTTGAGCAGAGTGACTTTCAGGCGTTTTTATTTGTTAATTTTTGTTTTGCATCTTTAGGTGTTTTTGTTTAGCCAATAGAAAAGCACTTGAGGGAGGAGAGAGGGAGGAGATTAGGGTTGGAGAGCTGCTGTTTGAGTACAAAACACGGGTCAAAATGCTCGTAAAATACTCATGTCACATGTTTTTAGGCATCCCCCTTGAAGTCTATGGGGCCCAATCTGCCTCCAGCCTGCCAAAAAGAAGTTCATGTACTTTCTTGAGCAACAGACATTTTGCTTCAGACGACAGGACGCTTAGGTGTGAACAGGGGCCATTAAAATGAATGGGATTTGTTTTTTTGAGCATTTTAGAGCTACAGGGTTCAAGCAGAAAATCACTCAGGTTTGAAGGGACCTAGGGCTGCATCCACACCTGGGCGTCTTGACCTGCAGGCAGAATTGCTGTGATCCTGCCCCATGATTTCAAAAGGCTCTACTAAAATGACAAATCGTACAATGCAAATTTCAGATGCAATTTATGGCTCTCTAGTGAGAACTGAGTGATCAAAACACAGTTGATTGCCATGCTCCTCTCTGAGCAGAGAGCCTTGACTGTCAGTCATCGGCTCTCTCCTCTGCCCCTCCAGTGCTCACTTAAGCGCTGGGCTGTGGAGGGAGTGGGAGGGGCTGAGCTAAGTGCTGGTCTAGGCTTCTGGGTGGATACTGACCATATGGTCAGGAACTTTACAGAGCCTTGACCAGCTCTGTGATGTCAGCAGACAGTGGGCTTCAGCCCACTGTCAGCTGAAAATGGATCACAGGAGTGCAGAATGAACTGCATTCCTGTAATGCATAGAAGTATGGCCAAAATAGCTTTAGCATATTTTTCCTTTAACCACTTATCCACTGGGTACTTAAACCCCCTTCCTAACCAGACCAATTTTCAGCATTCGGTGCTCTCACATTTTGAATGACAATTACTCACACTGTACCCACATGACATTTTTGTCCTTTATTTCACACAAATAGAGCTTTCTTTTGGTGGCATTTAATCACCGCTGCGTTTTTAATTTTTTGTGCTATAAATCAAAAAAGACAGAAAATTCTGTAAACAAAATGTATTTTTCTTTGTTTCTGTTATAATATTTTGAAAATTAGTAACTTTTCTTGAACTTTGGCCAAAATTTATACTGCTACATATCTTTGGTAAAAATAACCCAAATTGGTGGATATTATTTGGTCTTTGTGAAAGTTATAGAGTCCACAAGCTATGGTGCCAATATCTGAAAATTGATCACACCTGAAGTACTGACGGCCTATCTCATTTCTTGAGACCCTAACATGCCATAAAAGTACAAATACCCCCCAAATGACCCCTTTTTGGAAACTAGACATTACAAAATTGTCATGTTAACAGGTTATTTCTCACACACAGCATACACAACACAAAGTTGTCCATTTATACAATATTTCTAACACACAACATATACATAACAAAAATGACACCCCAAAATAGATTCTCCCACTCCTCCTGAGTATAGCTATACCACATGTAGGAGGCTTTTACGAAGCCTGGCCACATACAGAGGCCCAACATGCAGGGAGCAGGTGTTCTATGGGCATATATTTCAAATCTAATTTGACTACCTATTACACTTTTGTGAGGCACTGTAGTGGCATGGATGTGGCACGGATGAGCGCCAATGTGGCATGGATGAGCATAAATGGGAATGGATGAGCCATGGATGGGGATGGCTGAGCATGGTTGAGCCATAAATGAGGATGGCTGAGTATGGCTGGGTATGGCTGGGTATGGATGGGATGGCTGAGAATGGCTGGGTATGGCTGTGTATGCCTGAATATGGCTGGGTATGGCTGGCATGCATGGGATGGCTGAGTATAGATGGCATGCATGGGATGGCTAAACACGGATGGCATGCATGGGATGGCTGAGCACGGATGGCATGCATGGGATGGCTGAGCACGGATGGTATGCATGGGATGGCTGAGCATGGATGGCATGCATGGGATGGCTGAGCATGGATGGCATGCATGGGATGGCTAAGCATGGATGCTATGCATTGGATGGCTGATTATGGATGGCATGCATGGGATGGCTAAGCATGGATGGCATGCATGGGATGGCATGCATGGGATGGCTGAGCATGGATGGCATGCATGGGATGGCTGAGCATGGATGGCATGCATGGAATGGCATGCATGGGATGGCATGCATGGATGGCTGAGAATGGATTGATGAGTCCCCAAATTGTAACAGAGCAGCGCTGTGAGCACTACACATCCAGCCCACAGCACTGCTGTACCTGATCTATCCCCTTACCCCTTGCACTGTACCGATCTGTACAGAGAGGGGAGAGAGGAACAGGACATGACGCCAGTTTGTGTACAAGTGATTGCTCCATCATTTGACAGAGAAATCACGTGGTGAACGGCCGCTGTCAGTAGCTATTTACTGTGATGCGGCGGTCACGGATGTTCCCAGTGGCGCGATTCTGGGAGGATGTCAATGTATGCCCTCCTAGAGTTATCGAGCTGCGCTGTAGCTGTCATTCGGCTATGGCACGGTTGTTAAGTGGTTAAAGAAGTATTAAAGAAGTCAAAACTTGGATAGAGTAAGGGAGGGTTATAACCCTTCTCATTTTTTTTTCTGCTATCTGTGTCCCATTGGGGAGATTTCTCTTCACTTCCTGTCCCATAGCCAAACAGAAAGTGATCCCTCTAAAGTGAAGGAATCCTCTGCTGTCACCACGATCACTAGAACTAGTGTCCCCATTGGAAGATTTCCCCTCTATTCCTGTTCTGGTGTTGACCCAAAATTTGGGATTTTCCTTTACTTTACTTTAGTCAAACTATTCCTCATTCCTCCTCATTTGTCCCTCATTTTGGTCTGATCTATAGAGTTGTATATAAAATGCACTATTTGTCTATCAAAAATTGTTTCCCAGTGCTAAACCTTTCATCAATTTCTAAATTGTTGCATTTGCATATTTTAAAAGCCAACATAAAGGAATAGTAGTGGTAAGAAAAAGCACTTGAGGGTTTAACCAATCATTTTTTGTATAATTCTCTTTTAAAAGGAGGCATGACAAGGGGTGTGTCCTATGCCTACAGACATTTGCTAATAGGTGTCCCTCGTTCTCATCTCAGAAAGTTGGGAAGTATGTGAATCTCCCTTACGGGGGCACAGACAGCAAAAACACCTGACAGGTGTTTTAATCCTTCTCCACTCTATGCAATGTTTTTCCTTTAATTACACTTTAAGGAATTTGGGGATGGGGTACGGGAAAGATTTTTACCTTTTTTCATCCTGCTGACATCTTGTGGGCTCTTTTTAAGTTGTCCCCGTCTGCATGCACTACAGTCATAACAGGCTGCATGTGTTTGTTTTCCTAATTGATGCTGTCTGTGTTTTTAGACATTCTCCCAGAACCCTGCCCTCTGCGCACCCCCTGAGCACCTCCCGCAGCACGCATTGGACATGCTTTGTGACAGCTGATCATAGATTGGAGTAACCATAAAGGGCCAATCACAGCTGCCCTTTACCATGTGATCAGCTGTGTTCATTTACACAGAGTTGCCAGTTATCATCATTCCTTTGCTCACATGCTGTGTCTATGGGACAAAGGCAGAGCCCTTAACCGGAAAGCCTGTCAGTGCATCGCTTACACTGATAATCAGAGCACTAATCATTAGTGCCCTGATTATTAGTGCAGCATCATCAGTGCAGCCTCTCAGCCTATGGTTTAGGCTGGAATAAAGCCTTAAAGTAGAACTCTAGGCAAAACTTTTTTTCTCATTTTGGAGTAAGGAAGGATAATAACCCCTGTCAGATTTTTTTTTGCTATCTGTGTCCCTTTGAGGAGATTTCCCTTCACTTCCTGTCCCATAGCCAAACCGGAAGTGGCTGGAAATCTCTGCAAATTAAAGGAATTGCTTGGGGACCCCCAGCTTACCAGATATAATGTCCCCATTGGAAGATTTCCCCTCTATTAATTTTCTGGGGATAACCCAAAATCTGTGATTTTCTTTTACTTTCACTTTTAATAATAAGGGTAAAAGGTGACAAATAGAGACAGTGAATCTCCCTAATGGGGGAACAGGCAACAATAAAAACTGACAATTCCATTCTACTTTATTCAAAACTAAAAAAAAAACTGCCTTTAGTTATACTTTATTAACGGATATGTCATTGGTGTGTGGCTGCTTTGCTTCTTCTCCAGGATGTGTTGGAGCAAGGACGGCTACCTTCCAGCCAGCACCCAAGCTTCAGGATACAGCTAGAGTTTGCACTTGTGCGCAGAGGATATTTTTCCTAAACTTAAAATGGGGTACGTTATGGTGTGGGTTTTAAATTCTAGGAGGCATGGGTGTCTCGTCTTTTCTTCTGGTGACAACCTTACATTTTTGGATGTCCCATCACTTTTTTTGTCCAAGTAACAGTGGTCACCAAGACAAATACTGGAGGTGAACCTCCCCAGTGAAGACACAGACATAATATGAACCTAACCGGGTTCTGACCTATCACCACTCTATCCAAAATAAGAAAAAAACAAGTTTTGGCCATACATACACTTTAACATGAATAATATATCTGATAGGTCCACTTAAAAAAAATCTCTGAACTTGACAGAGTAGTAGAAGACCAAGTCCAGTTTAGAAATGTCTTTAGTTCATCAGCCCTTTCATGGGTCCATCGTAAAACAGATGCGCTAAATTGGTAAATCATAAATGAAGCAGTTGGTCTTTTTCTGTTCTACAATCGCTGTGGTCATTTCCTTCCTCACCTCATTTTTGGATTCATCGCTGATACGTCTGCTGCATCTAACTGAAATGTCATGAACAGATGACACCATCAAAGAGGTCATTGGTAGGCTGTGCATTCCGCTAAGAATCTATGTTCAGAGCCTAGCGAGGAAGGCAAAAATCAGTGAGTAAGGGGAACAAGAAATTATCATCTCGAGTCTTGAAGGAGCTAAAAGCAACGAGTCTGGACAGGGCCTTCTGAGTTATACAGATGTGCTGACAAGACCACTTAGTTGTGACAGTATTAATTCCCACAGCTGGGACATGCTGCCTATTCCTAGGGACAACCATCAGGGGTGAGCTGGACACAAATTGGAGGCTGAAAATGAGAACTCATTCTAAGACAGAGTGGGGAGAGAAGAGTTATTTACAAACCGGGGAAAAGGCGTGTATATAAAACTGGATACTGGAAAGCTACATTTATTTCAATGTTTGCGATTATTATTCTGAACACCCTACAACTATTATTTGTAATCTTACAGATAAAAAGAAACGTGCATGTTCATTTGGCATACATTTCATATCCTAAAAATAAGCCTTGCTTTATCTTTAAAAAAAATCCTAATTTTTTTTGCAATTATTATGTATTTTACCTAAAATGCAGATAACCCAAAATTATGCAGATGAGATGATTGAGAGAAGAACTGAGAGGCCAATAGGGCCAACCAATAATGTACAGCTGGCCATAGACATATACTGTAGATGTTGAAAAAATCTAACAGAATCCTCCATCCATGCTACATAGGGATGAGCTCGGTGTTCGATTCGAACATCGGCCGTTCGTCTGTTCAGCGAATTCAGAACTTTGTGGACCGTTCGCACCAAATTCGTATGGCACGAACGGCCCACAATCCACTACGCCATCGCAGTGCATTGCTGGCTCATGATTGGCCAAGCATGCACTGTGACCCTGCATGCTTGGCCAATCACAGCGCCGGCAGGGAGGAGAGCCATAATTGGCAACAGGCAGGATGCCTGTGGCCAATTATAGCTCAGGGGGTTTAGTACACGCTCCACACTATATAAGGCTGCCAGCATGGAGGCCATGTGTATTGTGTTGGCATGCAGGGAAAGAGCTAGATAGGCAGGGACAGTGTGTTCTTTTCTCAGCCATCTGCAGGAGTTAGTAAGTGTTGTGTGCCTCCAGTGCAGTATACACCTGTATCTACCCTTTATTGCTGTTGCTCTCTAATACAGCCATCTGCAGGAGTTAGTGGGTGTTGTGTGCCTCCAGCACAGTATACACCAGAAGATACCCCTTATTGCCGGTGTTGTCTGTTGCATAGCTTGCATATTAGCCTTTAAAATGAGCACTTTTGATTTCGAACGTTCGAGTCCCATAGACTTTAATAGGGTTCTAAAGTTCATACGAATTTTCAGTCTGTTCGAATGTTCTGGTGTGAACTGAACCGAGGGGTGTTCGGCTAATCCCTAATGCTACACAACGGATATGAATAAATCTTCCCTTGCCACTGCCACTGTTGTGGTCTGACAGCCAACCCCACCGGCTGTCTAAATATTAAACCAGTGGTTGCATCTGCTTGGATACAGCTATTGTTTGACCAACAATTTTCTGTCTGGCTCCCTCAAATTTTTTAAGTTGGGGGATGTCAGGAGGCAGCGGACAGGGCCACCCACTGAACTGTCAACCAGTTCATCAAGAATTTGAGCAGTATGTAGGCAGCTGTGTTTGGTTCTAGTGAGTTAGTGGCTGTCCCAGGCTGAGGGAAGAGGTTCATTTGTGGAAGTTCTGCTCCCGGTCTCTTTGATTCTAGACGGCCCACCTGTGATATAAAAACGGGGAAGGCTCTAGAAAGGCCTTGATCTCTGATATACAGTATATCAGGTCCTGGTGACTATAACAGTGAAACCATTTCTTAAACATTCTTATATGTTGAAATGGGATTCACTTTTGGGCCATGAATTCTCCATGGAGGTCTGGCGGGTTCTTTGGTCACAAGTCCACAAAAGCTCCATGTGTACAGTTTATAAGGAAAATGCCTATAAGATCTTGCTCCTGTGGTATCACGCCCCTGAGCTTCTACATACTATTTTTCCTTCTGTTTCCAACAGATGCTGGAGATGTAAATCGGCGATGGGATCTTTGGTTCACATTTTTTGGATGTGTCCAAAAATGATCCCTTTTGGGAGGAGTTTAACTCACTTCTTTCTAAGTTGGTTAACAGACCTAGACCTGTTGACGCATCTTTTGGGCCTTCCTGTGTGGGAGCTAGGGAAAAACCTTAAAATTGATGATGCACATTCTCACAGAGGCTAGATGTCTAATTACTGCCCACTGGAAATACGGAGGTCCTAGGTTCTTCTTGCAGTTTCTCGACTTCCTATCTGTCTTTGCATGGAAGTGGGATTGAATACACCAGGACTTTTAGAGACAACTAAGCCATGGACAATGCCATAATGGACTCTCACCTCACAGAGGTATGCCTGGGCAGCCACACCGCAATAGTTAGAGTTAGGGGAGAGAAGTTGGTCACATTGAACTGTTGTGCTACACTTCCTCAGTAAAGTTACATAAACTGTTATGAACCTGGTCTGAAGTTATTCAAAGAGGTGCATGTTGGTTCTGGTGTATCTAAAGAGCCAGGGTTTGACCTCAACATGGTAAAACACCTTGGGGATGAACTGCGAGCCAGGCCTTCTCATCCAACTTCAGTGCCTGACCTCATGAATGCGCCGAGCAGGTGTCTCAATACTTTAAAAAAAATAGTGTATATATATATATATATATATATATATATATTGTAATGTTCGGGGGACCAGGTAGATCGCAGGACACAGGCTTTGCTCACAACAAAGGGTTTATTAAACTTAAATCGCTTTACAGCAGCCAAAAACACAAAGGAAAAAGTTTTTAGTCTCACCGACTTGCACAGTTCAGAATAGCTGTCTCTATCCAAACAGAGCTTGATCTTGATGGCAGGTAGCGTCCCCTGCCAGGAGCCTTCCAAACAGGACACTGCTGTCCACTTCAGTTGCTGTAACCCAGAACAAACACCAAACACCATCCACCATGTGTTCTCCACTCCTCCACACCCATCTACAACTTCCTGTCTTGCTTTTAAAAGACACTTCCTCTAACAGGTGGGTTAATCAATTTTCATTCCCTTAAAGAGAGCACAACCCAAACAGAGGGGAAATATAGCGTCCTTCCAGGACCCAGCCACAGCGTCCATTACATATCCCCCCCCTGTGCCCCAACGCCAAGGAGGTGGAGGCAACAGTGGAGCTCAAACAATGGACTCGGGAGAGGGCATCTGCATTTTGATGCAGTCTCCCGGGCCTATGCTCCACCACAAATTTAAATTCCTGGAGTGCCAGGAACCACCGGGTAACCCTGGCATTAGTCCCTTTTCCCTGTCTCAGCCATGTTAAAGGGGCATGGTCAGAAATCAACCTAAACTTCCTCCCCAAAAGGTAATATCTGAGGGATTCCAGAGCCCACTTAATGGCCAGACACTCTCGTTCAATTATGGCATAGTTTTTCTCTGCTGGTGTTAACTTCCTGCTGAGGAAGACTATCGGGTGTTCCTCGCCATGAATAACCTGTGACAACACCGCTCCCAATCCTACATCGGAAGCATCAGTCTGGACAACAAACTCTTCTGAAAAATTAGGTGCTACCAGGACAGGGTGTTGGCACAGCGCCGACTTGAGCTCCAAAAAAGCCTTCTCAGCGTCTGCATTCCACTCCACCATGACCGATTTCCGACCCTTAGTCAGATCGGTCAACGGAGCCGCCAACGTGGCGAAGTTGGGTACAAATCTCCTGTAGTATCCCACCATGCCCAGGAATGCACGTACCTGCTTTTTTGTGAGGGGGCGGGGCCAATTCTGTATAGCCTCTATCTTGTTGACCTGAGGTTTCACTACCCCTCTACCCACGATATAACCCAGGTATTTCACCTCCTCCATTCCCAAAGCACATTTTTCAGGGTTTATTGTAAACCCCTCCTTCCAAAGAGAGTTCAGCACTGCCTGCACTTTGGGCAAATGCGATTCCCAGTCTTTGCTAAAAATGACTATATCGTCCAAGTATACTGAGGCATACTTCCGGTGAGGTCGTAAAATCCTATCCATTGCTCTCTGGAACGTGGCTGGAGCAGTTTGCAATCCAAAAGGCATCCTTTTGTACTGAAAACTCCCCTCTGGGGTAGAAAAAGCAGTTTTCTCTCTAGCAGCCTTAGTCAACGGTATTTGCCAATACCCCTTGGTAAGGTCTAACGTAGTGATATACCTGGCTGGACCTAGTCTCTCGATAAGCTCATCTACCCGGGGCATAGGGTAGGCATCAAACCGGGAAACTTCATTAAGTTTCCGGAAATCATTGCAGAATCGCAGAGTCCTGTTGGGCTTCGGTACCAACACAATCGGGCTCGACCACTCACTCTGCGATTCCTCAATAATCCCTAGGTCTAACATCTTTTTTACTTCCTCTGAAACGGCCTTCCTTTGAGCCTCTGGGATGCGGTAGGGCCGGACAAAAACTTTGACTCCTGGTTCTGTGACAATATCATGCTCTACGACACTAGTGAGCCCGGGCAAGTCTGAAAATTTTTCTTTATTTCTCTGCAAGAACTCCTTTGCCTGCTGACTTTGGGTTTTAGACAGGGTATTTGCTACTTGGACACTCTCCACCCCAACCCGAGGCTCAAGTTTTGTACTAGCCAGGGAGGTCGCTGGTTCCCTGTCTGTCCAGGGCTTTAACAAGTTTACATGATATATCTGGAAGGGTTTCCTCTTGCCTGGTTGGTGGACTCTATAATTTACCTCTCCCATTTTTTCTACAACCTCAAAAGGGCCTTGCCATCTGGCCAAGAATTTACTTTCCACAGTGGGAATCAACACTGCTACTCGATCCCCCACTTGAAAGTTCCTAATTTTGGCTGCCCTATTATAGACCTGTCGTTGAGCCTCCTGGGCTTTTTGTAAGTGTTCCTTAACTAGCGGCATCACAGTTCGGATCCTCTCCTGCATTTGAGAGACATATTCAAGAACACTTTTATGCTGGATTGGTTCACTTTCCCATTCTTCTTTAACAAAGTCCAGTAGTCCGCGAGGTCTCCGCCCATATACCAATTCAAAGGGCGAAAACCCAGTGGAGGCCTGGGGCACTTCTCGGATAGCGAACAGGAGAGCTGGTAACAGGCAGTCCCAGTCTTTCCCATCCCTTTGTACCACTCTCTTGAGCATAGACTTAAGGGTCTTATTAAAACGTTCTACCAATCCATCTGTTTGGGGATGGTAGACCGATGTGCGCAGCTGTTTAATCCGGAACAGTTTGCATACATCAGCCATAACCTTCGACATAAACGGGGTGCCCTGGTCTGTGAGTATTTCCTTGGGAAAACCTGTCCGTGTAAACAACTGGAATAACTCCCGTGCAATAGCCTTAGAGGAGGTATTCCGCAGGGGTAGCGCCTCAGGATATCGAGTGGCATAGTCAAGGATCACTAGTATGTAAGAATGACCTCGAGCCGACTTTACCAAGGGACCTACTATATCCATGGCTATCCTCTCGAATGGGACCTCAATTATGGGTAGAGGGACCAACGGGCTCCGGAAATGGGTCGCCGGAGCGGTCAACTGACAGGTGGGACAAGAGGTACAGTATCTCCTTACCTCTGCTTTCAAGCCTGGCCAGTAAAACCGGTCGGCGATCCGTGCCTCCGTCTTTTCAACTCCCAGGTGTCCCCCTAACACATCATCATGGGCCAGTTCCAGGACCTTGCGTCTATATTGTTGGGGTACCAATAATTGTTCTACCACATTTTCTCTCACTTTGGTAACCCGATAAAGCAATTCATTACATATTGAAAAATGTGGCCACCGCTCATTAGCACCTGGCTCTTGGGGCTTCCCATTTATTACTACAACCTGTTCCCGTGCCCTGGCCAAAGTGGGGTCCTGCATCTGGGCAGTACCAAATGCCCCCTGGGGAACACCCAAATCTGGCAAGTCAGGGGTAGAGGCCATTTCCTCATCGTCTTCCCCCAGCATTACCTGAAGCGGGGAAGGTTCCCCCCCTCAGTGTTCAGGTAGGTCTGAGAACCCCACATATTGACATCTTTAACAGTATCAGCACTATTTTCATCATGATTAACCAAAGTCTTGGCGTTTTTATCAACTGGGTCCATATTATGAACATGTGGCATCTCAGGGTTATTTCCCTCTACAACAGGAACAGAGGGACTAGTTTCTTCCCAGTCTCTGGACCTTTCAGATAGTTCTCCTTGTCTCCAAAGTTTTGCAAATAATGGACAGTCTCGTCCTATGATAACGTCATGTACCAAGTTCTTTACCACCCCCACCTCTTGAGTACCAGTGCCACATGCTGTGGAGATGGACACCGAGATGAGAGGGTACTCTCTAGTGTCCCCATGAATGCACACAACCCGCAAAATTTTGCTTACCGGACCGATCTTCCCAATTACTCTAGGGTGAACCAGGGTTACCATGCTTCCAGAGTCCAGCAAGGCCCATGCAGGGTGGTGGTTCACTTGGACTTCACACTCAAAATTCCTCTCTCCAAGGTCAAGATGTGTTGTACAAGATTTATGGGCATAAAAAGACCCCCTCCGAAGAACCCCGCATTCCATGGGTTCTTCCTGCAATGGGCAGTGGGCCCGGGTATGGCCCCAGGCATGACATCGCCAACATTGTACATCCCCTCCTCTCCGATCAGGAACAGGTCGCTGAGGGGGTAACGGGTGTGACTCTTGGCCTTCCGGGGTGTTGGTTCCAGGGCTCCTGGGGACATCCTTTCGACGGGCAGCAGTTGGTCGGAAGGGCCGTGGCAGACTGGGCCCTTGACGCTTGGTGGGGCCAAGCAGATCCTCCACCACCGTATATCGTTCCACCATCTCAACAAGGCAGTTCGCGGTTTTGGGGTCTCCATGGCTGACCCACCGTTGAAGGTCATCTGGCAGTGACCTTAAGTATCGGTCCAGCACGACCCGCTCCACAATTTGGGGGCCAGACAACACTTCGGGCTGCAGCCATTTTTTTACTAGTTGCACCAGGTCATGCATTTGAGATCGCGGTGGCCGGTTTGAACGATACTTCCATTGGTGCACTCGTTGGGCCCGAACGGCCGTAGTCACCCCCAACCGAGCCAGTATTTCTGCCTTTAGTTTTTGATAATTTTTAGCATCTTCTGGTGGTAGGTCAAAATAGGCTTTTTGAGAATCTCCGGTGAGGAAAGGAGCAATTAAGCCGGCCCACTGGTCCTGGGGCCACCCTTCTCTCTCTGCCGTCCTCTCAAATGTTGCCAGAAACGCCTCTACGTCATCACTCAGGGACAACTTCTGCAAGAAATGGCTTGCCCTTATGGTCCCCTGGTTGCCAGGGGCAACGGCCACTTGTTCACGGCCCTGAGACAGCTGCTGCACTGCTTCTTTTAAGGCCGCCATCTGAGCCTGCATAACCCCTTGTTGGGTTGCTTGCTGGGCTGCTAACTGGGCCACCAACAGGTGAGTATTTTCTTGCTGCAAAGCCAGTGCCTCGTTGTGCTGCGTTTTTTGTACCTCCAGCTGCGTTTTTTGTACCTCCAGCTGGGTTGCTAAGCGCTGATTAGCTTCCTCATGGCGGGTCTGCGCTTGTATATTCGCCAAGGACAGCTGTTTAATTAGCTCCTCCATGGTTTTAGCTTTCCGCAGTTGTGCAGCTTTAACCCAGGACATAAATTCACTGTACTGTCCCTTTAAATGTCAGTTCAAATCCACACAAAAAAAAAAAATAGCAAGAAAAAACGCCTGTTACTTTGTCCTGCCCGCATTCTCCACCACTTGTAATGTTCGGGGGACCAGGTAGATCGCAGGACACAGGCTTTGCTCACAACAAAGGGTTTATTAAACTTAAATCGCTTTACAGCAGCCAAAAACACAAAGGAAAAAGTTTTTAGTCTCACCGACTTGCACAGTTCAGAATAGCTGTCTCTATCCAAACAGAGCTTGATCTTGATGGCAGGTAGCTTCCCCTGCCAGGAGCCTTCCAAACAGGACACTGCTGTCCACTTCAGTTGCTGTAACCCAGAACAAACACCAAACACCATCCACCATGTGTTCTCCACTCCTCCACACCCATCTACAACTTCCTGTCTTGCTTTTAAAAGACACTTCCTCTAACAGGTGGGTTAATCAATTTTCATTCCCTTAAGAGAGCACAACCCAAACAGAGGGGAAATATAGCGTCCTTCCAGGACCCAGCCACGGCGTCCATTACAATATATATATATATATATATATATATATAGATAGATAGATATATAAAATTTCCCCAGATGCTGATAATGGAACAATCTGTAGTTGTACTTACCTACATTTTTTCTTTTTTTTTTACTCTAGCCTTTTACAATAGACAATACAATCTTCAAAAGGAAATCAAATGCTGGTGTGACTACTAAATAAATTTGCAGGTACTGCACATGTGGGGGTGGTAAAATAACAGTATGTCCAGCACAATGGAAGAAAACTGCTCAGTTTAAGAGCAAGCATAATATATACCGTATGTGAGTATAAGCCCTTTGTAAAGTAACAAACAGCCGAAGTACACAGCTGTTACAAAAAAAAAAAACTACCTATGTCTAAAACCACTCAGTATTTCCTCTCCCAGTTCTCTTGCTCTGATGCTCACATTCTCATACTGAAGAATTTCAGACAGAAAAGTTTCTGCAACTGGAAGTCAAACAGAAAACATTCAAGCTTGCTCACAACTAAATATTAAACCAGGCCCAACCCTTGAAAAACAACCCCACACCATAACCCCCCCCCCCCCCCCCCCCTCCACCAATGGACAAATCAAGGTCCATAAAGACATGGATGAACAGGTTTGGGGTGGAGCAACTTGACTGGTCTTCACAGAGTCCTGACCTCAACCCGATAGAACACCTTTGGGATGAATTAGAGCGGAGACTGCAAGCCAGGCCTTCTCGTCCACTTCAGTGCCTGACCTCACAAATGCGCTTCTGGAAGAATGGTCAAACATTCCCATAGATACACTCCTAAACCTTGTGGACAGCCTTCCCAGAAGAGTCAAAGAAGCTGTTATAGCTGCAAAGGGTGAGCCAACTTAATATTGAACCCTACAGCCTAAGACTGGGATGACATTAAAGTTCGTTGTGCGTAGTGCGTAAGGCCAGATTAAGAGCATCATGGGTCTGGTGCTGAGGATTTTGGTAAGAATTTTATGGAAAAGAAATGAAAAGAAATGAAAATTCAAACAATTTTTCCCTAAAACAAATGAAATATACTCTCACCAGTAATACCCCCCATGCAGCCTTTGAGCAGCAGCAACACCAGCAATACCACCTGCTATGCAGTCTCTCCCCAGCAGCAACATAGGCAGACCACGTTTCCAAACTGCCATTAAGGGACAACCCCCCTTCCCAAAAAAAGATGAGGGTGGGGGATGTAGTCTCGGGGTGGATGGGGAAATCGGCGGTGGAGGCAATTTGTCAGGAAGATGACTGGTGTTAGCACTTAAAATCATCCTGACACCATGCTTGATATGGTGTCAGGATGATTAAATTCCATTATTTCTATTACTACATTGTATTATATGTGAAATAGTTCAACTCACCATTAGGCATAATTAATGGGAACCCAAGCTTGTCACTTCCCACCAGATGCAGCTTGTCACTTGCCACCCATAGCTTGCCACCAGATGTAGCATTTCACTTTCCACAGTTGCCTGCTGCTAGATGCAGCATGTCACTTGCCACTAGTAGCCTGCCACCAGATACAGTGTGCCACTTGCAACCAGATACAGTGTGCCACTTGCCACCCACAGCCTGCCACAGATATAGCGTGCCACTTGCCACTAGCAGCCTGCCACCAGAAACAATGTGCCACTTGCCACCAGCAGCCTGCCACCAGATACAGTGTGCCACTTGCCACCAGCAGCCTTCCATTAGATACAGTGTGCCACTTGCCAAGGACAGCCTGTCACCAGATACAGTGTGCCACTTACCACCGACAGCCTGTCACCAGATACAGTGTGCCACTTGCCACTGACAGCCTGCCACCAGATACAGTGTGCCACTTGCCACCGACAGCCTGCCACCAGATACAGTGTGCCACTTGCCACCAGCAACCTGTCACCAGATACAGCGTGCCACTTTCCACCAATAGCCTGCCACCAGATACAGTGTGCCACTTGCCACCAGCAGCCTGCCACCAGATACAGCATGTCACTTGCCACCAGCAGCCTGTTGCCAGATACAGCGTGCCACTTGCCACCGATAGCCTGCCACCAGATCCAGTGTGCCACTTGCCACCAGAAGCCTGTCACCAGATACAGTGTGCCACTTGCCACCAGCAGCTTGCCACCAGCTACAGTGTGCCACTTGCCACCATATAGTGTGCCACTTGCCACCAGCCCCCTGCCACCAGATATAGTGTTCCATTTGCTACCAGCAGCCGGCCCCCAGATACAGTGTGCCACTTGCCACCAGCAGCGTGCCACTCCCTCCAGGACTCTTTTCGGATGGGTAGAAGGGACAGGGGCTGCATAGTCAAACAAATCCCTGGAGCCCCCACCCCGCCTGAGCTGGAATGGTATGGCTGTGTGTAAAATGAATGCCAGCGGTATTGATCAGACCAAGTTCCACAGAGGGGGGTGTGTACAAGCCTTTGAGCTCACACTGGCGAGCTGCAGTCGGCCGCACTGTTTGTGTATCTGCAGTTTTAGCTGCAGTCCTATTGATTTATATCAGGTTGCATGCTTTTGCCGCATTTTCTGACAGTGCGCCAAGGATGCAGCATGCAGGAATTTTGGTGCACTTTCAGAAAATGCAGAACACACAACTTAATAGAAATCTATAGGACTGTGGGTAAAACGCAGGAAAACTTTGGATACACCAGCAATGGGCCAAAATACAGCAAACCAGTGTGAACCACCTAAAAGCACAAGGGATCAAGTCTAAACATATTGGCTGCAGTTATAACAGCCATTGCTGAAGGGAAAAGTAAAAAAAAAAAGAGGGGGAGAGAAGGGAGATAAGAGTCCAGTCACTGAGCTCACACTTGGATGGTCAGAAGCTCATCACTCAGATATGTGTTCAGTTCACCTTACATCTGCCGGTGTCTTGTCATATAAAGTCCCCCATCCGATAGTGTCTGCGCAGTACACAGCAACACAGATTCCGAAAATTGCCGAGGATGAATGGCACCTGCGCCGTGAGTCCAGGTTCCATCCCCACTATCCAAGTGGACATAGAGTAGGAATATAAAAGAGCCGAGCGCAGCAAGGCCGAGCCCGAAAAGTGGCGAGTGAAGCTCGCCCGCGAGGGGCCCTCTAATATTCACAACCCTATGTCCGCTTGGATGGTGGGGCTACCACCTCCACTCACGGTGCAGGCGCAGTTCAACTTCGGAGAGTTTCCGAAGCTTCGTCTGCTCCGTACTGCGCATGCGCAGTACGGGGCGGACGCTATATGATGGCCGGACACTATATGGCACAACACCGGCTGCTCTGTTCACAATTTCCCCGCCCATGCGGATCCTTTACTGCACACAGAGAGAGGAGAGGGGAGGGGGCAGGCAGAGCCCTTTGTGTAGGGGGAGAACTGTGCACTGTAGCACTGTAATATCCACAGTGAGCCAACACAGGTACAACCAGACACCCCTACATTTACACACAGCTTCTCCTGTCCCATAGATGTTTATGGACAGGAGAAATTGCTTCCTGTGCTGCATTCTCATCACTTACATTGTTCTCAGCTGTCAGGGCTGCACAACCTCACCCCTTTAATGTTGTGGAGAAAAGGAGGTGGGAGGGGGTTCTGTCTTGTTTCTTTTGTCTTGATACAGTTGGGTGAGGGAATGAGTGAGCATTGTCACCTGAGGCCCAATTGTGTAACTGGCAGAATTGCCAGGTGAAAAGAAAGAGAAGCTTGAAAAAATAAAACAAATGTGGTCATTACTATTATTATTATTATTATATAGTATTTATATAGTGCCAACAGGTTGCACAGCACTTTACAACATGGGGGCAGATATTACAGTCCAGGGCTGGGACAAGGGCTGAGCAGGAGGGGCGGCTGCCCTGGGCACTGTGGTTCATGTGAGGTGGGAGGGAACCACAAGGAAATTGGGGGGAGGAGATTTGTGTTGGAAAGGAGGATTTGGGGGGAGCAGCAGGGAGTAAGTATTGTTCTAGGAGGGGAATTGGGGGGTATGCTAAAATTTAAGGGGAGAAGGAATGGGGGGGGGAGAAGATTTGTGCTAGGAGGGATGATTGGGACGCTTTTTGCTGGAAGGAGGGATTTGCAGTGGGGTTATTGGGAGGGGCAATTTTAGGGGTAGATAATATGTGCTAGGAGGAGTGATTTTTTTTTGGGGGGGGGCACTTGAATTGGGGGGATATGGGGGAGTAAGATTTGTGCTGGGAGGGGGATTTCAGCAGGGGAACAGATTTGCACTGGAAGGAGGGGGAATTTATGCTTAGGGGGGTGAAAAAGATTAGTGCTCAGTTTTTGTTTTTGGGGGGGGGGATTTTTGATGACACATAATGCTCATACACATTGGGGGCGGGGGGGGGGGGGCACAGTTTGGCGTGTTTGCCCTGGGCTCTGGCTGACCTTCTCCCGGCACTGATTACAGTTACAATATAAATCAATACAGGAGGAATCAGAGTGCCCCGCTCATTAGACCTTACAATCTAGAACGGAGGGTCAAGTGGAACAAAAGGTAATAACTATACAATTGTAAGGTGAGGGACGGATAGGCTTCTCTGAAGAGGAGGATTTTCAGGGATCGTCTAAAAGCTAATAGAAAGAAAGTCTGGATGGCTGCACATGAAACTGAGATCCAAACGCCTTTATTCATATAAAACCCTGAAGAACATGAGGAGCACTATAAAGCCCAATTCATGTGCGAAACATGTAAGCTGTGTTTCCCTTGCTTGTACATGTAGTGCTCCTCATGCTCTTCATGGTTTTATGTGAATAAAGGCATTTGGATCTCAGTTTTCCTTTCATTATTGCTTCAGCTGCGAGCACCCTGCAGTGAGGAGATCATACTGTTGGAGCTGGCTCACCTGTGAGCAGCGTGGACCTCTTGTTTAAAAGCTAATAGAGTAGGAGATAATCGGACTGGGGTAAGGAGTTCCATAGGAATGGAGAGGCTCTGGAAAAGTCCTGGAGGTGAGCATGAGAGGAGGTGATAAGGGAGCTAGAGAGCAGGAGGTCTTGAGAAGAACAGAATAGTATAAAGTGCTGGTCATACATTTGTAAAAAAAATAGTGCTGGTCAGACCTTCTTAATAATTTAAGGGGTCATAACATCCTATGAGCATGGCACATTGGGGCACATGGAGGCAGTGCCAGGACAAGGTTATTCAGTGCCCAGGGCGAACATGTCAAACTGCGCCTCCCCCCCCCCCTCCGATTTGTGCATGGGTTAAATGCTCATTAATGCTTAGTACAAATGAGCACATTGGATGAAAACAATGGCATTTGGAGCGATTGTCTGAAAATATGATCAATAGTGCACAGCTTTCAAGAGCTGATTACGCCAGTTCATGTGAAAATATCACAAAATAAGCACAACATTTTTTTGTAAGAGAACAGATCGAATGATTTTCATGTAATTAGCATGGTATTTGCACAAAAATAAATAAATAGGGGTTCTGTAATTTCTCAGGTTGCCAGTAAATTTCCCATGTTTTGTCAGTAAAAAATGCTGCGGGAGGTTGGCAACCCTGGTTTCTGGTCCGAATTCAGCCAAAATTTAAGACTGAAATCAGACCTGAAAAGGAGAATAGAGCCACTCCGTACAGCAATGCGAACCCAACCTAACACATTCATCCATCCACACAAGAGAGGTAGATGCATACATCCCCTTTACTGAGACATATTGTGACAGTGGGGTCTCTGTCAGAATACATTGATCAACGCTGCAGGTGATTGGCTGCAAGCCACTGGTTGAGCAAGGTTTTCCAGCAGTCCCATTCTACAGAAGCTGATCTGATGGGGCAGCTTCTAACAGGCAAGGCCACACATAGATCCAAAAAGAATTGCGATCTGTGTGTACCCAGCTTTACCTTGTTTCTTGGTTCACTAGGCTTTCTCAGTGCTGTGACTGGTCCTGTGGAGCTCCTGAGTGAATTGTGAGTGGCTGTGGTCAGGATTAATGTTCCCGGATGGTATATAATATAGGGTGACCAGATGTCCCCGGTTTCAGGGGACAGCCCCCGGATTGAGGACACTGTCCCTGGACCAAGTCTGTCCCCGGTTTTGTCCCCAGATTTGACTTCAACAGGAGCTGGGACAATTTACAGAGACAGTCAGTGCAGAATAAAAAAAATAAAATCTGAATTACACACCCCCCACTCCTACTAGCTTAGGGGGTGTATTTTTTCCATTATCTGTGTCCCTTTCTGGTAATGATGTGCTGGTCAGAGCGGACTATTTCTTCAGTTTCCGGCACGCACCCATTCAGCTCCGCTCACATGTTCTTCTGCCTTGGCTGTAATCCCGGCCAGCCGATTGCCTGCTTATCTCCTTGCCTTCCCCGGCAGAGTCATTTTCCTCCGCTCCCCACCCAGTAGTAGCCGAGGGGAGAGTGAGACCTGAGAGGCTGTGAGGCAGGTGGCGGAGGCGGCAACGGGCAGAGAGAGGCAGCTGAGCTCAGCTGTCGATGTCCAGCAGCAGGAATAGAAGGGAAGCAGATCCAATCGTGGGGCTGCCACTGCCTTCAAGGCTTCAACGCAGGTGTGCTTTGGGGGTGTCTGTGGATAGACTACATTGCACTGTGTCTGTCTCTTTGGCATAATGGATGGTATCAGAACTCACAGGCAGCGGGAGCACTTATTGGCCAGAAGTTAACAAAATCAGCACCCAGCAGCCATGTTATGTGACACACTGAGACAGAGCCAGCCAGAGCCATGATAGAGTGCCCCCTGCCTGTGAGTTATCATAATGCTGATGATCTTAACCAGTTGCCGATCGCCTAAAAGCAGATTTACTGCTACAGGGCAGTCGCGCTGCACAGGATCACTTATATACCTGATCCTGCATTTCTGGGTTTCAGAGCCAATCAGCAGATCCGGCGGACTCGCCTAGTGGTCTGCCTATGTAAACAAGGCAGTTCGCCATTCTGTCAGTGTGGAAGACATTGATCCTGTGTTCCTGCAAAGCAGGTACAGGGATCTATGTCTTCCCTTAGTAAAAGTACCTCCCACACAATGAGAAAACACTTGTTAGGTACACATTTAACCCATTGATTGCCCTAGATGTTATCCCCTTCCCAGCCAGTGTCATTAGTACAGTGACAGTGCATATTGTTAGCACTGATCACTGTATTAGTGTCACTGGTCCCCACAAAGTGTCAAAAGTGTCACTAATACTGTGTACACACGAGCGTAATTTCCAACAGAAAGAGTATTTTCATCAGATATTCCGATGGTGTGTATGCCTCATCAGACTTTTTTTTCCCGAAAATTCTGATGGATCTAGAAATAGAACATGTTTTAAATATTTCCAACGGAACCAATTCCTATCGGGAAATCCGCTCGTCTGTATGCTGTTCCGATGGACCAAAAACAATGCATGCTGAATAAAGTACGAGGCGGCAGCTATTGACTACTGGCTATTGAACTTCCTTTTTCTAGTCCCATCATACGTGTTGTACGTCACCGCTTTCCAGACGGTCGGACTTTGGTGTGATCGTGTGTAGGCAAGACAGTTTCAGCGGAACGCTGTCGGAAAAACCTTCGGTTTATTCCGATGGGGAAAACGGTCGCGTGTACGTGGCATTAGTGTCCGATTTGTCCACCGCAATATCACAGTCCCGCTATGAGTCACTGATTGCTGCCATTACTAGTAAAAAAAAAAAATGATGTCACCGGATTTCATTTTAAAAATCTGGTTACCTTAATATAATAATGCTGAGGTCAGGGTGGAGGGAGGAGAGCACTGCAGCTGGCTTGAGCAAGTACAAGTTTTCACCCAGCACTGCAAGGGTGGACTTTTTTCCTTTGGTCTGCATTACATCACCTGCTGTTTGTGGTCAAATCTTTCCATAGGTTAGAATTATACTGGAACTTTTCAGGTGCTACATGGATGTATTCCACATACACATTATATTTTATTAAAATGCATGATTTTTATAAAGATAGTGTGTGTATGTGCAAAAAAAATCTATGTAGAGCCTGAAAAGTCCCAGTATAATTCTAACCTATTTATCAACATTTTACTTTTACTTTAGTAAACCTGCACAGCAAGGGTCAGTGCAGGTTTACAGGACAGCATTGCACAGTGTGAACAGCAGAACAGGTCTGTATTTACAGGAGGAGAAAATCAGTCTGTTATCTGTCACTTATCTTCAGTTGGCCTGAGGAGAGAGGAAAGCTCTAGCAGTGATCGGGGCTTCAGTGTAGTGCTGTCTGCCTGCTCCGCCCACCTGTACTGGAGCTCTCACTGTCAGATCCAGCTGCCCAGCCTGTTGGGGATCTGTGCCCAGGAGAGTTTCTCTGTCCTTTCTGGGGAAGCCTGCAACATTCTCAGATCTGCTTCAGGACAGAATTAGCATCACAGCCAGTATTGTGGCACCCCCTTCCACACTCCACCCAGGGCAGTGGCCCCGCCCGCCCCTGCCTTGTATCGGCCCTGCATGGAGGAACACTTTTTTGCAGTGGTTCGTTCCCCATAGCAAGTTTGTCCAGAAATGGCATGAATGAACATAGGAGTGATACTCTGGAGAATCTCATGGAGTGATGCCCTGTACACACAACCGGGTTTCCCATCGGAATAAACTCTGAATTTTTTTCCGACCGAATTCCGGTGGAATTCCGCTGAAGCTGTCTTGCGTACACCCAATCACACCAAAGTCCGATCGTCAAGAACGCAATGACATACAACACGTATGACGGGGCTAGAAAAAGGAAGTTCAATAGCCAGTAGCCAATAGCTGCCATCTCGTACTTGCTTCAGAGCATGCGTCGTTTTTGGAACACCATACAGACGAGCGGTTTTCCCAATAGGAATTGGTTCTGTCGGAAAAATATAAAACATGTTCTCTTTCTAGGTCCGTCAGAATTTTCAACGTAAAAAGTCAGATGGGGCATACACACGGTTGGAATATATGGTTAAAAGCTTCCGTCTGACTTTTTCTGACGGAAATTCTGACCATGTGTATGCGGCATAACAGTTTGCACAATAGTGTTTTTTGGCACAGAGACTGAGGACATCATATCATTTGAATGCATTTTAATAATAATTATGTTTCATTTGTTGTTTACCTAATTGGGTATTGGGGACACAAGAGCAATATTTTATACCTTTTGTGGAGTAATATTGTGCAATTTGCACAAATTGATGTTTTTTAGCACAGAGCGCACAATATTGTGCGAATACACCTAATCACAAGCTCAAGAGTAATAACCTCTGGTGTTTGCACAATTAAAGCGGCGCTCCACCCAAAAGAGGAAGCTCTGCTTGTTTGCACCCCCTCCACTGCCACATTTGGCACTTTTTCCTGAAGGCTTTACTGCCGATTTCTTTTACTTACAATGCCAGCGCCTGCACCCAAAGACAACTGACAAATCGGCTCGGGGTGCCGAAATCATGGGATCCCTGGACAGGTAAGTGTCCTTATATTAAAAGTCTACAATATTTGTAGCTGCTGATTTTTATTTTTTTTATTTTTTTATTTTTTTACAGACTGGAGCTCCTCTTTAAGTTTTTGTTTGCACAGACATTGAGGACACAGTGTGGTTTAATATGGTTTAAAGGTAACTTTATTATATATTTTAAAGAAGGTAGTAACTATTAAACAAGGTTTATTTTAAGTTTACTTTGTTTTAACATAGGGTTGTACATCAGGTGATATGGAGTTGAACCTACTACATCATAGAGAGAAGCAATGTCACCGCTGGGTCTTTTATTGCATAGAACAAAATTTACTTTATAAATCAGAAAATAAGAGCAATCCCAGCGCTCGAAATGAAAAAAAAAATGCAATTCTTATGTTTCTTTACTCCTACGAATGCATGTATAGACAATTCCAGTTTAAATCACATTTTTCTTCAGCAAGAACCTTGGAAAATGTGTAATGTTCGTTCAGATTACTAAAGTGCAACATCATTTTTTGGTACCGTGGAATAACCATAAACACTACAGGCACCTGAATACAAAGTATTTCTAAACCCTAACTGGATGGCATTAAATTGATATTAAGCTCTGGTTTACATTAATAAAATTCTATTCAAGTATGCTTTCTTAAAGTGTAATGAAAGGTGATACCTTTTTTTTTTCATTTTGGATAGAGTAAGGCTTGATTCACATCTATGCATGTTGCTTTTGAGCGTTTCTGCAGTGCTTCTTTTGCTGTCCTTTCAGATCAGTGGGACAATGCTGCGTCCAGCTGATCTGTCCGCATGGATGTCAAGCTTTTCTTAGATAACTATGGGGCGTGGCCATCGGACCATAACCTAATGTGCACTGCTCATTGCAAACCATTGGTAGTGAGCAGAAAAGGAGATGTTTAGGATCTCACAAATGAGCACACAATTACAATGAGGCAAAAAAAAACAACAACACAGTAAGAAACAACATCATGAAAAATAGATTGGAGGGCCATAAGTAGTAGATGTGTATGTATTCTTTTTGGAGAATAAAAATATTGTTTAAAGTGGTTGTAAAGGCAGAAGTTTTTTTTTTTTTATCTTAATGCATACTATGCATTAAGATAAAACACCTTCTGTATGTAGCAGTCCCCCTAATACTTACTTACATGAGCCCCATCTCGATGTAGCAATGTTGTTCTCAGCTGTCCGGGACTCCACTCCTCAATGGCTGAGACAGCGGTGTGGCACCATTGGTGTCAATCACAGTCAGTCAGCCAATGAGGAGAAAAATGGGGTGGGGCTGATCCACAGCTCATGTGTGAATGACCACAAGGAGCTGGAGTTTGGCTCCGGGGCCCCCATAGCAAGCTGCTTGCTGTAGGGGTTCTCAATAGGAGGGAGGGGCCAGGAGCACCAAAGAGGAACCCATGAAAAGGAGGATCTGGGCTGCTCTGTGCAAAACTACTACACAGAGCAGGTAAGTATAACATGTTTGTTATTTTTAAAAGGGGAAAAAAGAGACTTTACAATCACTTTAACGTCCTGTTAAGAAGCTTAAAGCGGAGGTCCACCCTAAAGTGGACCTTCCGCTCATTGGAACCCTCCCCCCCTCCGGCACCACAATTGGCACCTTTCAGGGGGGAGGGGGGTGCAGGTACCTGTACAGTACAGGTATCTGCACCCACTTCCGGCGTAGATTCTGCAGAAGGTACGCCCCTTTCCGCAGAATCTACGCCCCTTTCTGAAGGTCCCCCGCTGCCTGCTGGGAAACACACGGATCCCAGCGACAGCGGGGACCATCCTTTTTGCGCAGCGCGACTCGCGCATGCGCAGTAGGGAACCGGGAAATGAAGCCAAAAGGCTCCACTTCCTGATTCCCATACCCAAGATGGCGGCGGCAGCACCTGAGAGACGATCGAGAGATCGGCTTCGGGTGCCGACATCGCGGGCGCGCTGGGCAGGTAAGTGTCATTATTTTAAAAGTCAGCAGCTGCAGTATTTGTAGCTGCTGGCTTTTAAAAAAAAAAAAAACGGCGGACTCCCGCTTTAAAGGTTGCCTCCATAGATACAGCAAAGGAGTGTGCATAGACACCTAGAGACAGGAATTGTGTTATTTGTATAATCGCCAGTTTGGAAAGAAAAAACTAAAGAATCCTAAAAAAGAAAACTGATGCAGCCACCATATCTAAAGACCTGGAAGCTGTTAAATATCTAGTTTTTTGGGTTTAGATACACTTTAAAGAGGAACTGCAGTCTATTCACATAATTTGCCATTTCAAAGCTTCCCTCCAACCTCTTTGCATATTATTTTATATATACTCATTTTGGTCTGATCTATATAGCAGTATATGAAATGCACTTTTTATCTATCAAAAAGTGTTTCCCAGAGCTAAACCTTTCATCTGATTTCTAAATTGCATTTGTAAATTCCAAAAGCCAAAATAAAGGAATAATCGTGGAAAAAAAAAGCACTTATGGGTTTAACCAATCTTGTGTTTTTATACAATTCTCCTTTAAGCGGGCGTGACAAGGGGTGTGTCCTATGCCTACATATTTTTGCTTATCATTCCCATCTCAAAAAGTTTATGCAAATATGCTGCACAAATCTCCCTCCACTAAGTCTGGTTACAGCCATTTTAACTGTGGGCAGCTGAAACTGCTGCCTGTTCACTTCCTGGATTTACAGACACACAGAGGCCCACCTCCAGCTCTGCAACTCTCATTGGCTCTCTTATGACTCATCTCCCCTCCCTTCCTGGAGAGTGAGCTGTGCATGATGTCATAAGCCTAGGCTAATGACCAGACAAGAAACAGAAGTGGGCTGTATAAGGTATTTACTAGCAGAAAAAAATGTTTTAGTATCCAAAGTTAAAACAACAAGAGCAGATTTAATAGATGGAAAGTTAAAAAAAAAAATGACTGAAGGTCCGCTTTAAGATCCTAAAAGCTCTATAAACTGCTTCTACAACAGCAGTTGAGTTCTTAACATCTGTCTTATGCAGTGTCTTTTCATCCTTGTTGCCTGGTTGGAAGCAAAAAGTGCTTTGGATGTAGAAGGAAAAAGTTCTATACAATGTGATTTATTAAAAGGCATATGTTTTACATCATACGCGATGAATATGTGTTTGCATCAAAGACCAAATATTTTTTTAGGGGAAGAATAAAGAACAGAAATTCCCCATCACTCCAATTCAGCCTTTGAAGATTACAGCAGTTTCCTGGTTGCACATAGAAATAATTACACTGCTTAATAAATTACCTACTTTAATCTTGTTCACACTTTTTGGACCTTTTAAATGAACGTGAACCCGTGTTCAATGGCAATGTTCTCAGATCTGCATTTTTTTGGTTAGTTGATTTACCCTTTCACATTTCAGAAAGCTTGTTTTTTTACATGTACAGGCTTTATTCTGTGTTAAAGTGTGTGTAAAACACATTGGGCCCGATACACCCGTACATCGATCTTGTGAGGACAAGCAAATGTTATGCAAGGGTAGTTTCACTATAGAATTTACCCTCTGCATCCCCCAGCTAGGCTGTGTAAAATAAAAATATTTTTTTCTACCATCTTTGGGTCTGTATAAGCCCTATAGGCATGCACACAGGGTGTGCCGGATGTGCCTGGGCACACTCTAATACTGGCACTGTCTATGTTTTCATGTTTTAATACTTTTTAAAATGTTTCTTTACTTCTAAAAGTGTATGTGTATGTATATACAGTATATATGTATATATATGTATACACTCACCCACTCAAGTGTGTTTTAGCTTTGGGGTGCACACCCTAATGCAATAGGCAGCGCACACCTATGATAAGCATTTTTAAATATGCACACCATATAGGAGAATAATGCTCACTCATTCTACTGTATCAGGACAAGAGAAGCAGGGCAGGACTTCTGGCCCCATTGCTATCGTCTTTTCTATCACATAGATAGGAGGGGTCCTTGTAGTCAGGGGCGTACCTAGAGCATTTGGCACCCAGGGTGGATCGTAAATCTGGCACAATCCCCCCCCCATGTTAAAATAAACACCCCACTGTGCCCCCTGCATACCTCTGTATCCCCCAATATCTCATTGTCACTACTGTGTACCCCCTCTCCACAACTGCATCTCTGGAGCCCTTTACTTTACACAGCACCCTGCATCTCTGGACCCCTTTACATTACACAGCACGCTGCACCTCTGGACCCCTTTACATTACACAGCCCCTCACAGCTCTGGACCCTTTTACATTACACAGCTCCCTGCACCTCTGGACCCCTTTACATTACACAGCACGCTGCACCTCTGGACCCCTTTACATTACACAGCCCCTCACAGCTCTGGACCCTTTTACATTACACAGCTCCCTGCACCTCTGGGCCCCTTTACATTACACTGCACCCTACATCTCTGGACCCCTTTACATTACACAGTACCCAATAGGCACTGTAGGCACATACCTAGAGGCACCCGTGCTAGAAGGGTGCCCATCTATCTGAGTTTTTTTTCACTTTTTTTCTTCCAGACCCTAAACCGCAGCCTTGTGTGTCCTCCCCTTTGGGCGGGGGGTTGGGATGATCATGTAGCACCATTGCTGTATGTCTAACTATACTGTATATATTAATAAAGTGCATTATATCGTGGCAATGCAGCATTATAATGCGCTTGCATTTCTATATATGGTGCATACATTTGTGTTGTGGCCATGGGCTGCTACCTGCTGTGGTCTTGCTGTGGCAACAAACACAGACACAGGGACACGCGATGTGATTACCATATAGGGAAAGCACCTACCCTGTTTCCCCCGAAAATAAGACCTACCCTGAAAATAAGACCTAAAAGGACTTTAACTAGGGCTTATTTGGGGGGTAGGGCTTATATTGCAGCTATTACCGACAATCACGCTAGGTCTTATTTTCGGGGTAACAGGGTATTAGCCTCTCTTCTCCACGTCAGTGAGCATGTGCCAAGAAACATTCGAATATCACTATGATAACTACAGCGGCCTACTGTGCTGGTTATGGTGCAAAGCGTATCCCAACACTAAACCTTAGGTTACACCACTAATAACCTTAAACCTCTGAATATGGTCTATTAGACAGTTTTCTATCCATTTACAAACTGGATTTTCTAAGCCTGTAGACTTTACCTTACAGATGAGCCGGGTGGGGGAACCCACTTTTTTAAAGTCCAAGCACACTATATCCACAACCATTCCTTTAGCTACGTACACTCTCCGGGCACTTTATTAGGTACACCTGTTCAATTGCTTGGTAACACAAATTGCTAATCAGCCAATCACATGGCAGCAACTCAATGCATTTAGCCATCTAGACGTGATAAAGAAGACTAGCTAAAGTTGAAACTGAGCATCAGAACAGGGTAGAAAGGGGATTTAAGGGATTTGAATGTGACATGGTTGTTAGTGGCAGACGGGCTGGTCTGAGTATTTCAAAATCTGTTGATCTACTGGGATTTTCACACAGAACCATCTCTAGGGTTTACAGAGAATGGTCTGAAAAATAAAAAAATAAAAAATATCCAGTGAGCGGCAGTTATGTGGACGAAAATGCCTTGTTGATGTCACAGAAGAATGGGCAGATAATAGAAAGGCAACAGTAACTGAAATAAGCACTCATTACAACCAAGATATGCAGAATACCATTTCTGAAGGCACAACACATTGAACCTTGAAACCTCATCAACATGGGGACAAGGTGCTTTGGGGTGGGGGGGCTGCAGGGCCCCCCCTTCCCCAAAGCACCCCCCATGTTGAGGGCA
Organism: Lithobates pipiens; assembly: GCF_037356315.1. Taxonomy (NCBI): domain Eukaryota; kingdom Metazoa; phylum Chordata; class Amphibia; order Anura; family Ranidae; genus Lithobates; species Lithobates pipiens. The sequence continues at coordinate 157,489,092 of NW_027507789.1, read as the reverse complement.
CGCGGGCTGGTACGGCTCAGGATGGGGGGGCGCTCGCTCGTCCCCACCCCCTTTCCTGAGAGGCCGGGCTGCATGCTTGGATAAGGGTCTGATATGGACTTTGGGGGGACCCCTACACCGTTTTTTCGGCGTAGGACTTCCCCTTTAAGTCCATACCAGGTGACGGGGCTAGCAACTTGTCAATCTCGCCGATGGAGGCGGCGACATTCACTTCCTTCGCTAGTCCCGTCTACCTGGTGCCACGTTCAAAATGAATGGACTTTACTCCATGTGTGGGCAAGTCCGTTCATTTGAAAATTCTGGCGGCTAGTACACAGACGGGCGGATTGTCCGGACAATTTTGAGTCAAAACTTCTTTCTAAGTCCGCTAAGTTGGGGAAAAAAAGTCAGCCGGAGCCCCCACACGGGCGGATTGTCCGGCGGACTCTGGTCCGATTCGTGTGTACGGGGCATTACCAGAACTGGTGGACTCCAATGTCAGCGACATGGAATCATACAGACAAGGTGCCACTAATGCCACTAATGACCGATGTATGGAACTCCAAGGGGTCCAGGACCTCCGTGATGGAATCCAAGGAAGAAGTGGGAAACCTCCAAAAGGACCTCCAATCCTAGGAATATCAGAACTGGATCTAGTGGTAGGATCAACAGGTCTCCGGAGCCACCGACTGCCGCTCCACTCCATGCCAAATCCAACAACGTTCAGTGGATTTGTCCTCAGCACCCCCCACAGTACTGCCCACTGACCCCTTCACTGCCAAGTACTCTGCCCCTTTTAATATCATCCCACCACACTACAGTCCTCAGCTCCCCCACATGATATTCCTCAGTACCCCCCCCCCCCACCAGTTCTGTCCTCTGCCCCTTCACTGCCAAGTACTCTGCCATTTTTTACATCATCTCACCACACTACAATCCTCAGCCCCCCACATGATAGTCCTCAGCCTCCCCACATGATATTCCTCAGCACCCCCCACAGTAATGTCCTCTGCCCCCTTCACTGCCAAGTACTCTGCCCCTTTTTACATCATCCCACCACACTACAGTCCTCAGCCCCCCCACATGATAGTCCTCAGTACCCCCCCACAGTTCTGTCCTCTGCCCCTTCACTGCCAAGTACTCTGCCCTTTTTTACATCATCCCACCACATTACAGTCCTCAGCCCCCCACATGATAGTCCTCAGCCCCCCCACGTTACAGTACTCAGCCCCTCACATGATAGTCCTCAGCCCCCCCACATGATAGTCCTCAGCCCCCCCACGTTACAGTCCTCAGCCCCCCCACGTTACAGTCCTCAGCCCCCCACATTATAGTCCTCAGCCCCCCAACATTACAGTCCTCAGCACCCCCACATGATAGTCCTCAGCCCCCCCACATTGCGCTAATGCAACCCCAGTGTGAAAGGGGTCTTACAAGTATCGATTTCCCTGTATAGCTTTCAATGAAGCAGCTAAAATTCACTTCTCCTCCCGCATCCTGTACATTCATCTTCAGTGCAGCTGAGGCTACAGAGAAAGGGACTGGGGAATCTGTGTCCTCACTCCCTTTCCCTGCCTCAAAAAGAAGATGTCAGGGGTCTGGTTAGACTCCAAAGTAACTACAAAAAAAAAAGAATTGTAAAAAATGATTTTTAAAAATTAAATTGTGAAAATAACAAAGAAGTGTAATAAAAAAACGACTGACACTGTACACCCGCCCAAAAAAAAGCATTGGAAAAAATTATTTAAAATAAATAAATAAATAAAATAAAAAAACTACTGACACCATCCACTGCCCTACTGACACTATCCACTGCCCCTCCTCAAATCGTTGTTAAAAAGAAAATGACAAAAATAAATAGTAAAAAATAATAAAAAAATAAAATAGTAAAAAAATAAAAAAAAATCTGACACTGTCCATTGCTCTACTAACACCATCCACTGCCCTACTGATACCATCTACTGGTACCCAAAAAGCATTTTGTAAAAAAAAAAAAAAAAGTAATAAAAAATTAAATTGTAAAAAAATGTAAATAATAAAAATAAAGAAATACTGACACCATCCACTGCCCTACTGACACCATTCTGCACATACTAACCACCACTGTACACTCCGCACTCCTCTCCTGCACATACTACCCACTACCGTGCACTACACGCTCCTCTCCTGCACATACTGCCCACCGCCATAATATCCACACTCCTCCCCTGCACATACTACCCACCACCATACATTCGGCACTGTACATTCCCCATTTAACATTACCACATTCTGGACTGTAAGTCATCTCAGACTCTACTTAACCACACCCCCCTTTAAGCCACGTCCAATATTTAGAAATTTTTTAAAACACACCTACTTTGTGCCGTGGTGTGCAAAGCGTGCCACTTGCCACTTTTTAAAAAAAAATCAATGCTTAGGGCCCACTTTATTGGAGGGAAGTCTTGCATCCATATATTAGTTTCCAGCTACTGATACAAGTGGAACATATATTATCATTCCTGGTTTTCCTGAAGAATCATATTTAGGCTGGGTTCACACTGGTGCAAAGTAGGAACCCTGCGAATCCAGTGCTGGTTCCCGCACCGCACCTGCATCGCACAGTGGTTCTGAGATCTGCGAACCGCTGGGGGGTACTGTCAAATTAATGACACCCCCAGATCGGTTCGCAGATCGCAGTGCGAACTGTGAAATGGTGCAGGAATCCGATCGCATAGGTGTCAACACCCATGCGATCCGATTCCAGTACAGACCAAAGAAAAGGGTCCTGCACCATTTTGGTATGAATGTGATGCAATTTCAGCCATACATTTTGTATGGATAAAAGCGCATTGCACAGACATTGCATGTGATCTGCACAGCAATGCGGTGTGAATCACATGTGATGTCTGTCATTGCACTAGTGTGAACTGGGACAAGCGCTGGCCATAAATTATAGAAAAATCGGCTGAAAGTTGGCCATTTAGACACTTTGTCCAGCTAATGGGCACAAAATCGATAATCGTTGGGACGTCTTTGAGCCGAAAAAAACGAAGGACAAGTTTGGAAATTTTCTGCCGAACGAACGATAAATTGAAAGGTAAATGTGTTTCCTGTCCGAACTGTCTGCACTAAGTATATGCAAAAAAATCAACAAAAGATGCATTAATTTATTGTCACTGAAAGATTTATTGGTCATTATATGAAGGCACTATTGTTTGCTCTCACGGCAACGAATGTTCTTTTTCGAAAATGGGTTTGGCCAATTTTTTGTATATTGTGTATGGCCAGCATAAGGGACTTTCTGCACACCCCTTCTGCTCATAGCCAATATTACAGTATCCAGGATCAGTCAATCAAGGATGGATGAGAATGTGAAATAATTGTGCACTATTGACATTGTGGTTTGGGGTCTATGATTGATTTTATAATGCTTTTTTTTGATGCATTGGTCTAGATTTTTTAGATAAGTTTTTATAGCGACCCAGTTCTGTGATGGTTCGAGCTTGAGCCCCTAGTTTCTTATTTTTTTTGATTTTTCATGATTACTTGTTAGGGGCTCACAACTGTATTAGACTTACATGATGGCCCATGTCTTGGAGTTAAGTGATTTTGGGACCTGGAGAGAGTTTTTGAAAATGTTGAGTTCTCAGCCCCCCCCCCCACCCCCCATACATTACTGTCCTCAGCCCCCCCCCCCCGCACATTACACAGTCCTCTTCCTTCCCCCACATTACTGTTATCATCACTCCCCACATTACAGTTCTCTAATCCCACATTAGTCTTCACCCCCCACATTACTTTCCTCAGCTCCCCCCCACCTTAATGTCCTCAGCCCCCCACCTTAATTTTCTCAGCCCCCCACCTTAATATCCTCAGCCCCCACATTACAATCCTTAACCCCACATCACAGTCCTCAGCCCCCCACATTACTGTCCTAAGCCCCCCGCATTGCAGTCTTCATCCCCCCACATCACAGTCCTTAGACTCCCCACTTTAATGTCCTCAGCCCTCCTCATCACAGTCCTCAATCACCCACATCACAGTCCTCAGCCCCTCCCCCCTCCACATTACTATCCTCAGCCCCCCCCCATTGTAATGTCCCCAGACGCCCCATTACTTTTCTAAGCTCCCCACTTTAATGTCCTCTGCCCTCCTCATCAGAGTCCTCAGTCTCCCACATCACAGTCCTCAGCCCCTAACATTACTATCCTCAGCCTCCCATTTTAATGTCCTCAGCCCCCCATTACTGTTCTAAGCTCCTTACTTTAATGTCCTCACCCCCCCCCCCACCCCACATTTAGTCCTCAGCTCCTCTTCACATCAGCCCCACTTCACACTTGTGTCCTCAGACCCCTTTTACTCCCCCCCCCCTTCATTTTTCTACCTTACACAGACAGAACGGGGGGGCAGGAGGAAAGGCAGGTCTGGATGGAGGGCAGGAGCTGCAAGGAAGTGATTGGTTGCTAATACTACCCTTTATCCTAGAAATCTATCACTTGCTTGTTTATCTTGGGCAAGTCCCGTCCTCTATCTAAAACTATTTGGCCTCCTGCTGCCAGCTCTGTGAGGATAATAGCAAGATGGCTGGGGAACAAAAAGGCCCCCAGCTACATCACCAACCTCATCTGCAGATATAGCTCAAATCGTCCCCTCCGCAACTCCCAAGACCTCCTGCTCTCTAGCTTCCTCGTTACCTCCTCCCAAGCTTGCCTCCAGAGCTTCTCCCATCCTCTGAAACTCCCTACCACAGTAAGTCCGGTCAGCCTCTACCCTGTCTGCCTTTAGGCGATCGCTGAAAACTTCCTTATTCAGGGAAGCCTACCCCACCCCCACATAAGAACTGTACCTGAGCCACCTCCATCAAATCATCCCCAGCTATTACCTTCTGTACCATCTCCTAATCCCTTTAGATTGTGAGCTCCATGAGCAGGGCCCTCCTATTCGTTCTGTATTGAATTGTATTGTAATTCTACTGTCCCCCCTCTAAATTGTTGGTGCTATATAAATCCTGTATAATAATAAATGGTGGGACTGCGGTGGTCTGGATGGGACAGTGCCTTGGTCCGCACCCAGACCACGGTCCACCATTTAGTAATGCCAGTGTTAAACAAAGGCTCTGCAACAACAATCCAGGCAGCTTCTATGGAGCATTAGACTCTGCTGGAGTCTGAAAATGGTTTTCAAAAGAATAGCCCCTGGTGTTATTAATACCCCCTGCTGTAAAAAAAATCAAAGCATGGCTTGAAAATTGAGGAATTCTTTCTGTTTGTCTGGCTGCAATGGAAAAGGAGTGAGGAGCAGTGTTGGTGAGAAAACGGTCTCGGGTGTTTTTTTTATAACCATTATTATTAGGTGTGGAATATATGCCACTGACTACCGATGAAGAGCCGCAGAGATTGGGGCTCCATTTTGCTTCGAGGCTTTGTTATTTATAGTTCTAAATATAGCACCCGATTCACAACCCAGATTGCAGGCTCCAAGATATATAGTCTTAAATGACAGTGCCCATTGCCCCTGGGTATACCACATTTAGTACATTCAGTGGGCAAAGAAACAAGAAGACACACCGCTTACTGTTTTATTGATCATAAATTTCGCAGCACGTTTGAATGAAACCCTTTATTGTGCCTCCTTGTTTCATTTACACAGCACTAGCCCTGCACCTGCTAGTTGCTCCTGTGTTATAAATCCACATGGACATCCTCTCTGCTGACGCGTTCTTCCTCCATCTCATTCAGCTGTGTATGTGTAACCTGATGTTCTAATGATCATGTCTATTCATCCACACAGCATAGTAGTAAACCAGCTTGATGGTTAGGCGGCTCTGTTGCACTGCATTCACCGCCTGCTGGTAGACGATTATAAATATGAAAAATTCATAAGCGGTATTTCATATTAACCTGCTTAAGAGGAAATACAAAAAATAAAAAACGTAGCTAATTAAAGTGAACCTGTGCTTTACACATGCAGGTTGAGCAAACTGCCACCTTTGCCAGTTGCACATACTCTTAATTTTACTGCCCCAAAACTTGAGTTGCTGGAAGACAGTCTTTAGGCCTAGTGAAACTCCAACTTGCAATTTGGAGCTTATCCATGGATTCCTCTCTTCACTCCTGGCAACCATACAGTATTTAGTAGGGGTAGTGCAAAATAAAGGCATGTGAAGGATCTGAGGGTGGCAGTTAAGTGAGCCTCCTGTTTTGCCCTGCATGGGCATTTGATTAATAAAGAAAATATAAAATCAGTATATATCCTTCCTAAATCCCTGGCAATATTGTGCAAAACCACTTATGCCACGTACACACGATCGGAATTTCGGCCAGCAAAAGACCGATGAGAGCTTTTCAGCGGAAATTCTGATCGTGTGTATGCAATTCTGACGCGCAAAAACTCATGCATGCTCACATTCAACTATGAGATGGAAGCTATTGGCTACTCATGGCCGTCTTTAAGGCAGGAAAAAAGGCGCAGCTTTCTTGGGCCTTGTTATTGTTTTGTGGCCCAAAGCAGCTGCCCCATACTTGCCAACTATCCTGGTTTATATTCCCTTTTCCTTTGAAGTTTTAGTCCTGTGATGTGTCCCGATATCTCAATGTGAAGTGCTGCTACTAATGCTGCCCAGCTCTGCACTATTGTTGTGTACAGATGACTCACCTGCAGACCCTGTGTTTACATGCAAATAACCAGCATTCATATGTAAATAGTGACGGCATTCATATGTAAATAGTGACGGCATTCATAAGTAAATATACCCACGCCCAGCGGTATTGATATTTAAATAAAGGCAGCATTCATATGTAGATCATGCCCCCCTGCAGTGAGCAGTATTACTGTACAGTGATCTCTAGCAACCAATTAACAAGCAGAAATCATTTGCTGTAACCTCTAGCAACTAATCAGTGAGCCGTAATGTGTGCTGTAACCTTTAGCAACCAGTCAGTAAGCAGTAATGATATGCTGTAACCACTGGTAACCAATCGCAATTGCTGCCTGATCTGATATAATAAACTGATTTTGAGTTTTATTGTATGTCTCAGAGAAGACTTTCGCGCAAACCAATCAATAAACGCTTATTGCAATTTTTTTTACCAAAAATATGTAGAAGAATACGTATCAGCCTAAACTGAGGAAAATTGATATATATATATATATATATATATATATATATATATATATTTGGGGGATATTACATTAAAATGTAAAAAATAATAATTTTTTTCTCAAAATTGTTGAATTTTTTTGTTTATAACGCAAAAAATAAAAACCGCAGGGGTGATCAAATACCACCAAAAGAAAGCTCTATTTGTGGGGAAAAAAGGCCGTAAATTTTGTTTGGGAGCCACGTCGCACGACTGCGCAATTGTCAGTTAAAGCGGCATAGTGCCGAATCGCAAAAAGTGCTCTGGTCAGGAAGGGGGTAAAGTCTTCCGGGGGGTGAAGTGGTTAATGTGTTTCAGTTTGGTATAATGCATTAAGGGGGGACCATCCCAGGTGGGGACCATGTTGCTGGGCAGCTGTACTAACTGACATACATATGAGTAAAGACCTTTTTGGATCAGACAACAGTGTGCGGCTCCCATTGTTACAGTTGTAGCGCTATTCTTTTCTCTCTCTGCGGCTACTGAGGTATGATGGCATCACCTGTATGGTATTTAAGAGCAAAGTCTTTATAATCTGTGTGACCAGGACAGGATCTCTAACAAGCACAGTGCCTCCACTCAATCGGGGCTTGTAAATCCCAATTGAGAAATATATCTCCACACAGACAGCACTGTATTTGAAAGTCCATGTATTGAAGAAATAACATTCAGTGAGCCATCAAACATGAGGTATTTTCCAAACAGGAAGATGAAATCATTAACAGTCTCTATGTATGGTGAGGTGAAGCTGCAGCACTTACACAGTCTGTTCTCTCTTAGCAGGAATTCACTCTTCTCTCTCCACTCACTTACCCACAAAACTTCTGCTCTTCTTGATGACCTCATCCTTGGTGAGAGAGAGGGCGAGCACACCAGCCATATTGGAAAAGGGCAAACAAACTGCATAACAAGAGTATACACTTGGTAAATGGGCAAAGAAATGATCACATCACTACATTCTCCCCTGCTGAAAATCCATCTGACCCGGCAAGGATATACACTCAAAACAACAAAACATAGCAAAAGTTAACATTGTTGCCACCTTCTGCAGACCACTTCTCCAGAAGCAATCTATTACAGAGATTGGCTGCAAAGGAAATATGGTTAGTAACAAATAGGCATCATGCTAACCAGTCTAGAATGAGCTGAAATCGTGTCCATCAGAACACGAGGTTGTACATAGTTCTGTACAGCATAGCAGGGTCTTCCCAAAGTGTCATAAGTAAACACTGGTGGTGGTCATCAAACAAGATCTCCTCTCTTCAAGCCCTCAGGCATTAGTCCAGATAACAATGGGACAGCATTAGTGGGAAAATTTGTTGCCCCAACCTTGCATGGAACTGTAGGCACAAAGTTTTGGGCTGTTGGTTCAAAAACAGGAGTAACTGGGTTCAGACCTCCCCTCTGAGGAAGGCCCCCATCAGTAATAGGTGCAGGAACCTCTACAGGGGACTCTGGTGGAGGTGTAAACCAGTCAATATCATCTAGGGTTGCCACCTGTACCTGGACAGTACGGATTTCGAATTATGTGTTCGGGTTTCAGTCCACCTGAAACCCGGACACAATATTCAGACAGGAATATGGCTTAGAAAATGGCCCCATAGGAGGGTGAGGGGAGCACTATGCATGCCACATTATTATTCTCTTTGGAGTGCCCAAAGGCATCCCAGGCCTGTTACAGTCCTATAGATCAGAGGTCTCCAAACATTCTAAAGAAAGGGCTAGTTTACTGTTCTTCAGATGTTAGGGTGGCCGGACTGTGCACAGTGGGAGTAAACAATGCCCGTTCTTTGGTATTAGGGGGAGAACTAGTTGGTGTCCATGGGGAAATGTGCCCAATTTTTGTTGTCATTAGAAGAAATGATGCCCAATCATTGATGTCAGTAGAAGGAATACTGCCCATTGTTGGTGTCAATGGTAGGAATAATGACTCAAGGGCCCGATAAAGGCAAGCAAATGGCTGCATCTGGCCCCAGTGCCGCAGTTTGGAGACCACTGTTATAGTGTATAAAATATATATTTTTGCTAAAGCGTTCAGGTTTGGCTTGAAGAAAAAGTGCCAAACCTGGTGTCATCACTCTGGTTTCCACGGTCTGCACAAGGTACATCATTACAATCTGTAACAATATCAGATTGTGGCTCCTCATCAGCAGTAGCAACTTGTGGCACTGGAAGCAAGTGATTCCTATACCGGGCTTTGATCCGACCCTCAGGTCCTCGAATCTTGCAGACTGGAATTCTAGGCAGTTTTTCTATAACTCCAAACAACTCATTTTGCCATCAATCAGCTAATTTATGTTTGGCTGAAGGTCCTAAATTGCGCAGAAGCATTTTATCACCAGATTGTAAGTCTTTGTAATGAACTTTGGCATCAAAATACCTTTTATTGGCAGCATTTATTTCTGCAGTATTTTCCTCAGCCGTTTGATAGGCCTCTTTTAAACTCTGTTAAACCGATTCAGCCCCGGAAGATTTTACCCCCTTCCTTACCAGAGCACTTTTTGCAATTCGGCACTGCATCGCTTTAACTGACAATTGCGTGGTCATGCGACATTGCACCCAAACAAAATTGACACAATTTTCCCACAAATAGAGCTTTCTTTTCATGATATTTGATCACTTCTGCGTTTTTTATTTTTTGCACTATAAACAAAAAAATAGCGACAATTTTGAAAAAAAAACATTATTTTTTACTTTTTTGCTATAATAAATATCCCGGAAAAATATATAAAAAAATTTCCTCAGTTTAGGCCAATATGTATTCTTCTACATATTTTTGTTAAAAAAAAATCGCAATGCGCGTATATTGATTGGTTTGTGCAAAAAGTTATAGCGTCTACAAAATAAGAGATAGTTTATGGCATTTTTTTAAAAAAAAATTTTTATTAGTAATGGCGGCGGTCTGGGATTTTTATCAGTACTGTGACATTATGGAGGACACATCTGACAATTTTGACACTATTTTAGGATCACTGTCATTTATACAGCGATCGGTGCTATAAAAATGCACTGATTACTGTGTAAATGACACTGGCAGTGAAGGTGTTAACCACTAGGGGGCAATGAAGGGGTTAGGTGTGTCCTAGGGAGTGATTCTAACTGTGGTGGGGATGGGCTTCAAGTCACATGACAGCAATCACCACTTCCGAGGATAGGGAGCGGTGATCTCTGTCATGACACAAGCCAGAACGGGGAAATGCTTTGTTTACATAGGCACTTCCCTGTTCTGAGGCTCCGTGACGTGATCACTGGGAGACGGTCACCCACAACACATGTGGTGAAGCTGCAGCACCTACACAGTCTGTTCTCTCTTAGCAGGAATTCACTCTTCTCCTTCTGCTACATGTCCCTCTCTCCACCCACTTACCCACAAAAACTCTGCTCTTCTTGATGACCTCATCCTTGAGAGAGAGAGCACAGCAGCCATATTGAAAAAGGGCAAACAAACACTGCATAACAAGAGTATACACTTGGTAAATGGGCACATAAATTATCACATCACTACACAGTTTATTGCTTTTATTGGTTACACTCTACCCAAAAATGTACTAAGAAGTTTCTCACAATTTTCAGATTCAGGCTTGCCTTGGACGTTTGGATGTGAGTGGTGATACCAGAAGTAAAAAACAAGGAAGTTACACTGTATAGGCTGCAGGTCAGGCACTTCCGCTGACCCTGTGAGGTCCTATCTGCATTCCAAGGAACTTGTAGGCCTGAAAATAGGGAGTGGAACAAGGGATGGAGTAAGGACTGTTTACTGTCACTCCTGGGAGTCAGCAGGCAACTGGAGAACAGAGCCTAAAGCCTGGAGAGCTGGTAGCCTAATGCCGCATACACACAACCGGTCTTTCCGGCAGACTAGGTCCGACGGTCTTCCCAACTGACTTTCTGCTGAGTTCCAACAGACTTTCTGAGCAAATGGACTTGGCCACACACGAACGGACTAAGTAGTTTGTTCATTTTGAACGTGATGATGTAAGACGGACTAAAAAAGGAAGTTCAATAGCCAGTAGCCAATAGCTTCCCTTGTGTCGTATTTGGTCCGTCGGACCAGCATACAGATGAATAGGAATTAAATGTGTCGGACAGATTTGAAACATGTTCTATTCCTACGTCCTTTGGATTGTTTTAATGAAAAATGATCGGATTAGACCACACACGATCGGATTGTCCGACGGACTGATTCTGTATGACCTAGTCTGCCAGAAAGTCCGGTCGTGTGTACACGGCATTAGTGAAAACCCAGCACATCTGAGCAAACAACTGGCAAGTTCCCAGGTATGGTTATCTAATTGTGGTGAATTATACAAATCCTACATTATAATAAATTGAGAGGATATGGTGACCTAATCACAGCTGCAGTGTTTGCATGCTAGTTTTAGTAGCTCAGTCTGATGCAGTTATGGGGAAACGTTGTTTAATTAAAAGAAACAATGAGTAATATTCTGGCATTTATTTGTGACTACAACCCTCTATGAAGGCAATCCCGCTGAGCAGTTTGCTGCTCTATAGTCTGGTCTTGTTCCATTTCCAGATACTTCCTATAAAAATGTAAGGATTTTACATTCAAGAACAGCATATCACATTGTTTTGTACAAAATGAATGGGAACCAAAAGAAAAAACATGCTGGTAACATTTTTGGCTGGACTCTAGTCTACTGGGTTAGTATGCTTTAAACCAGATCAAATAGCAAAGCGATATAGGCAGTGCTTGGGGAACATTTTTGGAAGTGACATCATAGGTCACAGGCAGCCAAGCCAAAACATTCCTGGAAGGACCTGCAGAAGAGAAGGAGCACTTCCATGAGTAGATCTGCATTGGAGGTGTGATGCTTGCCAGGGGCACTTGACGGACTCTCATGGGACAATTTCTCTTTCTCAGGACAGAGACTGGCAGCAATCAGAGTTGGAGCAAGGATCTTCTAAATAATACAATTCCTGTAGGCACCTCATATTAAGGTACCGATGGGGTCCCACAGTTATTTCTCTCCCTATTGCCCCTGTAGCATTTCTCTGAATGTGTTAATGTTAATAAATTATACATACGCAGATTAATAATATACATTTTAATGCATTTTCCTTTTCTGATAAGGATTCCTTATCACAATAGTGGCACAAAGTAATAGTGTAATGCCCACAATACACACAATCGGACTTTCCAAAAACAAAAACCTTGGAATTTTGTTTGACGGTTGTTGGCTCCAACTTGTCTTGCATACACACAGTCACACAAATGTTGGCCAACAATTACGAACGTAGTGACGTACTAGACCTACTATTTTTCAGCTCTTTAGCGCCACCCTTTGGGCTTCTTTCCTAATTTTGTGTTAGTAGAAGTTTCGTGAGTGTTGATTTGCGCTTTTCTTTTTGTGTTTTTTATTTTGCGCTATTATTATTATTATTATACTTGATATCACTAGAAAAAAAAAGCCTTTGAAAATTTGTTTGCAATAACTCCATCAGTATGACCAGCAAAGCAGCTTCATTATTATCCCATTAAAGAAAAAGAGAATGTGCGCTGCATTTGGAGATTTCCACACCACGTCACGAATGTTAATTCTCCATTACGAGCGCTAGTTTACCGGCCGGACCGGCCGCTTCTGATTCTGAGCATGCGTGGACTTTTGTGCGTAGACTTGTGTACACACGATCGGCCTTTCCGACAACAAAGTTTTGTTAGCGGAAAATTTGAGAACCTGCTAGCCAACATTTGTTGGCGGAAAGTCAGACAGCAAATGTTTGATGGAGCATACACACGGACGGACTTTCCCACAACAAGCTCACATCCAACATTTCCTGTTGGAAAATCCAACCGTGTGTACGCGACATAAGTGTTAGTAGTTATAAAAAGTATTCTTCTAATCCAGATATGAATTCATTAAAATACTTCAATGTATTTTAAATAGTTCCTCAATTCATCTCCTTTAATCCCCTATATATCAATATTCAGACAGAGGCGATAAGGGGCAGCAATGTAAGCCAATCATTCCATTCCATTGTGCTGTGTGTAGCTAACAAATGGACCTTGCACAAAGATAATCTTATCAGTGAGCTGCTGTTCCTTCACTAGCCAATCACAGTCTGGGCCACATATGTATTTGCACTAACACTATAATGCTGTAATATTAATATTAAGAACCATACACACGATCGGACTTTGTACAAACTTTCCCTCAGATTTTTATACAAAGGGCGTTGGCCGTAAGTTTGTATTGCATACACACGATTGGACATTTTAGGCAACAAACACAAACGTAGTGACGTTTCAACGTACTGACGACACTTCAAAAGAGTACGTTCAATTACTCCAGCGCCACCTTTGGTCAACTTCTGTATTGTTGTCTAATCTTTTGCATTGGTTCTGAGCATGCGTGTTTGTACTTTGTACAAAAGTCCAATGGTTTTGTGTACACACGATCAGACTTTGCTCCATCGGATTTATGTTGTCCAAAAGTTTGTCCGTTTGCACAGCCAACAAAAGTCAGATGAAAACCGAAAAAGTTTGTCCGATGGAGCGTACAGACTGTCGGATGTTGCCTCAAAACAGCTAATTTGCATGTTTGTTGTCAAAAAGTCCGATTGTGTGTATGGTCCTTTAGAAACACATTATTTGAGATTTCTCTGAAAATAAAAATAAAAGTTTTACTATTCTAAATACATTTGACGAAGTTACTCTGGAACATAGAAAAAAAAACGTTTTCTCTGAAGACTTTAAGACTGAAGACTTTATTGGATCAATTAAATCAAACTGGCTTTCATACAAAATGTATACTTTTTACGCAGTTTCCATAGTTTTAGCAGAAGCAGTTGAGGTTGGGGTGACTACATACGTGTTAACATACTTATTCATCGGGATTAAGTAATACATGGAATCATAATAAATGTCTGGGGTGCAAACCATTCTAACAGATATGTTCAGACCATGAAAGGCAGAAGAAAAGTTTATGGTCTACAAAGGAATAATTCACCCAGCATTCCATTGCCCCCCATTGAGCGCTCAGAAGTGATAAGTGTCCATTTAAAAAATATATTGTTTTTTTTACATTTTGCTCTTGTAAAAGGCTGCTATAGACATGTATCACAGAATGACCCCACAGCAACAATTTATAAAGTTCTTAGTGTTCAGGCCATGGCTCTCTTTGTGTTGAAGGAGTCAATCAAAGACTCTCTGTAGTGTTTTCCTCACAACCACCCCTTTCTGTTTAAAAAATGTAAGGGGGGGTGTGAATGTTTCATGCCGATCAATGAAGCATGTACAGATTGTAATGTGAGTTAACAGTACGCCTGCTCTGGGACTTTTCACTGAAGCCTTACAATACTGGATGTATATGTAAGAGACTATCGGGGTGATTCATTAAAACAGCATCGGAGGTATGTAAGCTCAGGGCCGTCTGATCCCTTCTGTATTGAATTGTGTTGTAATTGTACTGTCTTCCCCGATGTTGTAAAGCGCTGCGCAAACTGTTGGTGTGATATAAATCCTGTATAATAATAATAATAATATGGCTGTAGTACAAAAGTTCTGCGCCTAATTTATGGCAGTTCCATTGCTGTTTCTGATGCGTGTTTAGGTAGTTCATAAATATGACACTTTTACATTGTGTCTCTTTGACTATATTGAATGAAAAGGGACTGGGGTAAATACAACACCTGAACATAAAGAGATTCTTTGTGGACTGAAACTATAAATGTGCAGGCTGTGCACTGAATTCTTTTTGCTTTGAACACAGAACTTAAGTCAGACCTTCACTCAAAAGTGGGAGAGACACTAATCCTCCTCTGCGCCCTCCTAAAACTTTTGAGTGTGCTTTTTTTAAAAGGGAGTGGATACCTATTTGACAAGTACCGGCTTCTTCTTCCTCAACTCTTGCCTTGGTGAAAATGATATCCACTTGGGCCCCCAGCCTGAAGCTCCCTGGGACACATCACGTGTCACACAGTGCCAAACGATCTAGCCCATTCGCAATGGGAAACCAGCTGTGATTCCTCAGGAAGACACAATCAGCTCCCAAATCCAAGATGGCAGCACCAGGGACCAACAGCGGTGGGAAGAACTGGAGGACAACGCTGGATTCTAGGGACTGGTAAGTACCATATTTTTAAACATAAGTAGCCATAGTGTTAGTAGTTGCTGACTTTTTTTTTTTAAATGGCTGAAGTTCCTCTTTTACATATTGTCCGTATTCTTAATTGCTGCTATTGGTAATATAAGCACCATTTTAGCCTCCATTGTTTAATAAACAAGGCTTATCATGGTGCAAACTAATGATAGAGGGCAGCTGCAATGATGTCTCAATATCCCAATTCTGGTTCAAATATACATTCCAATCTGTTACATTACATTAGAAAAAGTGTCACTGTTCTATAAAAGAATAAAATATATGAATTCAAATTAAAATTATGCTGTTACGGGATTCTAGTATTAAGGAGTGTTTGAAACCACTGATAAAGCAACCCATTCAAGTGCACCATTGCACTAGGCCTAAACAAAAGCAAATGTTCTAGTCTTCTTTAATACCAAAGTGCACACCAATTCCACAGTGAATCACATACCTCCCAACTTTTGAACTTCAGAATGAGGGTCACTGGAGAAAGGAAAAGAACTGCGGCACACGTCGCTGCAAAATGTGGGCATGGCCAAACTATTAACAGTGGGAGGGGCTTAAGGGATGTGGCTAAACAAAAACCTGGGTGTCCTTGTACCTACAAAATATGCTTTGATTGCTTTTCCTGAGCCTACCTTAAAGAAGAACTTCATTAAAATTCAGGGACTGCAAAGCAACCAGCAACTGTTGCGAAAAATGAACACATTGGTGAGAGGTATATAATGTACGTTTAGCGATACCCCCAAAGGACCGGCTTAAGTATGTTTGGTTCCATACTCACTTACACATACTGGCAATAGTGTAAGTGCAAGGACCAATGAGAAACACATGTTATGATAAAACACAGAAATTGTCTTTACTGCAATATTTCTATGGAAAAGAGTAACAAACAGTAACTATATATATTCAAGTAATGCAATTGGAGAGCAATAACTGATATTAAGAGTAATATAGCTCAATACCATATTACTCAGGTTGGCTCTATGAGTCCAGGCAGGAGGAGAGCAGAAGAATTACACTCTTTGCGTCAAGCCTCTCTCTTCTGTCCCTTGACACCACAGGCCCCAACTTTAAAGTGGTTGTAAACCCTTACAACACACTTTGCCCTACAGGTAAGCCTAGATGAAGGCTTACCTGTAAGTCCAAGAAATATCTCCTAAACCTATACAGTTTAGGAGATATCTGTCGAAAGACAGGCACCGCTGTCTACGGCGCATGCGCCGTAGACAGTGGCCCGCCGCCGTCAATGGCGATATGCCGTGAGTGGCAGCTCCCGTGCGCATGCGTGGGAGTGACGTCACCGCGGCTTCACCGAATGACAGCGGCGGAGCAGCGAGACCCACCGAGAAGATGGATGTGCCGGACTACAGGGGACAGCGGCGACTTCGCTGGCTCCTGTGTCAGGTAAGTGACACATAATGGACTACTATGCGATGCATAGTAGTCCATTATGCTTTACCTTTGCAGGGAATCAAAGAGGAAGTAAACCCATCAGGGTTTACTTCCTCTTTAAACACTTTATTCAACTCAACATGCAATGGCTTAACTTCTTGAATAAACTGTCCCACACACACACCCACTGCATATAAAGAGCCCTGAATATGTGTGTGTGGGTCCATATGGCACTAGTAGCTTCAGTCCTTTTGAAGAACAGATAAAACTTTCTGCTTTCAGCTAGCCACTCTCGTTGGTGCACTTAAACTCCTGGATAGCAGGGCCAAACAACACAACCTGCCTGGATTATCAAGTTACATAGTTACATAGTTACATAGTTAGTCAGGTTGAAAAAAGACACAAGTCCATCCAGTTCAACCTTAAAAACAAATAAATAAAATAAAAAATAATCGTACAATCCAAATTCCCAATTGTATGCCCACAATTGATCCAGAGGAAGGCGAAAAAAACCCCCAGCAGAGCATGCTCCAATTTGCTACAGCAGGGGAAAAAAATTCCTTCCTGATCCCCCAAGAGGTAATCGGATTTTCCCTGGATCAACTTTACCTATGTTAGTACCCAGTTATATTATGTACATTCAGGAAAGTATCCAGGCCTTTCTTAAAGCAGTCTACTGAGCTGGCCAGAACCACCTCTGGCGGGAGTCTATTCCACATTTTCACAGCTCTAACTGTGAAGAAACCTTTCCGTACTTGAAGATGAAATCTCTTTTCCTCTAGACGTAAAGAGTGCCCCCTTGTCCTCTGGGTTGACCGTACAGAGAACAACTCAACAAGTTAGGAAGGCAGGATCTTTCTCAGCAAGGTAAAAGGACAATGGTGTCTATTTACAGTGTCACTGGGAATGTATGACCTTATCCTTTAGCCCTGTGGCACTACAAGTGTCAGCAAGATGACTAACAGCAATGATGTCAGTATACAGTGTTCATTTAACTTCCTCTATGGTGCAGCGTCTCCTGCAAATGGGCAAAGCAGGACCATGTTTAATATTGATTGGACCCTGGACAAATAATTTCTTGGGGCCCCCCCCATCCAATTTCTACCTGCTCTGAGACATACAATAGCAGCTAGACTTAAAATCAGTTTACTGTATCAGATCAGGCAGCAATTGTGATTGGTTGACAATAGTTACAGAATATCATTACTGCTTAATGACTGGTTGATAGAGGTTACAGCACACATTACGGTTCACTGATTAGTTGCTGGGGGTTACAGCAAATGATTTCTGCTTGTTAATTGGTTGCTAGAAATTACTGTATAGTAATACTGCTCACTGATTGGTTGCTAGAAGTTACAGTACATCATCTCCTCACTGCAGGGGAGCATGATACACATATGAATGCCATCTTTATTTACATATCAATGCTGCCAGCCCCAGCTATTTATTAGTAATGCTGTAGCTATTTACATATGAATGACAGTTATTTACATGTAAACACAGGGCCTGCAGGTGAGTCATCTGTACACAACATTAGGGCAGAGCTGGGCAGAATTAGTAGAAGCACTTCACACTGAGATATCGGGACACAGCATGGGACTAAAACTTCAAGGGACAAGGGAATTTAAACTGGGATATTTGACAAGTATGAAGCAGCTTCTTTGGGCCCCACAACAATGACAGGGCCCAGGGCAGCTGCCCCTTTTGCCCTGCCTTAAAGACGGCCCTGGGGCAAAGCCCTCTCATCCAACCCTGCAGTCAAGGTCCAAACGAACATCCTAGAACAAGCAGGCTTTCCTGGTGACCTGACTGGTCACCTCACACTGGATCGCTTTACCGTCGGTGCAGGTGCGCCTGAACATACACCTGGGTTCCCCCTCTCTCAGGCTATATGTCCTGGCTGGCGGTGGAGGCCTAAATCGCACAGTGAAATCTCCTAGGAGGCGGTACCCCTCCCTTAGGTCTGATCTCTCCCTCTGCCTTGTGCTGTCTGAAAATCCCTCAGCAAGGCAAGATGGAGTCTTTAGTTCCTCTTCTGCAAAGCATGCTGGCTCTTGCAGTTCCATACAGTTCAAACTGAATGTGAAACTTGAGTCCTGGAACTACAATACCCTTTATGCTTTGCTCCCTGGTGATAATCACTCTGCTGACAGGATGTGATGACAAAGAGTTTTAGCTGGCACTAGAGGGAAACAGCCTCACTGCAACAATGTTGCAGAGTGCATTCTGATACTGCAGGTAAGATAATCAGCTCCCTGCTACATCCAGTATTGTGTGTGTGTATAGTGCAGGAGTGTGTAAAGCAGAGCACGGGTGTTGGGGATGTCCAATGCACGGAGTGCTGCAGTCAGTGTTGGGTTTAGGATACAAACCTCAGGCTGCAAGGGCCAGGGTGTGTAACGCAACATGTTCATGGATCAGGAGTATGTTACACACTAAGGGGTTTAGTCAGTGCTGGGTATAGGAATACATGACACACAGAGAGAGCATGATCCAGGAGTAGATATTGCACAGAATGCAAACATTTAAATGGGCCCTAAGGCATTTTACA
Organism: Lithobates pipiens; assembly: GCF_037356315.1. Lineage (NCBI taxonomy): Eukaryota > Metazoa > Chordata > Amphibia > Anura > Ranidae > Lithobates > Lithobates pipiens. Next base: position 157,469,944 of record NW_027507789.1, on the reverse strand, counting down.
GAGCCAGTTCAATGCACCAAAATATCCCAAAAATCAGTCGGACTGAAAGCTGCTCAACCATTCACTGGAACCTTTGTATTTTATGAATGATGTCCCACTCTCCACCTCAGTCACTCAGGGAAAGCCTTGTATTCATTTATAAAATACAAAGCTTCCTATGAATAGGTCTCAATCTGACTCGATCTTGTTCCGAGATGGGAAATCCCCATCGGAACACAGTGATGTATACTGTATGTAAATGATACAGTACATACAGCACTGACAGCAGGCACATCTGTTATTAAAGGGCAAAGCTCATTTAGACCAGCTTGGTCCAAATAAACAAATTTAAACTAACAGTAAGCTGAAGTTAGGCTTTAACACAACATAACACAGTACTGTGTGTAGGGGCGCCATGTAAAATAAACTGCACCGCAACACACCCTGAAATCATGCTAAGTGTGTTAATGTGCATAACCACAATGCACAAATCTAAAAGGGTCTGTAGCACCCTGATGCTGAACTATAAATCACCTGATCAACACACTTGTGTGCAAGAGTACCTGTTTGCTGCTATCAAAAATGTGCTTATCTGCCAGTTATAGTTGGCTTGACTAATTACTAGGGATCAATTGATCAATTGATTTCATCCTCAGTCTGGAATTGCTGCACTTCTCTCTTCTGTCACTAGATGGCCGGGTATCTGGTGACATTAGATAAGACAAGGGCATTGCAAGGTCAGATTAGGAATAGATAGGGTATCTCAGCCAATGGGCAGGGATTTTCTTGGGTCCCTTGGCATGCAGGGAGAGCCTATTTATTTGGGTGAGGTCAGGTGATCGGGGGTTCTGTGCCACCTGGACGGCTGTCTGGGTGGATGTGTGTTGTGCTGCCCGGGCTGCTAGGCCAGAGTTTGGGAATATCCCGGGCATATCTGGCTGCTAGGGTGTCTGAGGGCCTATGCAGAAGAAAGAGAGCAGCATAGGGTTGGGATTGCAGCTTTCTGTCCAACTTGAAGTGATGGTTCTGCCGGCTGGAGAACCTGTCATGGTCGGAGGTAGAGGGTTAAGCTGTCGCCACTAAAGGACCATCCATCTTGTTACCAGGGACCACAGTGAGTAGCTGAAGTAAGTACCATAGCAGAATTCTCACCAACCAGGGATGGAGAAGAATCTGGAAACTTCAGCAGGTGCCAAGCCAGGGACCCAGCCAGTGGGGTGACACTTGAGAAAAATCTGGAGTGCCAAGCCAGAGACCCAGCAGGGAAGCAGAGGAGGGGGGTGACGCTTGAGGGAGGAAGATACTAAAGTAAGAAGCAGTGGCGGCTGGTGCTCAAAATGTTTGGGGGGGCTCAAATAAACTAAAAAATTCTGGAAAAAAAACATCACTTGCAGCCTCACTGTGCCCATCAAGCCCAGCCATTGTGCCCTCAAACATAGCTACTGTGCCCATCAATTGCAGCCACTGTGCCCATCAAATGCTGCCACTGTGCCCATCAATTTCTGCCACTGTGCCATCAAATGCTGCCACTGTGCCATCAAATGCTGCCACTGTATCCATCAAATGCAGCCACTGTGCCCATCAAATGCTGCCATTGTGCCCATCAAACGCAGCCACTGTGCTTTTAAAATGCTGCCACTGTGCCCATCAAATTCTGCCACTGTGCCATCAAATGCTGCCACTGTGCCCATCAAATGCTGCCACTGCGCCCATCGAAAGCCACAACTGTGCCCATCTGTGTCACTGTAGTTCATGGTGCTCGCAGTTCACCTATTTTGAAACTTATTAGAGCCTAGGGCTCTAATCAGGTGCTTCAAAAACACCCCCCACCGCTGTAATTCAGGCACCCGGCGCCCAAAAGGGGGCCGGGTGCCTGAATAGGCGGTGACAGCGGCAGCCATGGATCGATTCATGCTATGCATGAATCTATCCATTGGTCATAGAGGGGGTGGCTGGAGAAAAGGGGCGGTTCCCCTATGAACGTACCGCCACTGGAAACAAGATTAGTAGAGCTCACGAGATTCAGTGGCAGTGAATCAGCAAGTCTAGTGAGAGAGACTGGAAGCTCAGTGGGCTGAGAGTCTACAAGAAGTGACTGTATAAAAGTAAAGGCGTTTGTTACAATCTGTGTTAGGAACTGTTCTAAGACTGTTGCCATAGGAGACAGCGTTCCTACACATGCAGATGTGATGTCTTACTGGATGCCTTTCCCTGCATGGCTGTCTACCTGTAGAAGTCTCTGAGTCTGCTAGTTGACATTGCAACTACCTACGAGTGCCCTGGCCCTAAACCCTCTCTCCCACTGTTTGCATTCAAGAAGTGTCTGGCGCCCATGAATCTACCTCACACATTACACCCACTTTGCCTTGCAACCCACTCTATATGGAAGTATGTCAGCTGTCCCTGGCTCTGGAGGTTCTCATTAGACTAAATTAGGCCTGGGACCTGTAGGTCCATAAGTATTTGCACACAATTCTCATAAGGATTACAGTATACAGTAACACACAAAAGTGGGTACACCCCTCACATTTTTGTAAATATTTTATTTTATATATACCAGTTGTGTTCAAAAGTTTGCATACCCTGGCAGAAATTGTGAATTTTTGGCATTAATATTGAAAATATGACTGATCATGCAAAAAAACTGTCTTTTATTTAAGGAATAGCAATCGCCTGAAATCATTTTTTGTCACATTGTTTTTTTGGATCCTTTTTAAATCATAATGATAACAGAAATCACCCAAATGGCCCTGATCAAAAGTTGAAATACCCTGGAATGTTTGGCCTTGGTAAAGACACAGAAGGTGGCACACACAGGTTAAAATGGCAATTAAAGGTTAATTTCCCACATTTGTGGCTTTTTAAATCACAATTAGTGTCTGTGTATAAATAGTCAATGAGTTTGTTAGCTATCACAGTTTCAGAGTCTTGGCAATCGTCTTATAGCCTAGGCCATCTTTATGTAGAGCAACAATTCTTTTTTTCAGATCCTCAGAGAGTTCTTTGCCTTGAGGTGCCATGTTGAACTTCCAGTGACCAGTATGAGAGAGTGAGAGCGATAACACCAAATTTAACACACCTGCTCCCCATTCACACCTGAGACCTTGTAACACTAACAAGTCACATGACAATGTGGAGGGAAAATGGCTAATTGGGCACAATTTGGACATTTTCACTTAGTGGTGTACTCAGTTTTGTTGCAAGCAGTTTAGACATTATTGGCTGTGTGTTGAGTTATTTTGAGGGAACAGCAAATTTACACGGTTATAAAAGCTGTAAACTCACTACTTTACATTGTAGCAAAGTGTCATTTCTTCAGTGTTGTCACATGAAAAGACAGAAGAAAATATTTACAAAAATGTGAGGGGTGCACTCACTTTTGTGTGATACTGTATACCCTACAATAAGTTGTAAAACCAATATTTCATAAGTGTACATTCCATTCATTTATATAAACACCAACTGTGCAAAAACTTAAGTCCATTCATGTGAACATTTTTTTAAAGTTGATCAATTCTTCTTCCATCAATACTGAAGAATTGGCTGCACTCTAAGTTCCATCAAAATTCTTATTTAATGAACGAACATCCCAAGTGTTACAAACAGTTTTTCCATGCCTCACCCCTAAAGACAGCAGCTCCCCCCATAATTAATAACTGCCACACTTATGCCCCGTACACACGGTTGGATTTTCTGACGGAAAATGTTCGATGGGAGCCTTTTGTCATAAAATTCCGACCGTGTGTAGGTTCCATCGGATATTTTCCATCGGAATTTCCGTCGCACAAAATTTTAAATCTGGTTCTCAAATTTTCCGACAACAAAATCCGTTTGCGTTAATTCCGATCATGTGTACACATTTCTGATGCCCGCATGCTCAGAATAAATTACAAGACGGAAGCGCTCGGTCTGGTAAAACTAGCATTCGTAATGGAGATTGCACGCCCGTCACAATTTTTTTAATACTTTAAGGCCTCATGCACACGAGACGCAGATGAAACCTCTGTTAAAAAAAAGCTGAAACGCGCGTTTAGAAACGCGCGTTTTGCCGCGTTTGCATGCCGCGTTTAGACGCGTTTAGACGCGTTTAGACGCGTTTGCGTTTAAACGCGTTTATAAAGATAACATCATGTAGACCCTCCCCAAGCTCTCAAAGCATTTTTTTAAACTATTTCTGCTATTTTGATCAGAGTGAGCAGCAGCAGCATAGAGAGCAGTTGTACACTTGCATTTGCCGTGTCACTTGCCACGGCACCTGCCACAAGTTGGGGATTGTCCACTTGCCACATCACCTGCCACGTCACCTGCCACAAATTGTGGATTGTCCACTTGCCACGTCACTTGCCACATCACCTGCCACGTCACTTGCCACGAGATGTGGATTGTCCACTTTCCACATCATCTGCCATGCCACCTGCCACAAGCTGTGGATTGTCCACTTGCCACGTCACCAGCCACATCACCTGCCACAAGTTGTGGATTGTCCACTTGCCACGTGACTTGCCACATCACCTGCCACGTCACTTGCCACATCACCTGCCACAAGTTGTGGATTGTCTACTTGCCGCGTCACTTGCCACATTACCTGCCACGTCACTTGCCACGTCACCTGCCACAAGTTGTGGATTGTTCACTTGCCACGTCACCTGCCACGTCACCTGCCACAAGTTGTGGATTGTCCACTTGCCACGTCACTTGCCACAAGCTGTGGATTGTCCACTTGCCACATCACTTGCCACGTCACCTGCCACGTCACTTGCCACGTCACCTGCCACAAGTTTTGGATTGTCCACTTGCCACGTCACTTGCCACGTCAGCTGCCACGTCACTTGCCACGAGATGTGGATTGTCCACTTTCCACGTCATCTGCCATGCCACATCACCTGCCACAAGTTGTGGATTGTCCACTTGCCACGTGACTTGCCACATCACCTGCCACGTCACTTGCCACATCACCTGCCACAAGTTGTGGATTGTCCACTTGCCACACCACTTTCCACGTCACCTGCCACGTCACTTGCAACATCACCTGCCACGTCACCTGCCACAAGTTGTGGATTGTCCACTTGCCACGTCACTTGCCACATCACCTGCCACGTCACTTGCCACAAGATGTGGATTGTCCACTTTCCACGTCACCTGCCATGCCATCTGCCACAAGTTGTGGATTGTCCACTTACCACGTCACCAGCCACATCACCTGCCACAAGTTGTGGATTGTCCACTTGCCACACCACTTTCCACGTCACCTGCCACGTCACCTGCCACAAGATGTGGATTGTCCACTTGCCACGTCACCAGCCACATCACCTGCCACAAGTTGTGGATTGTCCACTTGCCACGTCCCTTGCCACGTCCCCTGCCACGTCACCTGCCACAAGTGGATTGTCCACTTGCCACATCACTTGCCACATCACCTGCCACAAGTTGTGGATTGTCCACTTGCCACGTCACCTGACACAAGTTGTGGATTGTCCACTCGCCACGTCACTTGCCACATCCCCTGCCACAAGTGGATTGTCCACTTGCCACATCACTTGCCCCATCACCTGCCACAAGTTGTGGATTGTCCACTTGCCACGTCACCTGACACAAGTTGTGGATTGTCCACTCGCCACGTCACTTGCCACATCACCTGCCACAAGTGGATTGTCCACTTGCCACGTCACTTGCCACGTCCCCTGCCACAAGTGGATTGTCCACTTGCCACGTCACTTGCCACGTCACCTGCCACAAGTTATGGATTGTCCACTTGCCACGTCACATGCCAGTCACCTGCCACAAGTTGTTGATTTTCCACTTGCCACGTCACCTGCCAAGTCACTTGCCGCGTCACCTGCCAGGTCACTTGCCACGTCACCTACCACAAGTTGTGGATTGTCCACTTTCCACGTCACTTGCCACTTCACCTGCCACGTCACTTGCCACAAGTTGTGGATTGTCCACTTGCCACATCACTTGCCACCTGCCATGTCACTTGCCACAAGTTGTGGATTGTCCACTTGCCACGTCACTTGCCACAAGTTGTGGATTGTCCACTTGCAATTGCAATTGTTTAAAATATTTTTCTAATGGTTTTTCATCATTTGCAATCATTTTTGAGATTTTTAATGTAAAAAAAAAGGTCACCTTTAAAAACGCATATAAACGCAAACACGGCTAAACGCGGGTGCCGCGTTTAGCCGCGTTTTGCCGCGTTTTGCGTCTGAAACGCAGAAATTTTTGTTTCTGAACGCATTTTTTTGCTTCTGGAAAAACGAGATTAAACGCAACTGCATATAAACGGAAAAAAACGAGACTGTGTGCATGGACACATAGGATAACATTGAATGAGTTCAGGTGCAGTTGAAAAAACTGTCCAACTGCATCTGAACGCGCGTTTAACTGCGTCTCGTGTGCATGAGGCCTAATGCAGCGCATTCTCTTCTTCTTTAGAATGCTAGAAGAATTAAGTTGTTTTGCTGCTCATATTCACACAGAGTTCTCACAAAAGTATCCCTTTATTATTTCTCGTGATCTCATGAATAATATTAATTTTGTTTGTTGTCAAATCTCCATAATAATGTTTATAATTTTTGTTTCTTTTTTTTTTTATCAAGATCTACATTTTTTTTTCCTAGTGCTCTCCATAATATTATTTCTCGTTTTGTGTGTCAAGTTACCACAACACCATTATTATCTTGTATTTTTTAACCTCAAGGAGGTTGGTTGGTGTTGATGTTCCTTGTTAATTTGACATTGTATTTAGGAAATGTACCTGCCTACTCACAAACTGTCTTTTTTGAAGTAAAACACATAGGAAAGCATTTCTTAAAAATAAATAGCCATTTATTCTGGGTTATAACAAAATAAAGAGGAAGGCAACACTGGAGAAACTGCTGAAATTGACGAAGCCTTTGTACCCCAGGGCACACATCATCTATTTGCCAGCCAAAATTGGTGGCCTGAGGAGTCCATTTAATAGTGAGCACAATCTGGTCCAGGACTACAAGAGATCAGGAACAGCAGCAGATGACATATCTGTCCCCAGGCTGTGGGCATACAACAGCCTGCATCTTTTGTCAGGCCAAACTGAACCCAGGCCATCGCTCTCTGGTCTTCCTTACACGCTTCCTTCCAGGCTGTGGCTCTGGTGTTGGATTTGTGGCAGGAGGTGGAAGAGGAGGAGGAGAAGGACCATGGTTCAACTCACAAAAGTGGCTTTGGCTTGTGAGTTTTCCCCTCAACCACTTATTTTGGGCTTGCAAGATCACTACCTCACATGAACAGCGTTGGCCCTCCTTCATTTCCAGCATTTTTCAGTCAAGTAGGAATAGTCCTCTTGAAGACTGGAGGGGTTTCTGAGGGCCACAGTAGCCTTCAGAAATATGCCAAGTGCTTCCTTCTCCAGGTTACTCCTCTTCCTGGCACTTTTTTGTGGAAGGCCGAGTGGAGGGACCTGGAATTCGGGCAGGCTACTGGGTCCAGCCACCTCCTGGCTGCCACTTTCTACTGCCTCATTCTGGCTGAGACTTTCCTGTGTCTGAAAATGGGACATAGTTTTATTTTTTAGTTCATCAATCACACACAATTTTCAGCTCATGACTGTTGAATTTGAAATTGAATGTTAATAAATAGAAAAGACTCATTCTGACCCCAGCATTTTTCAGTCTTGTCCCAATCATTTGTAGTCACTACTGTCTATTGATACACTTTGTGAAATCAGAAATTAGTTATCAAAACTAACATATATTTAACATCATACATTTGGAAACCAGAGATATTTTGAAGAATGCTATACCTGACTCAAGCTGGGCTCCTCCACATGTTGCTGACTGGAAGGCCCAGGTTGCAAGCCTCAGCTGGGGGGGGGGGGGGGGGGGTTGGAAGCCTTGGAGGAAGACTGGAGAGTGGTGGTCTGGGTTCCCTCTCGTCTGACAGAAAATGCAGTCTGTCATAGTACCAGAGCCTGGGTACATAAATGTCATCTGCTGCTCCTGATCTCAGGCAATCCTGGACCTTCTTGCGCTCCCTATTATAAGTGATCCTTATGCCACCAATTTTGGATGTTAAATACTTGATGTCTGCTGTGGGGGATCACTGGCTTCACAAATTCAAGCAGTTTCTCCAGTGCTGCCTACCTCTTTGTTGGATTATTATAAAATGGGTGGTTCACCTGCCACTGATGCACCAAGTTAAAATTGTACCTGCGTTATAATGATCATTGCTTCTGTTACTCTGTCCTCCGCTCATAGATCTTTTTGCGCTTTATATACACTGAGCATGCGTGAAACTCCGCCCGCCCCTGACGTTCTTTCTATCATATTCCCCGCCCCTTGTCTTTCGGTGCAGTGGGAGAGCACATGGCGGAGAGACAACAGCTGCAAAGACAAAAGGCCGGAGCCCCAGTCCGGAGGAGATTAAAGGCCTCAATTATGGCCTTTATAGAGATGGTGGACATCTTCAAGAGGGCCGACTATGATGGGAAGTATGGATCGTACCCAAACCCAAATGTGAGAAAGGCCAAGATCATGCCTAAAGTTGTGAATAATCTGCACAGGAATTTTGGGGTACTACGATCCAAGGATCAATTGAGGAAACGATGGTCAGACCTCAAATTGAAGGAGCACGATCAGTACAAAAAGAATCAGGAAACTGCTTCTAAAAAGTAAATATTTGTCCTGTGTTCCTATTATTATTATTACTTGCATGCCGCTCCATGTGCTTTTCTTTACTGTTGTACAGTTTAAAATGGCAACTTTCATGTTCATGTGCACAGTAATCATCGTAGGAAACATTGTTTGTTTGCCCACTTATAAGATGTTTTTGGCAGATACATGTTAACTACATTTGTTCAGGCCTATTTGTATTAAAATAAGTTAGTCAACACAGTTTGGACATACTCATGTCTGAAATTGCCTTCACTTTATCAAAGTTGAACTTTGTAAGTTCCTGAGTTGTGTATGTTATGCTTTGAAACATGCCTGTTTAACCAAAAAAAGGATATTTACAATGTGAAAAAAAAGTTATACACCAAAGATGTGAATGTGCTTTGAGTAAAATGTTTTCTACTCAACAATGTATGGCTTCTTCTTTCAATGCTCAATAGCAATATTTGTAGTAAGTTGGTTTTTACAGTGATAATGGGGGTTAGTTACTAAAGGCAAATCCACTTCGCACTGTAAGTGCACTTTCAGTGCAGTTTCAAGTGCACTTTTGCAATGCACTTGGAGTGCAAAGTGGAATTTCCTTTACTAAATAACACCCACAGCGCTTTATAATTTGCCACAATCAGGCCATTATTTAAAAAAAAAACGTAGCTGACTGACATAAAAGCAAACGGGCCATCCCATCGTTCCCATCCCTCAAAGTCTGTTGGTGTACATCTCGCTACCCCATCCACTCCTGCTCCAAGGTCTTTTACAATCCTATTGTCTATTGTGTATACAAAAAAAAAATGCAGTGCGCCAGTAAAGTGTTCAGGTTTGGCTTGAAGAAAAGGTGGCAACCCTAGTAACACACCTGATTCAAATTGGCTGCCCTTGGCTAAAGGACATTATAGTATTTTTAAAGTGTTTTAAATAAAATATAGAACATTTTCATTCTTTCTTAGATTATAAGTGCTAACAAGCAGGGCTCTCTGATTCCTACTGTATTAAATTGTATTGCAATTGTACAGCATCCTCTGGGACTGTGACATCATAATGGGTGGGGACATCACCCGGCAATGTCCCTATATAAGTTGCCGGGTGCCTGTCATTGTGACCGGAGACAGCGACGAGGCAACAGCTCAAGAAGAAGGGAAGAGAAGAGAAGAAGAAAAGAGAAGAACAGAACAGAAGGCGTGACAGAAGACCAGGCCACTGCTTGTAAAAGAGCTAGAAGAAGGTGCTGTGGCCCGGTAAGAAGAACCGAAAAGGGGGACAAGACCCCCCGAAGAGGGGGACAAGACCCCCGAAGTCGGAAGAAGAACCCCGGGTGGCGAGGATGAAGAAAGCCGGGCTCCTCCGCTAGTAAAAGAGCTAGCAGAAGATAGCAGAGGAGTCCGGCGAGAAGATCCCCCAAGACAGAAAAAGACCCCCGGAGCTGTGCAATAAACAATTTTAACCCTTGTGTGTTATTTTTTTCACAGGTGAATGGGTAGGGGTACATTGTACCCCATATTCATTCACATAGGGTGGGGGGCCGGGATCCGGGGGCCCCCTTATTAAAGGGGGCTCCCAGATTCCAATAAGCCCCCCGCCCGCAGACCCCGACACCCAATGGCCAGAGTTGTCAGGTTGAGGCCCTTGTCCTCATCAACATGGGGACAAGGTGCTTTGGGCACCCCCCATGTTGAGGGCACGCGGCCTGATACGGCTCAGGAGGGGGGGCATTCGCTCGTCCCCACCCCCTTTCCTGACTGGCCGGGTAGCGTGCTCGGATAAGGGTCTGATATGGACCGGGGGGACTTCCCCTTTAACTCCATCGATGCTTCAGCGACGCTTACTTTGCTGGTCCCGGCTACCTGGAGCCGTGCTCAAAATGAGCGGACTTTTCTCCGGGCGGAAAAAGTCAGTTCATTTCAAAAGTACGGCGGACTAGCACACACACGGCCGTATTGTCCGCCGAAATGCATGTCCGGCGGACACATTTGAGTGCAAAACTACTTTCTTAGTCCGGCCGACTTTTGGGTAAAAAAAAAGTCCACCGGAACCCACACACGGGCGGATTGTTTGATCGTGTGTATGCGGCATTAGTATTGAACCCTTCTCCACTGTAGCACCTTCTTCCCACGTTCCTCTCCTACCTGCGCAGTCTCCTTAAGTTGGATATACACTAGTAGATTTTCAAATGAACTTTTCTACGAACAGGCATATGAACATTTGATGACTTGGCGAAAGTCAAAATTTTTTTGCGTTTTAACATTCGATTTTTCGAAAATGAAAATGAAATGAATGAAAATGAAAACCTGTTAGAAATTCATTTGTATAAGGAAAAATGTCCATCACTGTCATGATTCCTACCATGCCATGCCATGCAAACGGCCAGGTGTGGCCACCCCCCAGGTGGCTCAAGGAGGCATTGAACCCATGAGTTTCTGTGTACTGCTCCTTCTGTATTGCCTCTGAGCCACACCTCAGCTCATTATTCAGCCTGGTTTCCAGCTATGCCTTGTCCTGCATGCAGCACTGAGGGCTATACTCAGGATCTTGCTTTGCAATTAGCACCTGTCTCTCCTTGTTCAGCTGAGGTAGTTTATCTAATCAGTTGGGTATAAAACACTGCCTGATGGCCCGTACACACGATCCGAATATCGTACGAAAACGGTCGTCCAAGGAAGGATCATACGATTTTCGGATCATGTGTACACTACTTTCAACAGCCGATCAAGACCGCTCATCCGATCTTATTCGATCGGGCATTCGCCAAAATTTTCCTCGTACGATTCCAGATCTTATACGATTTTCGGGTTAGTCGGTATAGTTGTCATCTGAAAATTCAATACAAATACATTACAACACATGACATCACTTCTGATTTTTATTTTCTATCTTACGAGAATTTTCGTGACTTTATTTAGCTATTCAATTTCTACTTGCGACTATTAACTGAAAACGGTCGTGCGATCGGTCGTACGATATTTGGATCGTTTGTACGGGCCATTACGCTGAGGGCTGGGTCAGTTCATTGTCTCTTGTATTGCTAAATGTTCCTGATTTCCCGTGTTCTTATTTTCAAGTTACAGTGTTCCAAGACTGACCCCGGCTTCTGACCCTGGCTCTGTTCATCGTTTACTCTGACTTCTGGAATCCTTGACTATGACTTCACCTCAACAATCCTTTGGTAAATTCTCAGTCAAGCCCCTGTGCACAGATTCACAGCCCAGGTAGCATTTTGCCTTGATACTGTGGTCTGTGTGTATTTGCTCGGGTGAGCATGCATCTCTGCACTATGGACTCCAACCAAGGTAAGCCCTTACAATCCTGCTTCTTCGAATTTGCTCATCACTGCGGTTGAAAACAAATATCAATTTGAGCCCACTTATAATTAGAAAATTGAAAAACATTCTTAAAAGGAGTATTTTGGGATAAAATTCTACTAGTATTTGGGCAGCTTAAGGTTCTCTTCTCTTCTGCTGTTTGGCTACTCTTCACTTTTTCGTTTTTCATCTTTCTTCCTTAGTAAGCTCACTTTACTGCTCCAATCCTAGTCTCTGATCCATCCTTCAGCATTTCTGCTTGCATTTGCGTTATTGTTTCTCTTCTGAGCTATGCAATCTGCACCCAGTGCCTTCCCTCTCCTATCCTTTTCTAGTGTACATACATGATCCAGTCTAGTTGATACTCTGTTATGTGCTCATATGCTCCCCTATGCACCTCTAATCTTCCATCTCTCCCTCCATAACACCAGACCACTACTCTCCTCTGACCTTCAAGCTTCTCTATTTTATAACTATCCCACTCTCTCCAAGATTCTTTGCCGTGACCATCTTTCACACACCCTCTTTCTTTGTCTTCATTACCCATGTCCATCATTCCTCCCCACCTCCTTCCCACCATTTGGTCCTCTCCCTCACTTTCATCCACTATCAGCCTCCATTCCTCGTCCCACCATCATCTTCCACCCCCCCCCCCCCCCCACACATACACACACACACAACTACCCTAAGGGGACTGTACACACTGTATATTGTTTTCAATTATTTTTATTAAGATATTATTCACATAAAAACATTCCATATCATTTCATTTCAAAACCATATATATAGGCATACCAGAACATTCATAAAAAACAAACAAAAACACAATCAACACAAATATGGATCTATCTCATGATACATTCCAAAATGTTGAGGATATTCCACTGTCTCCCCCCTCTCTCATCTCCCCCATCCCATACACACTGTATATTAAACAATATGTTTGAAAACTGTATGAGAGAAATGATGCCCATGCATCATTGCGACTAAGCAATGCCTAACTATGAATCAATCACATTTATAACATTTTCTGAAATAAAGTTGAAAGAGGAAGTATTAGGGTGTTTTCTTCTTTTCTTAATCTCAAGCCTATGGTTTTGTAGCTGCTGCCTCAATTAATGGGAGGAGGATTTTCTTTGCTTTGCTGCTCTCCTTCTGGAGAACTGCCTTGGAAAAGTCTCCAATGCAGTAAAAGGCAGTTTCCCATACTTGTCAAACAAAACCGAAGAAAATTCCTAGCTCAACTCACCAACCTGCCTGCAAAAAAAAAAATGGATTAGTCTGTTTAAAGTTTGCATTTAAAAACAGGGGTTTAGTTTGCACCCATTTGCAAATACATGTGTGAGCTACAGAGCCACTTCATAGCACCCCAGTATTATCTGCGTTCTTAACTCTCTACATTTTAGAGAGCCTCTACAGTTGAAGCACATGCATAATAATGGATAGATAGAGGGCAGGTGAGCCTGGAGGGAACCCCCACCCCTCCTTAAAGGCACAGGGGCACACTGGACACCCAGCACATAGCACAATGGCAGCAAAGGCGTCCAATGCATCCCCTCACTAGTATTCTAACAGTACAAACAAATGGGCACTGCCCTCATCTATAACTGGCCTTTGTAACAAGGAGCACATGGAAGGGCGATACATGTCAAACAAAACCAAAGGATATTCCCAGCTCAACTCACCAACCAGCCTGCAAAAAAAATAATTATTCTGTCTAACAGTTTGCGTTAAAAACAGGGGTTTAGTTAGCACACATTTACAAATACATGCGTAAGCTGCAGAGCCACTTCACGGCACCCCAGTAATATTTGTAGTCCTAACTCTATACATTTTTGAGAGCCTCCATAGTAGAACAGTAGAAGCACATGCATAATATTGGAAATAATAGACGGCAGGTGCGCCTGGGAGCACACCCATCCTTAAAGGCACAGGGGCACACTGGACACCCAGCGCCATGCATACCTTCTTTTTGGGGACTTATCCCTTTCATGTTGTAACTCTCTTGTGTTTGGTTTATGCCTTCCTCAATTGTCCTTGTGGGACAATTTTAACTTTCATTATACTGTATGTTGTATAGGGTCTTACTTACTACCTTGAGGTTGTGTGCATTTCTTATCCACTTTTGGGATTTAGATATGACTGAATGGAGAGCTATCACTCATTGTACCTCGCTGTGAGCAGTTCTCATATGTGGGCATGATGTCATTGTTTTTTTTTTAAATTGCTTAATAAAAAGCTATTGTAACAAAAGAGAATACATTAGGTTGGAACATTTCTGATAGATTGTGTTTATTAATTTTCATTGTTTAATTTCTGATGGAATTTGTGATATATCGAACTATTTTCTTTGCTACCAAATGTAAAAAAGCTGATCTCACATCTGGTGGGAGTGTGACCGAATTTGTTCATTTTGGAAACAGGTCTTTCAAACACATAACGAAATATATGATGAGTTGCTCACCCCTTCTCCTAAGATAGCACAATAAATTGTGGTACATATGGATACATTACTCAACCGCTGATAAGTTCTGTAGCAGATTTACAAGTAGATAGGGTGTACTTCATTGTGTAACATTCCCTTAAGCCCACTTTAGATTTTTTTGGTCTCCTTTATTTAGAACTCATACCCAAGAGTCATATGATCTCTATGATGTACATTGTATGGATTTAATTAGTATTTTGTCCTATTTTTCCTTTCCTTCTCCTCTCTTCCCTCCTCTTTTTCCTTCTTTCAAACGCATTCTAATGCCGTGTACACACAGTGGGATTTTCTGATGGAAAATGTTCGATGGGAGCTTTTTGGTGGAAATTCCGACCGTGTGTAGGCTACATCGGACATTTTCCATCGGAATTTCTGACACACAAAATTTGAGATCTGGATCTCAAATTTTCCGACAACAAAATCCGTTGTCAGAAATTCCGATTGTGTGTACACAAGTCCAACGCAAAAAGTTCCACGCATGCTCGGAATCAAGTAGAGGAGACGTACTGGCTATTGAACTTCAATTTTCTCGTCTCGTCGTACGTCACTGCGTTCTTGACGTTCGGAATTTCCGACAATATTGTGTGACCATGTGTATGCAGGACAAGTTTGAGTCAACATCCGTCTGAAAAAATCCCATGAATTTTGTTGTCAGAATGTGCGATCGTGTGTACGTGGCATAATTGTATGATGGTTAACTGATAGGGTGCTTTATCTGAGACTCGTATTTGTGAAACCATTTTGTACTATGATGGAAACCATTACACCTTTTTATCTCCCCCTTATTTTTTTTCTGTATCCTGAATTGTTCTGATTTTTTTTCTGACAAAAATAAAAAAAATATATTCAACCTAAAAAAAGCTGGTGTCAAATGAAACAAATTTGGAATGATCATTGTAATTTAAAGAATATCGAACGAATCTAGCAAATACACATGTACCTGCAGCAAGTCAAAATATTCCCAAACCGCGATTTGAAAATGCCAAATCTGCATAAACTTTTAATTTTTTTCACTTCATAAACAGGCACACAAAAGAATATATTTCTAGTAGAAAAAAAATACATATTTTACTATATGTAGCAAAACTGACAACCTGAATGGACCTTTTAAAAAAATTTCAAAAAGCTAGATATACAAAAAGTTGTAATTGGGCAGCTAAACTAAAACATTCACAGTTTGTTAATCTTTTCAAAAAATATATATATAATAACTGCTCAAAATGCTATTCAAATTATATACACCTGAGAGTAAAACAAATGTGCAAATTCAATTGTAAATTATAAAAAAAAATTACTGCAACACTGAGAATAAAGCCTCAGGCCTTTGTGAATCCCCCCCCTCTAGAGTATATGTCTGATGGCGGCAGGAAAAACTGATGTCGATGTGCAAGCATCAATTAGGAACATTATAATTAATTATTTTAGTGTAATGTTTTTTTTAAAGAGAGATTGAGGATTTCACTAGAACGTGTAGTATAAAACAGGGACACCCTTTCATTATGACCATTTCTGAAGCCATAAACAGCGTTCCGTGTTTCCCTTTAGGTGACGGATGCAGCAAAACAATTCGACAAATTATTTAATTTTTCAAGCCAGTGTCCCAAGCCTGCTGTATCGCACAGAAGAACTGTCAACCATAAAGCAACAGCCATGGAAGGATTCAGCCTGGAGAGGACCTTTCTTGCAGAGGATCTTGGGAGTGTGGAGAAATACATTATAAAGAAGCAATTAAAATTTCACTGCCATTGTCTGAAATAGTGATTTCTTTATTAAGCCGATAATGAATAAAGCGACTGCACTAATAAAAACATGGCACATTTTCTCTGTTTGCCTCAGGCAGCAGAATGATTGGGTAGCATTATAGGCAATGTATTTGTTTAAATGGGAATTCGGTATATGGAGTTTTTCAATATAATTTACTAAGAGGTATGATCTATGTCATTGTGTTAAATGCACGATAGCTAGATATACTGCTTGCCCATGATTGTAGTATACTTGGGATTAAACATTTTTATATGAACCTTGCTTAACCAGTTACAGAGATTTCTCCAACGTACTCTGGCTATTTAACAAAGCAGGGCAAGGAGCAATGGTGTGCACTTACCCATAGAAACTAATCATCATTTTAACCACTTGCTTACTGGGCAATTAAACACCCTTCCTGCCCAGACCAATTTTTTAGCTTTCGGTGCTCTCACACTTTGAATGACAATTACTCAGTCATGCAACACTGCACCCAAATGAATTTTTTGTCCTTTTTTTCCCACAAATAGAGCTTTCTTTTGGTGGTATTTGATCACCTCTGGGGTTTTTATTTTTTGCGCTATAAATGAAAAAAGACCGAAAATTTTGAAAAAAAACGCATATTTCTTTGTTTCTGTGACAGAATTATGCAAATTATTAATTTTTCTTCATAAATTTTGGCCACAATTTATACTGCTACATATCTTTGGTAAAAATAACCCAAATTAGTGGATATTATTTGGTCTTTGTGAAAGTTAGAGAGTCTACAAGCTGTGGTGCGAATCGCACATAATTGATCACATCTGATGTACTGGTGGCCGATCTCACTTCTTGTGACCTGAACAAGCCAGAAAAGTACAAATACCCCCTAAATTACCCCTTTTTGGAAAGTAGACATTCCAAGGTATTTAGTAAGAGGCATAGTGAGCTTTTTGATGTTGTCATTTTTTTCCAACAATTCTTTGCAAAATTAAGATTTTTCATTTTTTTTCTCCACAAAATTGTCATTGTAATAGGTTATTTCTCTCACATGGCATGTGTATACCACAGATGACACCCCCCAGAAAATTCTGCTACTCCTCCTGAGTATTACAATACCACATGTGTGGGACTTTTTCACAGCCTGGCCACATGGAGAGGCCCAACATAAATTACACTAACTTGTTGACTACTTATTACACTTTTGAAGCACCAGGACAATGACACGTGACACTGATGACAGATGGCACTGATACGTGGCAATGATGACACTTATACGTGGCACTGATGACACGTGGCACTGATGACAGATGGCACTAATATGTGGCACTGATGACAGATGGCACTAATATGTGGCACTGATGACAGATGGCCCTTATACGTGGCACTGATGACACGTGGCACTAATACGTGGCACTGAAGACACGTGGCACTAATACGTGGCACTGATGACAGATGGCACTAATACGTGGCACTAATACGTGCCACCGATGACAGATGGCACTAATACATGGCACCGATGACGCATGACACTGATGACAGATGGCACTGATAAGTGGCATTGATGACACATGACACTGACAACAGATGGCACGTGACACTGACAGGTGGCACTGATGACAAATGGCACTGATACGTGGCACTGATGACAGATGGCACTAATACGTGGCACTGATGACAGATGGCACTATGTGGCACTGATGACACGTGGCACTGATGACAGATGGCACTTATACATGGCACTGATGACAGATGGCACTGGGGACAAATGCCACTGACAACAGGTGGCACTGGGGGCAGGTGGCACTGGGGGCAGGTAGCACTGGGGGCAGGTAGCACTGGGGGCAGGTAGCACTGGGTGTGGATGGCACTGCTGGGGGAGGATGGCACTGCTGGGGGAGGATGGCACTGCTGGGGGAGGATGGCACTTTTTTTTTTTACTTTTTTTTTTTTTTGAGCCGGCAGCCGTTCATCTCTCCCCTCTCACACTCTGTCTGTGTGAGGAGGGAGAGCGGCGCTGAGAGATGATCTCATATGTTTACATATGAGATCATCTCCCATTGGAGATGGCGACCCATTGGAGATCACCGATCGTGCTGTAAACGGCCACTGTGATTGGCCGTTTACAGCGATCTGTGTTTGCCTGTCCCAGGGGACACGGCGAACACAGAACTTCCGCGATGCGCGCCCGTGGCGGCGCGCATTGCGGAAGTAAACATTAGGACGTCCAGGGACGGCCCCCCGGACGAAAGCGCCTGCTCTACGGCCGTCATTCGGCTATAGGGCGGGCGCGAGGTGGTTAAAACAGAGCTATAATAGATGATTCCTGATTGTCCATGTTTTTGTAAAAGTATACGCTTTGTTGATGCTTTCATTGGCAAAGCCTTTTTTTTTAACACTTTATTCATTTTAAGCCTGAAGATTAGTTAAAACCCCCAAGCAGTATATAAGTTCTAAAAGTAGAGACCCTGTAGAACAAAATGGTGGTAGTTCCAATTTTTTTTCTGCAATGTGATATTAGAGCTTATCAAGGGGAATTTTTTTGTAAAAAAACACTAAATTCGATTTTAGTTCACACAACACAATATACAGTTGTGCTCATAAGTTTACATACCCTGGCCGAATTTATGATTTCTTGGCCATTTTTCAGAGAATATGAATGATAACACTAAAACTTTTCTTTCACTCATGGTTAGTGTTTGGCTGAAGCCATTTATTATCAATCAACTGTGTTTATTCTTTTTAAATCATAATGGCAACAGAAACTACCCAAATGACCCAGATCAAAAGTTTACATACCCCAGTTCTTAATTATTATTATTATTATTATTATACACGATTTATATAGCACCAACAGTTTATGCAGCGCTTTACAATGTAGAGGGGGGACAGCACAATTACAGTACAGTTCAATACAGAAGGGACAGGAGGGCCCTGCTCATAGAGCTTACATTCTAAAGGAAGGGGGTGGTGGTACAAAAGGTAATAGATGCAGAGAATGATTTGATGGGGGTAGCTCGGGGACAGTTGTTAGGTAGGTGTGCAATAGGCTTCCCTGAATAAGTGAGTTTTCAGGGATCTCCTAAAGGTGAACAGGTTAGGGGCTGATTGGATATAGCGGGGCAGGGAGTTTCAGAGGATGGGAGAAGCTCTGGAGAAGTCCTGAAGGCAAGCATGAGAGGAGGTAAGAAGGGAGCTAGAGAGCAGGAGGTTCTGGGAGGAGTGGAGGGGATGATTTGGGCGATATCTGCAGATGAGGTTGGTGATGTAGCTGGGGGCGATGTTGTGGATGGCCTTGTATGTTATGGTTAGCATTTTGAATTTTATACGGTGGGGTAGGGGGAGCCAGTGAAGGGATTGGCAGAGAAGGGCAGCAGTCACGGATCGATTAGTTAGGTGTATTAGTCTAGCAGCAGCATTCATAATAGACTTAAGGGGGATAGCCTGCGTATGGGTAGACCATTAAGGAGAGAGTTGCAGTAGTCAAGGTGGGAAATAATCAAGGAGTGAATAAGTTGCTTTGTGGTGTCATTAGTCAGGAAGGGTCAAATTCTACAGATGTTGCAGAGGTTAAGGTGGCAGGATTTAGCCAGAGATTGGATGTGAGGGCTGAAGGAGAGGTCAAAGTCAAGGATTACACCCAGCAAACTGGCATGTGTAGAGGGACCAATGGCTCATCTTGCCATCCATTTTGACCAAATTTCCTGTGCTTTGGTAGCTCACACATCCCCAAAACATCAGCGATCCACCTCCGTGTTTCACAGTAGGAATGGTGCACCTTTCATCATAGGCCTTGTTGACTCCTCTCCAAATGTAACTTTTATGAATGTGCCCAAAATGCAAAATTTTGGTCTCATCACTCCAAATGACTATGTCCCAGAAGGTTTGAGGCTTGTCTCTTTACTGTTTGGCATATTGTAAGTGGGATACTTTTTTGGCATTTGCATAGTAATGGCTTTCTTCTGGCGACTCGACCATGCAGCCCATCTTTCTTCAAGTACCTCCTTATTGTGCATTAAAACAGCCACCCCACATGTTTTCAGAGAGTCTTGTATTTCACTTGAAGTTATTTGTAGGGTTTTCTTTGCATCCCAAACAATTTTCCTGGCACTTGTGGCTTTAATACTAGCTGGTCTACCTGGCTGTGGTTTGGGTTCAACAAACCGCTCATTTTCCACTTCTTGATTAGAGTTTGAACACATTCTCAATTCCTTGGATATCTTTTTATATCCCTTTCCTGTTTTATACTGTTCAACTACCTTTTCACGCAGATCCTTTGACAATTCTTTTGCTTTTCCCATGACTCAGAATCCAGAAACGTCAGTTCAGCACTGGATGAAAGATGCAAGGGTCTGTCAGGAGTCCAGAAACTCAGTGACCTTTTATACATACACACTAATTACAAGCAAACAGGTCACAGGTGAGAATGGTTACCTTTAATAGCCATTCAAAACCCTTTGTTTCTACTTGTGTGCAGTTTATCAGGTTGTTGCTGTGCTTCTGAATTGTTTTTCAGGCTCTCTGGAAGTGCCGCAACATGGGAGTTTTTAACCCCTTCTTTGGGGTTAAGAGTGTCCCGATAGTGTCCTAGGAGACATTCACTGTACCTAAAGGTAAGCCTTATTACAGGCTTACCTGTAGATACAAGTTAATATCTATATCTCACCGATTTGACAACAATTCACACAATATAAATTAATAGACATATAACTCAAGGAACTAACACCTACGCAGGCTTGAGGACGCCAACAATGGGGCTACAGGTCTGTAATAAGGACAGGATGGTATCACAACTTTCACACCTTTCATCCTGCTCTTGGACAATCAACATTTATACATTCCATAGATGATTGGATTCAGGTGTTCTAGGACGTGGATATACTGTAAATACTGGAATATCTTCCTGACACTCTTGGAACTGAAGATGTGGCTTGGTAATCTATGAATCATCTTCAAAATTACAGAACAAGTCCAGTTGAATGTGACTAACTACTACTAGATATACCATGATCTTGAGAAACGAAAACCCTTCACAGATATAAGAAAAGAAATGTAATGCAGCCACCACATCTAAGGACTGGTAAGCTATTATAGACCTTTTAATGAACTGTAAAATTCTTACCCAAGAATAGTGATGGACGAACTTCCGACGGGACGTTTCGCGAACGCGAAACGCGAACGGACACAAACGTTCGCGAAAACGACCGTTCGCCGCGGGCTCCATTGACTTCAATGGGAGGCGAATTTCGCAAACCTTTAGGTCGAATTTGCGGCCACGGGGTAATTATTAGGGGGTAGCACGTAGTCCCACCACCTGGACAATAGCATAATACATGTATGAGGTGAATTTGGGATCGATAACTACAAGCATTTTTTTTTTATTTGGGAAATTGTTCTGACAATTCAGGACTATGGAGCTAATGAAGGCAATGGAGGAGAGGGAAGGTCAGGGACCAGGGTAGGCAAACAAGAGGGTGCAGGAGATACAGAGCACTGACAGCAGCACCGTAATACAGAGCACTGACATCAGCACCGTGACATACAGCGCTGACAGCAGCTCCGTGACATACAGCGCTGACAGCAGCTCCGTGACATACAGCGCTGACAGCAGCTCCGTGACATACAGCGCTGACAGCAGCTCCGTGACATACAGCGCTGACAGCAGCTCCGTGACATACAGCGCTGACAGCAGCACCGTGACATACAGCGCTGACAGCAGCTCCGTGACATACAGCGCTGACAGCAGCTCCGTGACATACAGCGCTGACAGCAGCTCCGTGACATACAGCACTGACAGCAGCTCCGTGACATACAGCGCTGACAGCAGCTCCGTGACATACAGCGCTGACAGCAGCACCGTGACATACAGCGCTGACAGCAGCTCCGTGACATACAGCGCTGACAGCAGCTCCGTGACATACAGCGCTGACAGCAGCTCCGTGACATACAGCGCTGACAGCAGCTCCGTGACATACAGCGCTGACAGCAGCTCCGTGACATACAGCGCTGACAGCAGCTCCGTGACATACAGCGCTGACAGCAGCTCCGTGACATACAGCGCTGACAGCAGCTCCGTGACATACAGCGCTGACAGCAGCTCCGTGACATACAGCGCTGACAGCAGCTCCGTGACATACAGCGCTGACAGCAGCACCGTAAGCAGCCCCAGGAGGAAGTCAGCACAGCACAGGGATGGTGTGATCCCCTCATAATAAGAACCCCCAGGAGGAAGTCAGCACAGCACAGGGATGGTGGGAGCCCCTCATAATAAGAACACCCAGGAGGAAGTCAGCACAGCACAGGGATGGTGGGAACCCCTCATAATAAGCAGCCCCAGTAGAAATATGACACCGCTCAACCTCTTCAAAGAGGAGGGTAGGGGCATATAGTACGGTGTGCTTTTTTGGGTCAGGGAAGTGAGCCAAATGAATTAAGAAGGTCTGTGTGCTTGATTCCAAAAATTGTTTATAGACATATACATGGTCTACTGATCACATGTGTTGAATTCCTCCGAGATCCATGCCTCATTCATTTTTAGAAATGTGAGGTAGTTAACACTGTGGTGAGCTAGGCGAGTACGCTTATCGGTCACAATCCCCCCTGCTGCGCTGAACGTCCTTTCGGACAGGACACTGGATGAGGGGCAAGCCAACAGTTCGATTGCAAATTGGGCAAGCTCTGGCCAGAGGTCAAGCCTGCCCACCCAGTAGTCTAGGGGTTCATCACTCCTCAGAGCGTCCACATCGGCCGTTAACCCAATGTAGTCGGACACCTGACGGTCTAGGCGTTCCCTGATGCTGGATCCGGATGACACCTGTCGATGGGTCGGCTGAAAGAATGACCTCATATCCGAAGTCACCAACACATCTTCAAACCGGCCTCTTCTTGCAGGCGCTGTTGGATTGGTACCCGCAAATCCTTCTCTGGGAGTGGGAATTGCTCCTCTGCCAGCGCACGCAAAAGCAGAATGCAGCATTTCTCGAAGCAAGGCCTGGAAGTGCTGCATTCTGACAGCCCTCTGCGACGGCGGTAACATTTCCGCCATTTTGTGTTTGTACCGGGGGTCTAAGTACGTTGCCACCCAGTACTGGTCCTTGACCCTCATGCTTTTTATACGGGGGTCCCTATTAAAACACTGGAGCATGAAGGCCCCCATTTGCACTAAAGTGGAAGCGGTGTGGTGGCCTGGCTCCTGCTCATCATCCAGGATAATGTCGTCCTCTTCATTCTCCTCTCCCCATCCTCGCACAACAGGGATCCCAGAAAGGTTTAAAGCATGCTCTTCTTGCTCCTGCTCATCCGCCCCGGCACCATCCTCCTCTGACTCCTCATCAGACTCCTGTTGTTGACTTGTCTCAGATAGAGTAGCCCCCCCTGGGAATTCATCCAGCATTGCGACTTCCTCATCTTCCCGCTCCTGCTCCTCCACAGCCTGATCAATGACACGACGCAATGCACGCTCCAGAAAGAAGGCATAAGGTACCATGTCACTGATGGCGCCATGGCTGCGACTGACCAGTTTGGTGATCTCCTCAAATGGCCGCAGAAGTCTGCATGTGTCGCGCATGAGCAGCCACTGGCGCGGTGAAAAAAAACCCAGCTCCCCAGAACCGTTTCTTTCGCAGAGTTCATACAGGTAGACGTTAACTGCACGTTTCTGCTGGAGCAGCCTATCAAGCATATAGAAGGTTGAGTTCCATCGCGTCGGGCAATCGCAAATAAGACGTCTGACCGGCAGATGGTGTCGCCGCTGAATGTCAGCAAGGCGAGCCATGGCCGTGTAAGATCTTCTGAAATGGGCCGAGATTTTCCTTGCCTGCCGCAAGATGTCCTGGACCCCAGGGTATTTGACAAGGAATCGCTGCACGACCAAGTTTAAGACGTGTGCCATGCACGGCACGTGCGTGATTTTGCCCTGTTTCAATGCGCTAAGCAGATTGGCACCGTTGTCACACACCACTTTACCAACTGTCAAATTGAGCGGTGTTAGCCACTCATCTGCCTGTGAACGCAAAGCTGAAAGGAGTGCCGGGCCAGTGTGGCTCTTTGCTTCCAGGCACAACAGACGCAGCACGGCATGGCAACGTCTCACCTGGCATGTGGAATAGGTTCTGGGGAGCTTGGGCGGTGCAGTGGAAGAGACGCTAGCAGCGGAAAAGGAGGAGGCAGCTGAGGAGGAGAGGGAGGAGGATGGAGTAGGAGGAGGAGAAGAAGAGTCAGGCCTGCATGCAATCCGTGGCGGTAAAACCAAATCTACACGGGTGCCACGGGTTACATGCTTGACGGCCGTCAGAAGGTTCACCCAGTGGGCAGTAAAACTGATATACCTTCCCTGCCCGTGTTTGCTAGACCACGTGTCTGTGGTCAGATGTATCTTGGCACCGACACTGTGTGCCAGAGATACATTCACTTGCCGCTGAACATGGCCATATAGCTCTGGGATGCCCTTCTCTGAGAAATACTTCCTTCCTGGGACCTTCCATTGTGGTGTTCCAATGGCCACAAATTTGCGAAAGGCCTCCGAGTCCACCAGTTTATATGGCAGTAGTTGGCGGGCTATGAGTTCTGACAAGCCAGCCGCCAACCGTTGGGCAAGAGGGTTATCCGGCGTCATCATTTTTTTACGCTCAAACATTAGGCCCACGGAAGCCTGCCTTTTTGCAGAAAAATGTGAGCTTGGCGTGATGGAAGGTGGAGTGGAGGACAATTGTGAGGAGAGAGGAGAAGGAGAAGTAGAAGACGAGGCTGGACGGTGAGAGCCTGCAGTGTGGCTTTGTGTGTTCCGTTGCTCCCACTGGGCTCGGTGATGGCTGCTCATGTGCCTTCTTAAGGCGGTCGTCCCTAGGTGAGTATTGGGCTTACCGCGACTAACGCGTTGACTGCAAAGATTGCAGATGGCAACGCTATTGTCAGCAGCGGACACGTTAAAAAAAGCCCACACTGCGGAGCCATGTGCCGGTGTCCTGGGAGCGCCAGATGTGACCGTACATGGTCGATGACTCGCTCCTGATACATTTGCAGTCTGCTTTGTCCCTGCTGTGCAATGTAAGTCATTGCTGCTTCTCCTCCCTATCTGCTGGTCCATATCTCCCTCTGAACTCCCCTCCTCTTCCTCTCTTGTGGGCACCCACGTGACATCACTAGACACGTCATCATCAACGTCACCTTCCCCACCGCTATAAGTAGAGTAGGCAGCAACACC
Source organism: Lithobates pipiens (assembly GCF_037356315.1). Taxonomy (NCBI): domain Eukaryota; kingdom Metazoa; phylum Chordata; class Amphibia; order Anura; family Ranidae; genus Lithobates; species Lithobates pipiens. Next base: position 157,444,615 of record NW_027507789.1, on the reverse strand, counting down.
GGGGACCAACCTCCTCCTTGGGCTGATCTGGGTACTGGCGTCAGACTGCTGAGTAGCGCTTGTTGCTACCTCCTCTTCCTGATCCAATACCAAGAGTGGCTGCGCATCAGAAATGTCCTCTTGATATGGATCGGAAAATAATTCCAGTGACTCAAGCGGAAGGTATGTGGTGGTGGTGGTGGTGGTCGTGTTGTTGGTGGTAGTGTCTTTGGGGGTGCACATAGCAGAGAGTGAAGAAGAGGGTGCAGATCGAGAGGATGAGGAGGGTGCAGAAGAGTAAGGCTGAGCGAGCCACTCAACCAAGTCTGGTGCATCCTTTAAAGTAATTGAACGCACCTTCTGCAACTTCCCACTTTGGCTCAAGCCTGTTGCTCCTGCCCTACCCCTACCACCCCTGCGGAAGGGCCTGCCTCTTCCTCTGCATGTCATTTTTTAAATGACCCTGTGACAAAACTCTTAGTCCCTATACCGCTGAAGGACTGCTGCAGTATAGGTGAGCGGTCAGCAGTGGTGCACGTCAACCCTATCTATTGTGGACCGATAGCGGTCCTTACAGAACAGCAGACTGTACCGCACTCAAGCCTATGTACCGTAGCACCCTATACCAAGTTACCAGTCCTTATAAGAACTTTTGTGGACCAAGCAGGTTGTGTATTAGTGTTTAGCAGACTGTACGTCAGTCCCTATACCGCTGAAGGACTGCTGCAGTATAGGGCAGCGGTCAGCAGTGGTGCACGTCAACCCTATCTATTGTGGACCGATAGCGGTCCTTACAGAACAGCAGACTGTACCGCACTCAAGCCTATGTACCGTAGCACCCTATACCAAGTTACCAGTCCTTATAAGAACTTTTGTGGACCAAGCAGGTTGTGTATTAGTGTTTAGCAGACTGTACGTCAGTCCCTATACCGCTGAAGGACTGCTGCAGTATAGGGCAGCGGTCAGCAGTGGTGCACGTCAACCCTATCTATTGTGGACCGATAGCGGTCCTTACAGAACAGCAGACTGTACCGCACTCAAGCCTATGTACCGTAGCACCCTATACCAAGTTACCAGTCCTTATAAGAACTTTTGTGGAACAAGCAGGTTGTGTGTTAGTGATTAGCAGACTGTACGTCAGTCCCTATACCGCTGAAGGACTGCTGCAGTATAGGTGAGCGGTCAGCAGTGGTGCACGTCAACCCTATCTATTGTGGACCGATAGCGGTCCTTACAGAACAGCAGACTGTACCGCACTCAAGCCTATGTACCGTAGCACCCTATACCAAGTTACCAGTCCTTATAAGAACTTTTGTGGACCAAGCAGGTTGTGTATTAGTGTTTAGCAGACTGTACGTCAGTCCCTATACCGCTGAAGGACTGCTGCAGTATAGGGCAGCGGTCAGCAGTGGTGCACGTCAACCCTATCTATTGTGGACCGATAGCGGTCCTTACAGAACAGCAGACTGTACCGCACTCAAGCCTATGTACCGTAGCACCCTATACCAAGTTACCAGTCCTTATAAGAACTTTTGTGGACCAAGCAGGTTGTGTATTAGTGTTTAGCAGACTGTACGTCAGTCCCTATACCGCTGAAGGACTGCTGCAGTATAGGGCAGCGGTCAGCAGTGGTGCACGTCAACCCTATCTATTGTGGACCGATAGCGGTCCTTACAGAACAGCAGACTGTACCGCACTCAAGCCTATGTACCGTAGCACCCTATACCAAGTTACCAGTCCTTATAAGAACTTTTGTGGAACAAGCAGGTTGTGTGTTAGTGATTAGCAGACTGTACGTCAGTCCCTATACCGCTGAAGGACTGCTGCAGTATAGGGCAGCGGTCAGCAGTGGTGCACGTCAACCCTATCTATTGTGGACCGATAGCGGTCCTTACAGAACAGCAGACTGTACCGCACTCAAGCCTATGTACCGTAGCACCCTATACCAAGTTACCAGTCCTTATAAGAACTTTTGTGGAACAAGCAGGTTGTGTGTTAGTGATTAGCAGACTGTACGTCAGTCCCTATACCAATGAAGGACTGCTGCAGTATAGGGCAGCGGTCAGCAGTAGTGCACGGCAACCCTATGTATTGTGGACCGATAGCGGTCCTTACAGAACAGCAGACTGTAACGCACTCAGGCCTATGTACCGTAGCACCCTATACCAAGTTACCAGTCCTTATAAGAACTTTTGTGGACCAAGCAGGTTGTGTGTTAGTGATTAGCAGACTGTACGTCAGTCCCTATACCAATGAAGGACTGCTGCAGTATAGGGCAGCGGTCAGCAGTAGTGCACGGCAACCCTATGTATTGTGGACCGATAGCGGTCCTTACAGAACAGCAGACTGTACTGCACTCAGGCCTATGTACCGTAGCACCCTATACCAAGTTACCAGTCCTTATAAAAACTTTTGTGGACCAAGCAGGTTGTGTGTTAGTGTTTAGCAGACTGTGCGTCAGTCCCTATACCGCTGAAGGACTGCTGCAGTATAGGGCAGCGGTCAGCAGTAGTGCACGGCAACCCTATGTATTGTGGACCGATAGCGGTCCTTACAGAACAGCAGACTGTAACGCACTCAGGCCTATGTACCGTAGCACCCTATACCAAGTTACCAGTCCTTATAAGAACTTTTGTGGACCAAGCAGGTTGTGTGTTAGTGATTAGCAGACTGTACGTCAGTCCCTATACCAATGAAGGACTGCTGCAGTATAGGGCAGCGGTCAGCAGTAGTGCACGGCAACCCTATGTATTGTGGACCGATAGCGGTCCTTACAGAACAGCAGACTGTAACGCACTCAGGCCTATGTACCGTAGCACCCTATACCAAGTTACCAGTCCTTATAAAAACTTTTGTGGACCAAGCAGGTTGTGTGTTAGTGTTTAGCAGACTGTGCGTCAGTCCCTATACCGCTGAAGGACTGCTGCAGTATAGGGCAGCGGTCAGCAGTAGTGCACGGCAACCCTATGTATTGTGGACCGATAGCGGTCCTTACAGAACAGCAGACTGTAACGCACTCAGGCCTATGTACCGTAGCACCCTATACCAAGTTACCAGTCCTTATAAGAACTTTTGTGGACCAAGCAGGTTGTGTGTTAGTGATTAGCAGACTGTACGTCAGTCCCTATACCAATGAAGGACTGCTGCAGTATAGGGCAGCGGTCAGCAGTAGTGCACGGCAACCCTATGTATTGTGGACCGATAGCGGTCCTTACAGAACAGCAGACTGTAACGCACTCAGGCCTATGTACCGTAGCACCCTATACCAAGTTACCAGTCCTTATAAGAACTTTTGTGGAACAAGCAGGTTGTGTGTTAGTGATTAGCAGACTGTACGTCAGTCCCTATACCAATGAAGGACTGCTGCAGTATAGGGCAGCGGTCAGCAGTAGTGCACGGCAACCCTATGTATTGTGGACCGATAGCGGTCCTTACAGAACAGCAGACTGTAACGCACTCAGGCCTATGTACCGTAGCACCCTATACCAAGTTACCAGTCCTTATAAGAACTTTTGTGGACCAAGCAGGTTGTGTGTTAGTGATTAGCAGACTGTACGTCAGTCCCTATACCAATGAAGGACTGCTGCAGTATAGGGCAGCGGTCAGCAGTAGTGCACGGCAACCCTATGTATTGTGGACCGATAGCGGTCCTTACAGAACAGCAGACTGTACTGCACTCAGGCCTATGTACCGTAGCACCCTATACCAAGTTACCAGTCCTTATAAAAACTTTTGTGGACCAAGCAGGTTGTGTGTTAGTGTTTAGCAGACTGTGCGTCAGTCCCTATACCGCTGAAGGACTGCTGCAGTATAGGGCAGCGGTCAGCAGTAGTGCACGGCAACCCTATGTATTGTGGACCGATAGCGGTCCTTACAGAACAGCAGACTGTAACGCACTCAGGCCTATGTACCGTAGCACCCTATACCAAGTTACCAGTCCTTATAAGAACTTTTGTGGACCAAGCAGGTTGTGTGTTAGTGATTAGCAGACTGTACGTCAGTCCCTATACCAATGAAGGACTGCTGCAGTATAGGGCAGCGGTCAGCAGTAGTGCACGGCAACCCTATGTATTGTGGACCGATAGCGGTCCTTACAGAACAGCAGACTGTACCGCACCCAAGCCTATGTACCGTAGCACCCTAGACAGACCAAGTTACCAGTCCTGATAAAGAGCTTTGTGGAACAAGTGAGTTGTGAATGATTAGCAGACTGCAGCAGAAGGGCAGCAGTCAAGTATAATATTCTTTCTATATTTGGAAGAAAGAATATTATACGTGTACAAGCCTATTACCGTACCACTGATACCAGTCCTGAAAAGAACCTTTGTGGAACTAATAGTAACAGCAAGTCTTTAAAATTATCCTCACTGCCTGACACACTGCTTCCTGCCTGTCCCTATACAAATTGGCAAAAAAGAGTAGGCTGGAACGATTAGCTGGAACAGCTCTTTTGTGGACCTGATAGTAACAGCTAATGATGATGATGATGATGATGATGAAGAAAGACTAATCTGGCTGAGCTGTCCCTAAAATAGCAGCATACAGCGCTCTGTCCCTTTATCTAAACTGACAAAAGAAACTCAGGCTGCTGACCTAACACCTATACCAGTCCTGAAAAGAACTTTTGTGTACCAAATAGCTAGCGTTTTCTCTGTCCCTACTCCACACAGGATCCTTTCCCTACAGTGACAGAAGAAAGAATGTAAAATGGCCACCGGATCGGGTGTATTTATAGGTTAGGGGGAATGTCCAAGTGTCCATGAGCTGTCATGTCTCAATTGGTTGTCCTGTAACACATGATAAACGTGTCACGAAAGGTTAAAGTTCTTGTATACATTAAACACGTAAGTCCGCCGGGGCGAACGACGGAAAAAGGCGTTCGAACCCGCGGACGGCGAAAGTCGGAAATTCGCCGCGAAACGACCGCCGGGCGAACCGTTCGGCCATCACTACCCAAGAACACACATCACACAAAAACCTAAAGCAAGGTCTGTTGGTCAGACCTTGCTCTGTGCACCCCTCTGTTATGTACACTTGCCACATATGTCACAGTCTGATTGTACAAACAATGTTAGATTTACCAGCACAATGTACTGTATCTAAGTTTAAATAAACACAATTAATTGCTTTGGTAGTCCTTTGCTATGCATTGATGGAAAATCTGTGCAGAAATTGTACAAGTAGAATGTAACCTTTGTGACCAGCATTAAAGGGGTTGTAAAGGCAGAAGGTTTTTTATTCATTTTAATTTTTTAATATAAAGAGCCTTCTGTGTGCAGCAGCCTCCTCACCTCTCTAAGCCCTTGTACACACGGTCGGAGATTCCGACGGAATGTGTCCTATCGGACCGTTTTGTCGGATATTCCGACTGTGTGTGGTCTGCATTGGACTGTTTCCATCTGAATATCTGACGGACCAAGTTTTCCAACTTGCCGGTAACATTTTCCGACAAAATGCTCCTATTGGACATACTCCGATCATGTGTAGCCTACTCCGACGGACAAAGTGCCATGCATGCTCAGATCAACTTCCTAGACCAAAGCTATTGGCTACTAGCCTGAAAGTAGTCCCGTCGTAACGAAATAACGTCATCACGTTATGTACAATCGGATTTTCTGACAATTTAGTCCGACCGTGTGTATGCAACATCACTTCCGGACCTCTTCCGGAATTAATCCGTCGGAATTACTCCAACTGATTTGGTTGTCGAAATCTCCGACCGTGTGTACAAGGGCTAACACTTACCTGAAGTTCCTTTCTGTCCAGCGATGTCCAGGAGTGTCTCAGCCTTCCGAGATTCTCCCTCCTGATTGGCTGAGACACCATTGGCTGCCGCTGCTGTCAATCAAAGTCAGCTAGCCAATCAGGGAAGAGAGGGGCTCCATGTCTGAATAGACACAGGCTCGGCTCGGCTCGGGTGCCCCTATAGCAAGCTGTTTGCTGTGGGGGCACTGAACAGGAGGGGAGGGGCCAGGATCACAGAAGAGGCACACAAGAAGAGGAGGATCTGGGCTGCTCTGTGCAAAGCCACTACACAGGGCAGGTAAGTATAACATGTTATTTTTTATAGGAAAGAAAACGAGCCTTTACTATCACTTTAAGGCTTGAGTTCATTGACTTTGAGACTAAAGCTGAACATAAATGCATCAAAATGTGTCCAGCTCGACAAGGACCAGCCGAATTTCAATCCATCTATTTCAGTTGGAGAGCAGTCCATCTAATGATCGACTCCTCTTGAACCCTCGCTGTCCCACTGTCAGAATTTTTCCATCTCATTTGTTTGTATGGGAGAATCCATATTAAACCCAAAAGCAAACATTAATTATATTGCAGATTACCAATTCTTACATACGATGACTAATTTGTTTTCTTTCTTAAGATGTCTTTCCTTATTTTTCACCCAGTTATCTGTTCAGTAAGACTGTTGATTTTCAACAGAACAAGCTGTTCTGCAGATTTATCAGTTACAGCGTGGGTGCTCAGACTGTGGACCGCCTGCTGTTGCAGAACTACAACTCCCGTCATGCCTCTGACTTTGGGAGTCATGCTTGTAACTGTCAGCAACTTACAATGCCTCATGAGACTTATAGTTCCGCAACAGCTGGAAGGCCACAGGTTAAGCACCCGTGAGTTACAGGGTTAAGAATAAACATTTACTACTGGCAGAGGTGCTTACAATGATCAGCTTTATTTATTTATTTATGTAAAACCTTTATACCAAAAGAAACACAATTGTTTTCTGTAACTTCTTGCTTATAAAGTATTAGCTGGAGTCCAGCTACAATTTGTTGGTGTATCTAAATCTGCTAGTACATTTAACTCCCTTCTACCCAGATTAACAATGCTGCTGTCCAAAGGTGCCCCTGTGCTTCTTCATCCAGAGTGGAGGCATTCTAATACAGGAGGTGCGTTACTGGCCAGATCACCAGGTTAAAACAGAGGGAAAAACAATCTAAAAAAAAGAAAATGACTGCAGCCACCACATCTAATGATTGGTAAGCTACAATATATTGCATTTTTGGTATTGGGTTTAAAACCGGTTTATACCTCACCGCATGCCATCCAACATCTTATATGAATGCTTTAGTTGCCAACACAGCTGCCCTCTCTGGACGCGGAGATGATAAAAGGGCATGGGTTAGCCTTAAGCGATCAGATTATTGGACAAAAAAATATATTTTTTTTGCATGCTAATGTCATATCCAAAATCAAGAGATTACTAAAGTTATGAAAATTCTTGTAAGACAAAATACAAAATCGTAAATGATGTAATGTATTGAATTGTATTTGTATTGTATTTTCTGACTAAAACTGTACTGATTAAACAAAAATCGTACAATCTAGTATAGTATGAGAAAAAAACGTGCTTGTCCCATCGGATAATTTAGCATGATCAGTCCTGATCGCTCTCGAAAACTGTGTACTAATGATCAGATTATCATACAATCGCTTTGAAAGCAGTATTTTTCATACAATTTTCTACTCGTGTAGTAGGCTTTACATTCAGTAAGTTTAAACCCTTAGTAACAAAGTGAACATAGTTTTAATGGGATCTACAAATAGGATTTTCAGCTACTATAAATAATAGCAAGTACCCTTGTGCGGTCTACTGTTATGCCACGTACACATCCCCACCCCCTTTCCTGACCGGCCGGGTAGCGTGCTCGTATAAGGGTCTGATATGGACCTGGGGTGACCTCCATGCCGTTTTTTCGGTGTAGGGCTTCCCCTTTAAGTCCATACCAGGTGACGGGTCCAGCGACGCTTCATTCGCTAGTCCTGGCTACCTGGAGCCGCGTTCAAAATAAACGGACTTTTCTCCGTGCGGGAAAAGTCTGTTCATTTCAAACGTACGGCGGACTAGAACACACACGGCCGTATTGTCATATTTTGGTGCAAAACTACTTTCTTAGTCCGCCGGACTTTTGGGTAAAAAAAGTCCGCTGGAGCCCACACACGGGGGGATTGTCCGGCGGACTAGAATTTTCCACCAGATTGTTTGATCGTGTGTACGTGGAATATGAATGCCATAGACATTAGGGGGATAGTTTGACTATGTAATCATGATATAGTCACCACCCAGCCTAAGCATGGACAAGAATAGCCTGCTTGGCCTAATGTTCTTGTAAACATCAATGGAAAGGCAAGGGAAATAAGCGGTACTGCCAGATAGCCATAGGGGGTTATTTACAAAAGGCAAATCCACTTTGCACTACAAGTGCACTGCAAGTGCACTTTAAAGTGCACTGAGAGTGCACTTGGAAGTGCAGTCACTGTAGATCTGATGGGGACATGGAAAATAAAAAAAACAGCATTTTAGCTTGCACGTGATTGGTTGATAAAATCAGCAGAGCTTCCCCTCATTTCCGATCTACCCCTTAGATTTACAGCGACTGCACTTTCAAGTGCATTTGTAGTGCAAAGTGGATTTGCCTTTCATAAATCACCCCCATAGTGTATATTATCTCAGGAGCAGCAACAGTGATTGGTGTGGAGCATCTTATAGACAGGAGATTATTACTTGATCTGGGTCTATGTCTATGACAAGCAGCTATCAAGCAATCTCTATGGAAAGCATTAACAAGATTTTAAAAGGAAATTTGTGTTGAGAAAATTAGAGATACTAACATGGTTAAACGTCAGCTGAAAATGCCACTGGGACAGGCTGTCTGCCTTCAATACTTTCTGAATCACCAAGCCCCAACAAACATGAGGATTGGGAAAATCAAAGGGAAAACTCCTGATCTGCATACTTATTCGGGGCCAGTGACTCATGCACAATACACATGCAAATGTGCCCAACTTTGATTCCCAGTACAGGATATGTCGTAACAGGGAACTACATGTGTAAGCCCCATTGTTCAGTGACCAGTGACCAAAATAGAATTTATTTCTTATAACGTTGGTCCATTGCAAGGAATAAACTTATAAAAATTTCATAAGACCACTATTTTATCCATGTGGGTAGCCTAATCTACTTGTTTATGTGTGGGAACCAACAGTGATCAGTTAATTGGTTTAGCTGAAAAAAATGTAAATAATGCATTGCTATGCTTCAGCTGCATGTTCCAGCTTCATATGGAACTGCCTTAACACTTCAGTAGACTCTGGTATAGGAGGCGATAGCATGGAAGGTTCATTCTACAGCACATGGATTTTTTTTATCTTTTAATTATCAAGTGGATCAATAAACACCAATGTTACAGTCAACTATTAGAAAGTCCCATACTAACCGGAAAAAAAAAGGTTTAGCTATTTACACTCCCCATACTGCTCTCTAACTTAGTAGCAAACCACTGGACTACTTAACATTTACTTAACATTTAGGAGGTTAATTGTACATTTAGAGAACCGACACTGGCCTTTCTGAGATGAAGTCAACTGTCAAGCTGGAGGGTGCCAACTGTGTGCAGTCAAATGCAAAGGGCTGCTCAGGCAGAATCAATCAGTGCTTGTGTCTGCACCCACCTTTTTTCCCCCACCTAGACTAGGTTCTGAAACAGGAGATAGAGGAAACATGAATGAAGCCCGGGCCTTCAACGAGGTAACTGTACCAACAGTCATTCTATCAGGTTAGGTTAAGAAATCACTGGGGATGTAAAATAAATAGCTACATTCTTTTACTTTAATTTTGGGTTTAAAGTAATGGTGTAGTAAAAACATTTCATTTTTTATTTCTTTTATAGGTTAAGGAAGGGTTAAAGTCCCTACCTGGTTATGGTTTGCTGTCTGTGTGCCATTGGGGGGAATGTAACTGTCTCATAGACACAACAGAAAGTCAGAGGAAATCTCACAAATTTAGGGGAGTTCCCCCTTAAACAGTTGGCACCAAAAAAAGGGGTCCCCTTTGGAAGATTTTCCTTTACCTCTTGTTCCTGGGGAAAATCTAATATTCTCCCTTTCTTTCTAATTGACATCAGAACAATTACGGGGTGAACCCCACCAATGGGGACACAGACATCAATAAAACCTTGAACGAGGATCAAACCCTTTTATCTAAACCTACTGTTCACAAGGGGTTGCTTTCTTGGCACCTCCTATATTCCTAGAATTCCCTGTATTTTGAACTTAGATGTCAGTGCTTTTGGGTTAGAAGGAACACCGTGCGTGCTAGCCTATCTTCCATAACTGGGCGACAAATGGCCAGGTTGCATAAAAATTCTCTAATGTCTATAGACGCCTTAACCCCACTAGCTTTATCTGGATATATTTTCAGTGTTATGCTCTGAGTGCATTTAGAGTGACATAAATTGGATTACACTTTTCAAAGTACAACCCAATTTATGTCACTCTTTTGCCATTATATTTTATAGATGTCTATAAAATATAATGTCAATTTCTAGTACATGCATGCCAGTCCTGGTTCCAGTAAATGAATAATGTCAAACTTCTTATGCTTGGGAAATAAAGGAACCACTGTTAGTATCAATAAGTATAGGCTAGGTTATTTGTTTATATAGAATGAAGCCAAATATGCTTTGAAATGTATATTCCAAGCCCCTGCTCTCAGTAGCAATATGCTGGCACAATATATGACTTAGCTTTGTTCGACTTGCGTGGTCTTACCAGGAGCCCCACTGTTGTGTGTGCCCACAGCTTTCCTTTCATGCCCATTTATTAAGCATCAATTCAGCACATATATAGGCAGGTAAAAGTTAACACTGCCCCAACTGGGAACTCAACAGTTAATTGTGTTACTGGGTTTTCTTTTGGCGGGCTTCACTGGGTCCAACCCACTGGTTCTGTGTGATAGAAAAGGAAAAGGGGGTTTGAGCCTAAGGGCGAAAACCTAGTAAAAAGCTAAGGGATTTCATAATGCTGTTCTACCAGAGTCTGGAAATCCAGTGTTGTGTCGAAGTCAGAGTTCCCACTGTCCAGAAGGATCACTGGGGCTTGAAGTCCCTCTTTAATATGGCAATTATTGACTTTGCCAGAAACAGACTCCGATCCAACTGGTTCCATGTGATATAAAAGGAACAGGGGGTTTAAGCCCAAGGGCAAAAATACTAGGAAAAAGCTTGGGGATTTCGTAATGCTGTTCTACCAGAGTCTGGAAATCCAGTGATGTATCAGTCAGAGTTCCCACGTGAGAGGCAGTGAGTATGTACAAAGTGCTTAGCGTAGCCCAGAAGAACCCACCCTGGGGTAGGCCTCCTACAGCATGTGACTCACACTTGGCACCCAAGGAGGAGGGAAATATGGAGGACGTGACGACAACCACATAACCCCTACCCTACACATACATTTGACATACTTCTGTCCATTCAGTTTGTAGCTGGTGTGCCTATTTCTCCTGGCTCTCCATATCTTGCTTTCTGTATAAAAGCCATCTCATTGCTAGGGATGTTAACTATGGCAAATCGAAATTGAAAAAAAACAAAATAGTAAAGATTGTGTCAAGTTTTGCAAACAATACTTTAACCTCCAGTATGTACAACGTAAGCTATTGTAAACCATATAGAGGATAAGAAGACAGACAGTTACCATCTCAAGTCTTCTCTTATTTGTATTTGTAATAAAATGAATCTGACAACACTGAATTACATATTCTTGTTTTCATTGGTATTGACCCAGAACAAGTATGCAGATCTGGAAAGTCAGATATCCTCATTGACAAGTTCCAAGGCAGCGACTTATTGAGGCCAGTTGGTCTATTGGCCAGGTAATTCGTATTTTTGAGAACGAAAGGTCAGTTATTGCAGTTTCAATGGCAGCTTATCCAATTTGATTAAATGTTTCTATTTAAGATTGTGGAGGTAGGTGAGGAGTATCGTGCTTAAATATAGAGTCTTCAATGCTCCAGCTGGTTAGAGAACCATGATCACTTTATTAGAATCTGTCAGTGGTCTCCAAACTGGTGCGTGAGTCAGATGTGTCCCTTTGATTGCCCCCTATTTGGCCCTTGGGGCACTATTTCTCCCACTGCTACAAAGCACAATTCCTCCCTCTCGAAACAAACAGTGGGACATAATTCTTGCCACTGATTCCAAAGATACCCATCACTTTCCCTCCCATTAATACCAACAATGGGGTACTATTCCTCCAACTGATACCAATAATGGGGCACTATTCATTCAACTACTACCAACGAAGGGCTACTGTTCCTCCAACTAATACTAATGATGAGGCACTAATCCTCCAAATTATACCAATGATGGGGCACTGTTCCTCCAACTAAAATCAATGATGAGGCACTATTCCTCCAAACTAATACCAATGATGGGGCATTATTCCTCTCAATGATACCAATGATGAAGCACTATTGCTCCAACTAATACCAATGACGATGCACTAGTCCTCCAACTAATACCAATAATGGAGCACTATTCAACTAATAACAATCATGGGGTAATATTCCTCCAACCTATACCAATGACTGGGCACTATTCCCCTTGAATTACCAAAAATGATGGGGCCCTATTCCCCCCCCCCCCCCACACACACTAATACTAATGATAAACCGACCATTAAAATTATAGACTGGTCATTTCTTTGTCAGTGGGCAAATGTACAAAATCAGCAGGGGATCAAATACTTTTTTCCCTCACTGTATACTTACTACTGAAATATGCCCAAAATTATATTAAAAAACAGCAACCAAAAACATATCTCATCATACAGTGCCCAAGACTGCCTATTTTTAAAATGTTTGAGCATATGCAATTAATGATGTAGATGTCCTTACCAAAACTAATTTTACCAGCTTCCTCATCCTGATATGGCTTACTTGTGACTACTCCTTTTTGTGGCAGGTGGTGTTACGCTTTACCATAAAGTAACAAAAATGAATAGCCCAATCTAGAATGAGATCCTTATATACTGGTTGAGACAGTTGGGTGGCACTGTACAAATATATTGGTGGCGGGGTTTCTAAAGGCCATTCACTGCTGGTTGGTTTATTGTACAATATCTCACAAGCTAGAATTTTTGAAATGACATGACCCACAACCTATCATTTGTAACTGCTAAGTAATATAATTTAGTTATACTATATAAATATCTCATACATGGAGCAATATATAAAGGATCCTTCTTGTCATCAACTGAATCCTGAGAATATGGGCAATTATTGATTTTCAAATATTAAACGTTATTGTGCTAAAGATTATAGTTCAGTTGCTGGCCTCCCCTCTTTTAATCAATTGCATGCTAAGCTAATTACCTAATATAAATATGTAATTATGTTTAGTAATCATAGCACTCATTTATCTACCTTTTGAGATCAAACACAGGTAATGAAATCGTAATAGCCCTAAAGAGACCCAGATTACTGATGCCTCCCCCATACCCCAAGATTTCTAAGGCATGTTTGCACTCTTTTTAAATGCCATCCTTCAACCAATTTTTTGCATTAATTATTATAACTGTTTAATGGAAGTTATGGGAGCATAAGGAACCAAGATCTTAGTTTGTTTTAGAAAAAATAAAATCAGTTGACAGTATACAAAGACTTCCCAGGCAACTAGAAGATAGTATGTCAACTAAAACTGTTACAGCAAGCTTTGGATAATTGTCCCCAGTTGTACATACATCCTCATTAAGCATATTCCTTTTTTAAGAATATAGGTCAGTGGTCTCAAACTGGCAGTCCTCCAGCTGTTGCGAAACTACAAGTCCCATCATGCCCCTGCCTGTGGGAGTCATGCTTGTAACTGTCAGCCTTGCAACGCCTCATGGGACATGTAGTTTTGCAACAGCTGGAAGGCCGCCAGTTTGAGACCCCTGATATAGGTGTTAAAAGGCATTTGATGTGATTAAAACCTCACTGATGTTTACATGTAACTTATACTGTGCTTGTAAGCATTATAATGCTCATAAATAATCTACCTCATTGATTGTAATGCACCACTCAAGGAGTCGACTGATAACTTTTCTATACTTGCACTGTTCTGTCCAAGAATATACTGTATATGGTCTGATGCAAAAGCAACAATTTATTTTAGTTTATACACGTTCAGCACTTGGGCCCCTAGCAAGAGTAATGAGTTTGCTGATATATAATAATAGTAATTTCTTGCATAATTTGATTTTGGTGCACAGTTTTCATAGCAAGTTCTTCTGCACGAATAAGTTGGCTCATTGGGACACAAGCGCCTACTAAGTGTAGCATCAAGTGTGCTTTGACGCTTGTGTACCCTTTTCTCACTTCCATAGTTAATTCTGGCCTCTAGACCGTGCTGCCATTGGAGTGAGCTACTACACCACATATGGACTTATTTATGAACTTTCTTGCCATATAGATACACTGCCCTTTATGAACTCGTATCCCCCTGGTACACCCTAAAGCCCCATACACACTATCAGATTATCTGCTGAGTTTTTCCTTTGGATTTACCAAAACCATGTAGTAGAAGGGCCTGCCTGATTGCATACACATTGAAACTCCTAAGGTTTGTCCTCATATTATATGGTTTTGGTAAATCTGAAGGAAAAACTCAGCAGATAATCTGATAGTGTGTATGGGGCTTTAGATTAGCGCCAATCTTTTACCTGTTTGTTTACAACATAAATGTTACCTGAGATGCAGGGTTAATAATGGAAGATAAGAAAAAACTTCTCTGATACTGATGAACAAATGTGTCTGGGTTCAGTTTGTGGGGCTTTTGTCAAACCCATCATGGAGTCTGAAAATTTCATTTAAATCTGAACCCCATTAAAGTCTTGAGGGAGCAAATATTGAAAATTAGCTCTGGATGTTTTTAAGGCTAATAGGCAAGGGATTGTCCAAAAAGGACATGGTGAGCTGGGCACTGTCATGGGGGGACATTCATTGCTTGGCTTAAATACAACAGCGTCACCCAACCTCATTCATTACAACTGGAAAAAAGGCTTCTTTAGATAATTTTGGCTGTGACGCCTGATTTTTTAACCTAGCCTGAATTAGTATTAGGTCTGAATTCACTGGTGGCAGTAGCCACCACAACAGATTTAAAAGCTTTAGGAAAGCATACATTTCAAATAATAAAGCTAAGGCCATCAACTTTAATCCAATTGGTCAGTGGCAAAACTATTTAAAAATTTAGAAGTACCACACTCTATTGAGTATAGTCTACTTAAAAGTTTAATAAAATATCAAAACCGAGTGAACAAAAACAATTTAAAACCCCAACCCCACATCCCCCACATCTCTTTATTCCCAATTATTTCCAAAATATTCAAAATAAAAACTTTATTATTGGCTAGCATCAGGACAGTACGTGAGCATTAG
Organism: Lithobates pipiens; assembly: GCF_037356315.1. Taxonomy (NCBI): domain Eukaryota; kingdom Metazoa; phylum Chordata; class Amphibia; order Anura; family Ranidae; genus Lithobates; species Lithobates pipiens. The sequence goes on along the minus strand of NW_027507789.1, from coordinate 157,429,428 downwards.
AATAGGCATCACACTGAAGGAGACAAGGCAGGTTTTGTCTTGCAATAAAGTGTATTATTAGGGAGGAGAAACAAGGTAAAGTTAATACTTTGTACCAATTGGACAGTGGCAAAACAGTTTTATAATATAGTTTATGAGCTTTTTCTCACAGTACCATAATGTATTGTCTTAAAGGTTTGATACCACATTAAAAAGGAGTACACAAAAATATCAAACCCAGATTCATTGAACCCCCTCCTATCTTTGCCTCCCTAAATATTAGACATGTGCATTCGTTTTCGTCCGAATGCATTTTCGTCCGAATTTCAGCTATTTTCGTTTTCGTTTTGACAAACGATAACGAAAGCACAAAATCCGAAAAACGAAAGATCCGACATAAATAAATGCTTTATTTTCGTTTTCATTGTTACAACAGTTCGATATAGAATAGGAGATTCGACATGACTCTGACAACAATCTGTGTCTATAGAACCTGTGTTCGAATGTGCCTAACCTTACCTCTATTAGTCCAAGATTATATAGAGAAAATATTCGACAGAGAAAAAAGATTTGACAGAGAGAAAAGATTCTGCAAGATACTGTCCTAAAAAGTGTTTGGGGACCTGGGTCCTGCCCCAGGGGACATGGATCAATGCAAAAAAAAGTTTTAAAAACGGCCGTTTTTTCGGGAGCAGTGATTTTAATAATGATTAAAGTGAAACAATAAAAGTGTAATATTCCTTTAAATTTCGTAAGGGGGGGTATCTATAGTATGCCTGTGAAGGGGCGCATGTTTCCCGTGCTTAGAATTGTCCCTGCACAAAGTGTCATTTATGCAGGAAAAAAAGTCCTTTAAAATCACTCGCAGCTATAATGAATTGTCGGCTCCGTAATACAGAGAACACTCATTGAAAGTCATTGATAAAAAAATAAATAAATAAATAAATAAAAAAAAGCGTGGGGGTCCCCCAAATTCAATTACCAGGCCCTTCAGGTCTGGTATGGATATTAAGGGGAACCCTGCCTCAAATTTAAGAAAAAAATTGACGTGGGGTTCCCCCTAAATATCCATAACCAGACCCTTCAGGTCTGGTATGGATATTAAGGGGAACCCCGCGTCAAATTTAAAAAAAAATTGACGTGGGGTTCCCCCTAAAAATCCATACCAGACCCTTTATCCGAGCACGCAACCTGGCAGGCCGCAGGAAAAGAGGGGGGGACGAGAGAGCGGCCCCCCCTCCCTCCTGAACCGTACCAGGCCACATGCCCTCAACATTGGGAGGATGCTTTGGGGGTCTGTGACCCCTCAAAGCACCTTGTCCCCATGTTGATGAGGACAAGGGCCTCATCCCCACAACCCTGGCCGGTGGTTGTGGAGGTCTGCGGGCGGGGGGCTTATCAGAATCTGGAAGCCCCCTTTAACAAGGGGACCCCCAGATCCCGGCCCCCCCCCTGTTTGAAATGGTAAGGGGGTACAAAAATACCCCTACCATTTCACAAAGAAAGTGTAAAAAATGTTTAAATAAAACAAACACACTTTTGAAAAATTCCTTTATTAAAAATAAAAAAATAAAAAAAAGATTCCAGCGGCGGTAATCCACTGTTCCTATCCAGCGACGGACGGTCATATCTCCAGCGATGTCTCATGTCATCCAGCGCAGCTCAGCATCCTTCTTCTGTCTCCGTGTAGGAGACATTGCAGGCATTCCGGCGGCTGACGTTTGTTATATACGGAGGGCGGGGCCACCCGTCACCTGACCCCGCCCCCCTCTGACGCAAGGGGAAACCCGGGGTTCCCTGTGACGTAGGGGTGACCCGCACCCCTCTGATGTAACACAGGCAGGTTTCCGTTACATCAGAGGGGGGCGGGGTCACCTATACGTCACGGGGAACCCCGGGTTTCCCCTTGCGTCAGAGGGGGGCGGGGTCAGGTGACGGGTGGCCCCGCCCTCCGTATATAACAAACGTCAGCCGCCGGAATGCCTGCAATGTCTCCTACACGGAGACAGAAGAAGGATGCTGAGCTGCGCTGGATGACATGAGACATCGCTGGAGATATGACCGTCCGTCGCTGGATAGGAACAGTGGATTACCGCCGCTGGAATCTTTTTTTTATTTTTAATAAAGGAATTTTTCAAAAGTGTGTTTGTTTTATTTAAACATTTTTTACACTTTCTTTGTGAAATGGTAGGGGTACTTTTGTACCCCCTTACCATTTCAAACAGGGGGGGGGCCGGGATCTGGGGGTCCCCTTGTTAAAGGGGGCTTCCAGATTCTGATAAGCCCCCCGCCCGCAGACCTCCACAACCACCGGCCAGGGTTGTGGGGATGAGGCCCTTGTCCTCATCAACATGGGGACAAGGTGCTTTGAGGGGTCACAGACCCCCAAAGCATCCTCCCAATGTTGAGGGCATGTGGCCTGGTACGGTTCAGGAGGGAGGGGGGGCCGCTCTCTCGTCCCCCCCTCTTTTCCTGCGGCCTGCCAGGTTGCGTGCTCGGATAAAGGGTCTGGTATGGATTTTTAGGGGGAACCCCACGTCAATTTTTTTTTAAATTTGACGCGGGGTTCCCCTTAATATCCATACCAGACCTGAAGGGTCTGGTTATGGATATTTAGGGGGAACCCCACGTCAAATTTTTTCTTAAATTTGAGGCAGGGTTCCCCTTAATATCCATACCAGACCTGAAGGGCCTGGTAATTGAATTTGGGGGACCCCCACGCTTTTTTTTTTATTATTTTTTTTTTTTTTTTATCAATGACTTTCAATGAGTGTTCTCTGTATTACGGGAGCCGACAATTCATTATAGCTGCGAGTGATTTTAAAGGACTTTTTTTCCTGCATAAATGACACTTTGTGCAGGGACAATTCTAAGCACGGGAAACATGCGCCCCTTCACAGGCATACTATAGACAACCCCCCCCCTACGAAATTTAAAGGAATATTACACTTTTATTGTTTCACTTTAATCATTATTAAAATCACTGCTCCCGAAAAAACGGCCGTTTTTAAAACTTTTTTTTGCATTGATCCATGTCCCCTGGGGCAGGACCCGGGTCCCCAAACACTTTTTAGGACAGTAACTTGCAAATTAGCCTTTAAAATGAGCACTTTAGATTTTGAACGTTGGAGTCCCATAGACTTTAATAGGGTTCTAAAGTATGCTATATACTAGCTCCGTCGAATCTTCTTTATACATTCGACAGACACCATAAGCCTTCAAAGACAGATTCGACCGTGATTCATGTGGATTTTCGGACGAATGCAATTTTTGAACGAAAAACGAAATAAATAAAAACGAATTTCGGGAGTAACTAAATAAATTAAGTTTTCAGACGAAAACGAAATTCCGAAACGAAATATTTTACTCTGCACATGTCTACTAAATATTTCCAAAATATTAGAAACACAGAAATTGGGGTTGATTTACTACAGACAAATAGACTGTGTGAATTGCAAGTGCAGTTGCTCCAGAGCTTATTAAATGAGGTGAGGCTTCACTTTGCAAAGAATACCCAATCACATGCAAGGAAAATTTAAAACACAACCTTTTTGTTTGCACATGATTGGATGATGGAAGTCAACAGAACTTCACTAACTTTATTCTGGAGCAACTGCACTTGCAAAGTGCACAGTCTGGTTGCCTTTAGAAAATCAACCCCTTTGTGTAGGTTAGAAATTGGCTAGCATCAGGGCAGACAAGGCAGGTTTTGTCTTGCAATAAAAGTAGAGTGCATTATTTCAGAGACAATGGTCACAAATACTGTACCTTCACAAAGTATGTAAACAGGTTAGGAATGAGAAAGTGGATTACCGTACACCTCGAAGAAATAAAACTCCAAGTCACCCTATGAGTTATTTACTCCACCCTAATATTGTACCTTTCTAAGGCCCCTTTCACACTTGTGTGACTTGTCCTGTGACTTGGGACTGCAAAGTCGCATGACAAGTCATACCCCAATCTATCTCTGACTGCCTAAAGTCAATGACAGAAAACATGGAAAGTCTTACAGACTCCTTATATTACAAGAAAGAAAAAATTGGTGACTGATTTCCCTGATCAAACTTCTTCAAACCCAGAGCAGTCCTGGCTTGCCCCATGGCTCTGTGTAACTGGCTGGTTACTGGAGTACTATTGATGGTTCTATACCATTCGCCTTGGCTAGGCATCTGCTGACTTTGGCCCCCCACCCTTGGCACATTCTGGTAGCCAGCAGGCCTTAGAGGTCTACCACACATATTTGATTGTGGGTCCTATTAATACTTGTATTCAATTGTGTTTTGTATAGACAATAAGAGGCTGTTGACCTTTATGATTTCACAGTGATGATTGTGAAATAAATAATAATATGAAAAAACTCCAGCATCTTTATTTCGACAAATAAAATCTTCAAATTTTCTCTGCAGCACAGCTACACAAAGAACACAGTTAATGCGTTTCACGTCACAAATAAGCATCTGTGACATGAAACACGTCAACTGTGTTCCCTGTGTAGCTGTGCTGCTGTAAAGATTTTAATTGTTGAGATAAAGTGGTGGAACAACTTGGAGCAGTGCTTGCTTTCTTGTATGTAAGCAGCCACCAGTGGTGGCAGGAGCTGGTATTGGTGGCATTCCAGCTGAAGGCCGGGGGGGAGAGAGAGAGAGCAAACGCTGGTAATGAAGGCCAACTGATGTGACAAAAGCTGGTATTTACTGTTGTTTTTTTGGTTGGATAAAAAAGAAACATTTAGGTGGTTGCATCAGCTGAAGGGGTTTGGTCATCTTTGCTAATTCAGGATTGGTTAATTTTTATAAAATGTAGTCCATAGTTTCAGGCGACAGGTGGATTAAATTTTGTGCTAAAGGCCCATACATTGGCTGTAGGGCAAGCCATAAGTGTGTACTGTGCAGGACTTGGCTAGGTGTATCTGAGGAGGTGTGATCAGGGTGGAGTTACAGTGGTGTGAAAAAGTGTTTGCCCCCTTCCTCATTTCCTGTTCCTTTGCATGTTTGTCACACTTAAGTGTTTCGGAACATCAAACCAATTTAAACAATAGTCAAGGACAACACAAGTAAACACAAAATGCAATTTGTAAATGAAGGTGTTTATTATTAAAGGTGAAAAAAAATACAAACCATCATGGCCCTGTGTGAAAAAGTGATTGCCCCCTAAACCTAATAACTGGTTGGGCCACCCTTAGCAGCAACAACTGCAACCAAGCGTTTGCGATAACGTGCAATGAGGCTTTTACAGCGTCCTGGAGGAATTTTGGCCCACTCATCTTTGCAGAATTGTCCTAATTCAGTTACATTAGAGGGTTTTCGATCATGAACGGCCTTTTTAAGGTCATACCACAACATCTCAATAGGATTCAGGTCAGGACTTTGGCTAGGCCACTCCAAAGTCTTCATTTTGTTTTTCTTCAGCCATTCGGTGGTGGACTTGCTGGTGTGTTTAGGATCATTGTCCTGCTGCAGAACCCAAGTTCGTTTCAGCTTGAGTACACGAACAGATGGTCGGACATTCTCCTTCAGGATCTCTTGGTAGACAGCAGAATTCATAGTTCCTTTTATCACGGCAAGTCTTCCAGGTCCTGAAGCAGCAAAACAGCCCCAGACCATCACACTACCACCACCATATTTTACTGTTGGTATAATGTTCTTTTTATGAAATGCAGTGTTCCTTCTACGCCAGATATACTTGGACACACACCTTCCAAAGAGTTCCACTTTTGTCTCATCGGTCCACAGAATGTTGTCCCAAAAGTCTTGGGGATCATCAAGATGTGTTGTGGAGAAATTGAGACGAGCTTTGATGTTCTTTTTGCTCAGCAGTGGTTTTCTCCTTGGAACTCTGCCATGCAGGCCATTTTTGCCCAGTCTTTTCCTGATGGTGGAGGCATGAACGCTGACCTTAACTGAGGCAAGTGAGGCCTGCAGTTCCTTGGACGTTGTTGTGGGGTCTTTTGTGACCTCTTGGATTAGTCGTCGCTGCTCTCTTGGGGTAATTTTGGGCGGCCGGCCACTCCTGGGAAGGTTCACCACTGTTCCATGTCTTCGCCATTTGTGGATAATGGCTCTCACTGTGGTTCGCTGGATTCCCAAAGCTTTGGAAATGGCTTTATATCTATCCAGACTGATAGATCTCAATTACTTTCTTTCTCAATTGTTCCTGAATTTCTTTGGGTCTCGGCATGATGTGTAGCTTTTAAGGATCTTCTGGTGGACCTTACTGTGTCAAGCAGCTCCTATTTAAGTGATGCCTTGATTGTGAACAGGTGTGGCAATAATCAGGCCTGGGTGTGGCTAGAGAAATTGAACTCAGGTGTGGACAACCACAGTTATAGTATGTTTTAACAAGGGGGGCAATCACTTTTTCACACAGGGCCATGATGGTTTGGATTTTTTTTCACCTTTAATAATAAACACCTTCATTTACAAATTGCATTTTGTGTTTACTTGTGTTGTCCTTGACTATTGTTTCAATTGGTTTGATGTTCCGAAACACTTAAGTGTGACAAACATGCAAAGGAACAGGAAATGAGGAAGGGGGCAAACACTTTTTCACACCACTGTATATGGCCGCATAATCAGGGTGGGGGAATCTGGTATGATCCAAGTGGGAGTATCAGGGGGGGGGGGGTGATCTGGCAGTTTGCTTATGGGGGGAATGCAGACATTGGAAGTTTTAGTTGGTCTCACCTGACAGCTATCTGTGGCCAGTGAGGGGAAGTGAGGAATGCATAACCCCCACCCCTTCGTTACACACTGCCGTTTAGTGGAAGTTCAGCTCCATTTTCAATGGTGTGTGACATCCTTCACGTTGCACCCCATCCCATTACTGGTGCAATGTGAAGGAGGTGCCAGCTCAGTTTTAGACAGGGAGTAGCAAGAGGATAGTGGGGATGGGTTGGGGGCGGCAAAATGCATTTTCGCCTTTGTTGACAAAAGTCCTTGCACCAGCCCTGATTGCAGCTCACCATTCTGGTTGTCTCATGGCAAGAAGCTTGATTCAAAGTAATCATGAGTTACTGCCTGTGACGGCTGCCTACAGTGCTGAAATAATTCTGCCAACTCCTCCATGCCACTTTGCGGGGCTATAGCAGGACTATCAGAGGAGAAGGCTAAAGAAAATGGCACATTTAGAGTAGTTGCAGAAAATGGATTCCTCTGTGCCTGGGGGTGAGGAAGAAGAGGAAGCTTTGTAAACCACTCAACTACCTCCTCCATGTGCTCTTACTGTATGTCATGTCCACTCTCTGAAAGAAAAGGCATGCATGCCCTGTCTCTCAATGGTGCAGCCCAACCACCGCTTTACCTTGCACGACCTGCTCACTCCCTACTAATCCTCCATGCAGAACCTATTCCTTTAAGCCTACCTAACATTGTGAATACTGGGTGATTTTCTAACTTTAATGGCAGGGCAGCTATGTCAATAGGGGGAATAAGGATGTGACTACACCCCTCACATTTTTGTAAATATTTTATTCTATCTTTTCATGTGACAACACAGAAGAAATTACACTTTGCTAAAATGTAAAGTAGTGAATATACAGCTTGTATAACAGTGTACATTTGCTGTCCCCTCAAAATAACTCAACACACAGCCATTAATGTCTACACTGCTGGCAACAAAAGTGAGTACACGTGAGTACAAGTGAAAATATCCAAATTGGGCCCAAAGTGTCAATATTTTGTGTGGCCACTATTATTTTCCAGCACTGCCTTAACCCTCTTGGGCATGGAGATCACCAGAGCTTCACAGGTTGCCACTGGAGTCCTCTTCCACTCCTCCATGACGACATCACAGAGCTGGTGGATGTTAAGACCCCTTTCACACTGGGGCGTTTTTCAAGCACTTCAGCGTTAAAAAAAGCGACTGTAAAGCGCTTGAAAGAAGCCTCATCTGCAGTCCCAATGTGAAATGTCAGCGCCCGAAAAACGCTCGTAAAGCGCCGCTTAAACTAGTAGCGCTTTACCAGCGTTTTTCGAGCGTTAATGGGGAGCTTTTAACCCCATGCTAGTGGCCAAATAAAGGGTTAAAAGTGCCCACAAAATGCTGCTGCCAGTAGCGTTTTTCAGGCGTTTTTCAGGCGTTTTACAAGCACTTCCAATTGATTTCAATGGGAAGGGGCGTTTTAGGAGCGTTGTATTCACCGCTCCAAAAGCGCTGCAAAGAAGCTGCTTGCAGGACTTTTTTTGATGCTCTGCCAGCGCAGCGCCTCAGTGTGAAAGCACTCGGGCTTTTACATTGGGATTGCAGTTGCAGCTTCTTTCATGCGCTTTTTTTAACGCTAAAGCGCCTGAAAAACGCCCCAGTGTGAAAGGGATCTTGGTGTGAAAGCACTCGGGCTTTTACATTGGGATTGCAGTTGCAGCTTCTTTCAGGCGCTTTTTTTAACGCTAAAGCGCATGAAAAACGCCTGAAAAACACCCCAGTGTGAAAGGGGTCTAAAGGCCTTGCGCTCCTCCACCTTCCATTTGAGGATGCCCCACAGATGCTCAATAGAGTTTAGGTCTGGAGACATGCTTGGCCAGTCCATCACCTTTACCCTCAGCTTCTTTAGCAAGGCAGTGGTTGTCTTGGAGGTGTGTTTGGGGTCGTTTTTATGTTGGAATACTGCCCTGCGGCCCAGTCTCCTAAGAGAAGGGATCATGCTCTGCTTCAGTATGTCACAGAACATGTTGCCATTCATGGTTCCCTCAATGAACTGTAGCTCCCCAGTGACGGCAGCACTCATGCAGCCCCAGACTATGACACTCCCACCACCATGCTTGACTGTAGGTAAGACACACTTGTCTTTGTACTCCTCACCTGGTTGCCGCCACACACGCTTGACACCATCTGAACTAAATAAGTTTATCTTGGTCTCATCAGACCATAGGACATGGTTCCAGTAATCCATGTCCTTAGTTTGCTTGCTTCAGTAAACTGTTTGCAGGCTTCCTTGTGCATCATCTTTAGAAGAGGCTTCATCCTGGGACGACAGCCATGTAGATCAATTTGATGCAGTGTGCGGTGTATGGTCTGAGCACTGATGCGCTGAACCCCCACCCCTTCAACCTCTGCAGCAATGCTGGCAGCACTTATACATCTATTTCCCAAAGAACAGTGAGAGGGATAACACCAAATTTAACACACCTGCTCCCCATTCACACCTGAAACCTAGTAACATTCACGAGTCATGTGACAACTGGGAGGGAAAATGGCTAATTGGGCACAATTTGGGGTCTACCAGGGCTCGAGTCCTGCGGGAACGCGTGGGAACGGCGTCCCTGCACTTTTTTCACAGCAGGAACGCCGTTTCCTTTGCAGGACTAGAGCCACCTGAGGCTCTAGCAGAGGCATCAACTAAATAGCGGACCACGGGCCAAGTCGGTCAATGATCTGTGCGGCCCCGGCGCGGTCACGCCATTTAAGATGTGCTTTCTGCTGCTGCCTGCTAGCTGTGTTGTCTTCACAGAGCTGACATCGGAAGAGCAGCACAGCGATGCACGGAGGGCAGGGGCTGGCCCAGTTAACTGATTGGTTAATAGAACCGCTCTGTATTCTATCAACCAATCAGTTAACTGGGACAGGTCCCGCCCTCTGTCCATCCTTTTGCTGCACTTCCAATGTCAACTCTGTGCCTCCGATGTCATCTGCTGTGTCCTGTGTAAGGTAAGACAGGGAAGAGGGCACTGTTATGAAGGATGGAGGAGGAAAGTATCAGAAACTGAAAAGAATGAGGAGGGGTGATATAATAGGGAGGCAGGGCAGGAATGTGAAGGGGGGTTCTACAAAGGGGGTGAGAACAGGAATGTAAAGGGGGTGCCATAAAGGGGGTAAGGACAGGAATGTGAAGAAGGGTGCTTTAAAGGGGCTGAGGACAGGTTTAAATTTTAAAACTGGCTACTTGGTCATCTCCTGTACTATGTCGCATTCGCAGTCTGGTCATCTCCTGTATTATGTCGCATTCGCAGTCTGGTCATCTGTAGTCGCATTCGCAGTCTGGTCATCTACTGTAGTCGCATTCGCAGTCTGGTCATCTCCTGTACTATGTCGCATTCGCAGTCTGGTCATCTCCTGTAGTCGCATTCGCAGTCTGGTCATCTCCTGTAGTCGCATTTGCAGTCTGGTCATCTCCTGTAGTATGTCGCATTCGCAGTCTGGTCATCTTCTGTAGTATGTCGCATTCGCAGTCTGGTCATCTCCTGTAGTCGCATTCGCAGTCTGGTCATCTTCTGTAGTATGTCGCATTCGCAGTCTGGTCATTTCCTGTAGTCGCATTCGCAGTCTGGTCATCTCTTGTAGCATGTCGCATTTGCAGTCACTGTATTTTCTGTGAAATATATATATATGCATATGAGCGTATCATTTTTTTTGGTGAGGGAGTGGATCTTGGGTGGGAGTTCCCACACTTTTTTCCCCAGGACTTGACCCCTGGGGTCTACTCATTTTTGTTGCTAGCGGTTTAGACATTAATGGCTGTGTGTTGAGGTATTTTGAGGGGACAGCAAATTTACACTGTTCTACAAGCTGTACACTCACTACTTTACATTGTAGCAAAGTCATTTCTTCAGTGTTTTCACATGAAAAGATAGAATAAAATATTTACAAAAATGTGACATACTGTATATATAGCACTAACAGTTTGCGCAGTGCTTTACAACATGAAGGCAGACAATACAGTTACAATACAATTCAATGCAGGAGGTATCAGAGGGCCCTGCTCACAGTAATTAGGACAGTACAGCACTGTGTAAAGCACTGTTTACAGCACTGAATAGCATAATTATTAATCGCACACTTTCAGCTCTCCCTATCTATTCCAACACACACTGACAAATGCCTGCTGGAAATACAGTCTTTGATCATTAGAGGTCTGGCACATTAGAAATCCTCCACTACTGGCTATTCTAAAACTGACCATTTCTGATGATCAGCGACTGCAGTTAATCAGCTGCAGCCACTGATCAGTGTATTCCAAGAGTGGTGGGGACCACTGTCGGAATACAATGGGGGGATTTATTAAAATAGAATAGACAGAATTATGAACAGATGTGTATCGCAACCAATCAGCTTGTTCAGTCAAGCTTTAAAAATTAAAGATGAAAGCTGATCGGTTGCCACACACAACTGCTCCAGTTTTTGATAAATTCCGCTCAATGTTCCCTTAACCAGTTCCCGACTTTTCCTTGCATGTCAATGCAAAAAGTGAGTATTGTCACCTTAAAAGAGGCGCTCCAGTCTTTTTTGCGTTTATTAAAAGTAAGCAGCTCCAAAAAGTGTAGATGCTGACTTTTAATACACACACTCACCTGTCACACAATTCAACTACGGTATGTGGTCATCCGGACTGTCACTTCTCTCGCTTCCTCTCCCCGGTGCCAGCATTTCAACTGTGGGCATCTGGCTGTGACAGCTTGCGGCTTTATAGCCGGTGCGCATGAATGAGTCGCATTGCGCATGCTGAATGGTCTGGCAGTCTTCTGGGACCTGTGATGTCTCCCAGAAGACTGCAAGGGAGAAAGGGCGAGAGGAGAACTTCTGCTCAGATCGCCCAAGTTGGAGCATGTACCTGTCAAAATTAGGTACATTCTCCCCACCCCCCCCCCCCCCCAAAAATGGCATGCCAAATGTGGCAGGGAAGGGCGGAGGAGTTCTTAAAGCAGAACTTCCATTTTGTGGCAGGAGATCCACTTTAAGACTGGAAGTATGTTATTAGCAGAATCACCAGGTGAATACAAAGGACAAAGGACCGAAAAAGAAAAGAAATGCAGCCACTACAGCAAAGAACTGGTAAGCTTCAATACATTTTATTTTTGTTCTTTGGTTTATATGCACTTTAATATAATGCTAATGGCTATTGCAGACCTTTAAGCCCAGGTTCACACCAATGCGATCCAATTATGCAAATCGCACTGCGTTTTGCAAACCAATTTTGGGGTGTCATTAACTTAACATACGCTCTGCAATCAGTTTGCATGAACAAGTTGCGATTTTGATGCAACGCAGAATCTATAGAAAATTTGTTGTGAAATCACAACGCATTTTTAGATTGTAAGCTCTAACGAGCAGGACCCTCTGATTCCTCTTGTACCAAATTGTAATGTAGCTGTAATGCCTGCCTTCATTTTGTTAAGCGCTCGCAAACTGCTGGGGCTATATAAAACCTGTATAATAATAATAAAAAAATAATAATCTAGTGTGAACCGAGGCTTAAGGTAAAAGCCAGCAATTTTTTTTGTTGCCCATATGATCTTCCACTGTGTATCCCTGTGTTACTCAGGCTTGCCACACATGTTTTATGCCCCATACACACTATCAGATTTTCTGCTGAGTTTTTCCTTCAGGTTTACTAAAACCATGTAGTAGAAGGGCCTGCCTGATTGCATACACATTGAAACTCCTAAGGTTTGACCTCATATTATATGGTTTTGGTAAATCTGAAGGAAAAACTCAGCAGAAAATCTGATAGTGTGTATGGGGCTTTACTTGATTGTTCACTCTCCATTGGATTTACTATTTACAATGTACTTTAACTGAATTTAAAAAAAACACAATGCATAATTAGGTAGTCTGTAAATAAATTGTATGAGAAGATTGTTATTGGTGAGACCAGCATTGGGACTTGGGTGTATTGACTTTGAGACTAGGCTAAACCCACGTGCCATCCTCCATCTGTTGGGATGGTCAATCAGCAGGAACGTTAAAAAAAAAAAAAATCCCCTGATAGTTTTAGTAGCTGTGTTTTCCAATGGGTGTACTTCATATCACTAGTGGTACTTGATCTCACTGTAGGAAGGGCAATCCAGGGCTCAGGATTTCTATGCCAAGCTTTAGAATATACTTACACTAGTACTGGTCAAAGGACACAATGGACATTCTGTACAAGACAGACTAGACTTTCCTTCACTCCTCTCTTTTGTAACATATAACATACACCTTGAACAGTCTGGCACATTTTCTCTATAAAAAAAGAGGACCGGTCATGCTAAGATACTCTAACATTTCAAAGAGTCTCAATGTACAGCAATTAATGCTTCCATTGTTTTAAAATACTGATTTTCTGCCAGCCTGGTCATTGCAAGTGAGGCTTGAATGTGTTGCTTGACTTGAATTTAACTAGCCGTGTATGCTGGGGGAGGAAAAAAAGAGAAAATGAGAGAGTGTCACTTGAATGACAGATCTAACTCTACTGGGGCTGCTTACATCACAAGCAAGATGCAATCACATGCTATGCAATCACACTCAAGGGTTAATGATGAATGTTCACAGGCTGTTTAGGGAATAAGGTAAAGCTGTGTTCACTTCAATCACCCAATCACATGCAAGCAAAAAATTTAATTTTTTATTTCATTGCACGTGATTTGCCATTCAATATGAACACAGTTAAGCATACTTTATTTACTGAGATAAGTGGCCATTCCCTTTGTTATGAGAACTGCCTCGATCCTTCATAAATGAACTCTATAGAAGAACGATTCTCAACCAGGGTTCCATGGATCCCTGAGGCTCTTACATAGGTGACTAGGGGTTCCTTGAGCTGTGGCTAAAAAAGGACCTCCCATGTGGTGGTGCCTGAATAGTTCCAGCTCCAACACCACTTGGCAGAGCAATAGGCATGACTGCAAGGCTACTTTCACACTGGGGTGTTGCTGGCGCTGGCGGTAAAGCGGTGCTATATTTAGCAGAGCTTTACCGTCATTTTAGTGGTGCTATGAGGCCACTAATGGGGCATTTTTAACCCCCGATATCGGCTGAAAAAGGGTCAAAACCGCCCGCAAAGTGCAGCGCTGCCCCATTGTTTTCTATGGGAAGGGGCGCATTAGGAGCGGTAAATACACCGCTCCTACAGTGCTCCAAAGATGCGGCTTGCGGGACTTTTTTGACCGTCATGCAAGCGCATCGATCCAGTGTGAAAGCCCTCGGGGCTTTCACACTGGAGAGACAGCAGCGGCTGTTTCAGGGTGCTTTGCAGGAGCTTTTTTAGCGCTGTGGCTCCTGTGCTCCCAAAAGCTGTCCAAAGCTCCCCAGTGTGAAAGGGGCCTAAGGGGGGGGGGGGGGTGCATTCTGAAACTCACTGTAAAAGGAGCATTCTTCCCACTTACCACCATCAATGTAAGTGGCATTTTCCCAATGACCACCAATGGACTAATCTTAGCAGGGGTTCCCTGAGACCTGTAAATTGTTGCAAGGGTTCTTTTGGGATACAAAGTTAGAGAAAGGCTTACCGGATGACCCTGGCTTTTTCCTGTTGCATCTCTCACAAATACCACTACAGACATATAAAAACTCGGTTCTAGGCCACCTCGTCAATGAGGCAAAGGTATGTATTGCCTGATGTTGGAAAGACCCTAGGCCACCATCAATTGCAGTATGGCTTAACAGGGTCAGAAACGTAGGGGCCATAGAAGACCTGGGGCTCTCGGCCCAGGATAGAAAAGAGCAATACATTAAAACTTGGGCAATATGGAATTTATTTGTCTATTCAGAAGAAAGGAAGAGATTGTTGGGGAATACAGTAGGGGAATGAGTCCGCCCCGTTTTTGAAACGTAAAATAATATGGAGGTTCCCGACCCCCACTGGGAGGGATGGGGTGAGGTTTTATTTTTATTTTTTATTTTTTTTCTCTTTTTCTCTGAGTTTGCTTATGGGTTTGCTTTGAGGTTGGGGATATTTCATGAAATATAAAATTAAAAGGAGGAATGAGCTATACTGTGTTGTCTAAGGGAGGAAGAGAGGGATATTAAAAGGTAGAGGGGCTATGGAAGGGAAGACATATGAATGTATAAAGTTGAATATGTTTATTTTGAAGGGTATACTTGGAGAAGTAATAATATCCTACTTGAATTGATAGTTGATAAGAAACGAACCAGGTATTTATACAATTGTTGATGTGTACTGTATTGTATGTTCCTCCTTTTGGTATAAATAAAGAATATATATAAAAAAAAAAATTGAGAAAGGCTACAATAGAATATACTTAGAAGGGGTTGCGGAGAATCACCCACTTACCCACTCATACTAATCTTCATAGCAGACCTCTGGTTCTCCATCCCACCACTGGAGCCCTCAGAAATACCTGGTGCTTCTGGGTATGGCCTATGACCTTCAGCCACTCCTCCAATGATAAAATGCTTGAGCCTAAGTGGCCAATCGCCAGGCATGAACACTGCTAGGTGGGGGGAGCAAGTAATTGACCCTGTGCAAACCTAAACCAACACAGAACTTATACAGGGTAGACCAAAATATAAAAATTTTCTAAGAAGGTATCTGTCAATGGTACCCCAACATGGAAGACGATAATACGAACTGTATAAAAAGATAGCGACACTGACAAAGTGCAATACTATAATGTATGGCACCTAGCACTGAAAACCAGATTTTCCAATAAAAATACAGAAAATGTATCTGCAACATCATAAAAATTTCTTTAAGGTTGTAAACTCCTTTAGAAGATGAACCCCTTTATCTGTTTTAATTAAAGGTCTCCTGCACATGAGCAGATTCAGAAGATCTGGCTATTCATCTTTGGACAAGGCACTTTATTAGATTATTTAAAGAATAACCACATATATACTCAGATAATCATTGTAAAATCTGGAATCTCAGTGATACAACGGGACATTTCATTGTTAATAAACAGATGGTAATCAGTCTTCTTTTGCCAAATGATGCTAATGTTGGCCAGAGACACTGCGGTGATAGATTGACTTTTTCCACCAAAACTCTGATATCTGGCAATTCTCCAAATGGCTGAATAGCAGCAAATAAAGAAGAGGGATTGGCTTTCAAAACATAGAAATTTATCAGCATCCTTGAAAATACTTCATTTTACTCATCTAGCAACATTTCTTCAAATGCATTATTTTATCATTGGTTTTCAAAGGTTAGGATTATGGTAAGTACTTCTCCCAGCAGAAGAGCTTTAATGGCAAAATTATTAAAGTATAATTAAAGGCAACACTTTTTTCAGTTTTGGACAGAGCAGAGAGGGGTTAGAACACCTGTCAGTTTTTATTGTTGTCTGTGCCCCCCTTAGGGAGATTTACCTTTTCCAATTTGTCCTATTTACCAGTTTTATTGAACATAAAAGTAAAAAGAAAATCCCATATTTTGGGTTGACATAAGAACAGTAATAGAGGGGAAATCTACCAATGGGGACATTAGTTCTGGGTCATCCCGGGATTCCTTCACTTTTTAGGGATTTCCTCCCACTTCCTATTTTGGTTACATGACAGGAAGTGAAAGGAAATCTCTCCTATAGGACACAGATGGTAAAAAATGGACAAGAGTTATAACCCTCCCTTAATCCATTCACAATTTTTAAAAAATTGCCTTTAGTTACACTTTAACCACATCTCGAACATAAGGCATACATGGAAGTGCAGCTACAGGCATCATCTCAGTATCTTTCTTTTCAGCCCTCTCATGTAAAAGCCATCAAAGCGGCTGATTATCTGCTGGATTGCTTTTAGAGGTAGGAGAAGGGGATCTCCCCCCCCCCCCATCACCCACCGTGCCTCTCTGGGCTCTCCCATGTGATTGGAGAGCCGGGGACCCATTTGGGCACTTCTGCCAGGTTACCACAGAGTCGGCTGTGGACCAGATGGTCTCCGGCCATCTCTATGCTCCTGGGAGGCCAGAAGCGATGTCATGACATCACTTCCAGTTTTGGCAGATGTAAACACTGCCATTTTTGTTTCTTGAAAACATAGATCATTTTCTTTTTAATCTCATGTTTTTCAAGGTAGAGGAGAGATTTGGGGTCTTATAGACCCCAGATCTCTTCATAAAGAGGACCTGTCCTGCCTTATTTCTATCACAAGGGATGTTTACATTTCTTATGACAGGAATAAAAATGATAAAATAAAAATAAAGGAACAGTGTAAAAATAATAATAATAATAATAATTTAAAAAATAAATAATTTAAAGCACGTCTGTCTCCTTGTGCTCGTGCACAGAAGAGAAAACACATACGTAGATCACGCCTGATTATATAAACAATTTTCGCACCACACATGTGAGGTATCGTCGCTAATGCTACAGCAAAAATTCTAGCACAAGACCTCCTCTGTAACTTTATAATGGTAATATGTAAAAAATGTTAAAGCATTGCCTAAGGAGATTTTTAAGTACTTTAGTTTGGCATCATTCTGCTAGCGTGCATAATTTTAAACCATAGACAAACAAGATATTTTGGGGGCACACCCTAAAAAAATGCATAAAGATGGTGCTGCCATAAGACCATACAACAGAGCAAAAATATTACAGTGCACACATGCAAAACTAACATTTACCTCCAGCAAGGCTTTTTAAAAACACCTAGACATTTTCAAAAAACAATATAAAAAAATGGGGATTTGGTCACACCATATTGCTATATGGTGCTTAAGCCCACTTACTGCGACAAAGTATCCCATGATTGGTGGGTCCTACACTAGCCATAGATTAGAATTTTAAACCATGACACATTAGAAACCTATTTACCCAGCATTATCTCATCTTTTATATTTCAGCAGAAAATTGGGTTATATACTGTATTTTTTTATTTTTTTTGCATTAAAATTCATTAAAGTGTATTTTTCCCAAACAAAATTGCATATGAAAAAAATACTGCATAAATATTGTGTGACATAAAAAATTGCAACATGAACCATTTTATTCTCTAGGGCCTTTGCTTAAAAATATATGATTAATGTTTGGGGGTTCTGAGTAGTTTTCTAGCAAACAAAATAATGATTTATACATGTAGGAGAGAAATGCCAGAATTGGCAGAGTAGGGAAAAAGTTAAATATTATAAATATATATTTTTACCTAACATTCACATTCTGCTCAGGTGGGTTACTACGGGACACTGAGTGAGAACAGTGGGAGAATGTCTATCTTTTTCCAATTTTGATATAGCTTCTATCTGAAGATCCAAGGTGAAATTACTTTTAATATAAAGCTGGGTGGGGCATTATCATTTGTAAGGTGTGGCAATTCTTCACTATATGGGTATTTAGCAATATTGGCATATCATGCTGTCAGGTTGGCATCAGCTCTTAACTCACTTGACCTAAATAATTTTTCTAATTTTGACATGGCTTTCTCCTGTCCTGAAATCAAAGCTAAATACTTGTACACCACTTATGATACTGAAACCCAACTGGGACATTATCATTTGTATTGTGGGGAAATACCTCATGGGTACTTAGCAGTGTTGACATGCCATGCTATCAACCTGACATCAGCTCTTAAAGCTGAACTCTGGACACCAAAAATGTTTTAAAATATTTTCCTCAATAGACACAATATAGCCATAATATATCCATTCTGTGTTCTCCAACTGTCTTTGCAAACCAAGATACTGCCTTGTAAAACTAGCAGTGACAGCATCACTAGGCTGTAGTCTGTACAGAGATCAGAGCTATGGGAGGGATCCAGCTGACTCCACCCACTATAAGCAGCCTGTAAAAAAAACTACAGGAGGAGGCGGAGACAAGACCAGTCAACCTATACAAAAGAGAGCACAGCAGTGACTGGTCTTTATTACAGGAAGTTCCTGCACAGAGACAAAGTTTGACACTGGATCACTGCAAAGATCTGGAAGAAATACACAAATCACACCAAGATTCAACTATACAAAAATACACATACCACTTAGACAATATTTATCTAGCCTGGAGTTCAGTTTTAACTCATAATCTCAACAAGCTTGGTCAAAATGCCTCCTTCAGAGCAAAGCAGACACCCCAGACAATTGCTATAACTGCCAGGAGAGATCAGTGAAGCCTTGGTGCTCCCTAAATTGGTTTACTTTAGCTATTTTAGCACAGACCACTTCCACAATACGCTAAACAAT
Source organism: Lithobates pipiens (assembly GCF_037356315.1). Classification (NCBI taxonomy): domain Eukaryota; kingdom Metazoa; phylum Chordata; class Amphibia; order Anura; family Ranidae; genus Lithobates; species Lithobates pipiens. The sequence goes on along the minus strand of NW_027507789.1, from coordinate 157,410,632 downwards.
ATCAGGAACATTTTTGGATTTGTCCCTACCTTAGAACAGCAACAATATACCAGGGAAATCTCTAAAATATGAGGCTATCCTACTGTTTGGACTACAGGATATCTGATTATGAATAAAAGTCTTATGTCTATGGGTTTGGTATATTAAAGGAGTATAGGCTGTTTACCTAGCAAAGTCAATGAGGATGATTTACTAGAGGAAAATAGGATGTGCATGTTGCAAGTGCAGTTGCACTCTGCAAGGATATTTGCTCTGGAGCTTAGTAAATGAGGAGAAGCTCTGCTGACTTCTATCATCCAATAATGTGCAACCAAAAATGTTTTGTTTTTTGTTTGTTTGTTTTTTAGATTTTCCTTGCTTGTGATTGGGTATTCTTTGAAAGTAAAGCTTCACCTCATTTACTAAGCTCTGGAGCAACTGCACTTGCAAAATGCACATGAGTTTATTTACTAAAGGCAAATAGACTGTGTACTTCTGCAAATGCAGTTGCTAGGGGCTTAGTAAATGAGAGTGAACTCTGCTGACTTCCATCATCCAATCATGTGCAAGCAAAAATGCTGTTTTTTTTTTTTTTAGATTTTCCTTGCTTATGATTGGGTATTCTTTGAAAGTAAAGTTTCACCTCATTTACTAAGCTCTGGAGCAACTGCACTTGCAAAATGCACATGAGTTTATTTACTAAAGGCAAATAGACTGTGTACTTCTGCAAATGCAGTTGCTAGGGGCTTAGTAAATGAGAGTGAGCTCTGCTGACTTCCATCATCCAATCATGTGCAAGCAAAAATGCTGTTTTTTTTTTTTTAGATTTTCCTTGCTTATGATTGGGTATTCTTTGAAAGTAAAGTTTCACCTCATTTACTAAGCTCTGGAGTAAATGCCCTGGCAGAGTGCAACTGCACTTGCAAAGTGCACATGAGTTTATTTACTAAAGGCAAATAGACTGTGCACTTCTGCAAATGCAGTTGCTAGGGCCTTAGTAAATGAGGGAGAGCTCTGCTGACTTCTATCATCCAATCATGTGCAACCAAAAATGCAGCTTATTTTTCCTTGCATGTGACTGGGTATTTGTTCCAAGTGAAACTTCGCCTCATTTAATAAGCTCTGGAGCAAATGCCCCTGCAGAGTGCAACTGCACCTGCAACATGCACAGGAGTTGATTTACTAAAGGCAAATAGACTGTGCTCTTCTACAAATGCAGTTGCTCCAGAGCTTAGTAAATGAGGGAGGGCTCTGCTGACTTCCACCATCCAATCATATGCAAGCAAAAATGCTGTTTTTTTTTTTTTGTTTGTTTTTTTGTTTTTTGATTTTTATTTTCCTTGCATGTGATTGGGTTTTCTTTAAAGTGAAGCTTTACCTCATTTACTAAGCTCTGGAGCAACTGCACTTGCAGAGTGTAACTACATGTGCAAAAGTACACAGTCCATTTACCTTTAGTTAATGCTCCCTATGTTCACTTTGCAAGAGGGTATGATCACTTTAAAAAAAAAGGAATAATAGTAAATGAGGTGAAACTGTTTTCATTTTAAATCCCAATTAGAAGCAGGGGAAATAAAAAAAGGACATTTTCTAACACATGAATGGGTACATAAATTGAACACAGCTTTATCTTATTCACTAATATTCAGTCTGCAAATTGAACATACTCTTTGGAAAGTGAATATGCACAGCCTCCACTCAACCTTTAATTATGAGCACATCAAAACTCCCTTTTGCCTGCTTTATAAAGCACAACCCGACAATAGGAAAGGTCAGGCGTATGCTTAGTGCTTGGATGGGTGTACCAACATCAGATGTCATTTTATCTCTATATAAAGATTTGATGGCACATTACACAGGAGACAAGAACATTACATAACTATGTAACCAGTAAGCAGAAGATACATAAAAAATGTAACACTTTCTACAAATATAAAACTACAAACATCAAATTGGCCACAAGGATATGGTACAAAAAAAAAAACAAGAAATGTCTTCTTCACAGCTGGTGATACAAAAAAGCAGCATGAGATGTGAAGATAGCACACATTTCATTACAGGAAAGACTTGCAATTCATTAGAAATAGCAGAAGCAAGAAGATTGAAAGGATCTGTAACATTTTTTTTTTTTTTTTTTAAACATTACCCTGAGTGGCAATCTAAAACACACACTGACTGTACACAGCACAATGCAGATCTTTGTTCCAATGTTGGAAACAAACATCATTTATAGGTAACACAATTCGTGTCCCGTGTAATCAGAGGATCATTTTGAGTCACTAGATTCAATTAGCCCGGCTAAATAAAATAAATAACTGATTTAAAATCCAAATCAAATGAACTGCCCTTATGCAACCCCAGCCGAAACATTAATTAGATATGTAGAGGGCTGCGCAGGGATGAGAAATGGGGATTTCTTCCTTGCAGCAATGACCCAATAACACCCACTCTGCATCTGTGTGATGTCATATTTCTAATAAATGGCAAATAATACATTTCCATTTAAAAAAAAAAATGTGTGCTGTGGTCCTTTACCTCGGTGAAAATCATTTAACATCATAAATATAACACATGGAGGGGTAAGCACAGGGATCCTGGGGGATCTATAACACAGCACAGTACAAATTGTTCATTAAAAGAGATTTAGGGGCCAGCAGAGTTGTCCATGAACTCCTGTCCCCAGACTCTGGGACTTGGTGCAGCTTCTTGACAAGTATTACAAATGAGGGTGGGCGTCATATTGTTAGATGCTCTTGTCTACCATGTTGTAACAAGTAAATAAATGTTGCTTACCTAACTGTTTCCTTTTAACGGGAGAACTGAGTGGGAGAGACTTATTTCCCAATCCTAACCCTTTAACAAAGACACAAGAGGAGAGGAGACACTTTCCTGCCACCAACCCAGTGGGCTAGGAGTGGGACACCAAGATGAAGGATTATCTCCAAATTTGTTGGTTTTAGCTGCTAGACTGGTGTGTTTTTGTGAGTGGAGACAAGGCATCAGAAAACTGGATTTATGGATTATAGACAACCCTATGGCCATGCTACCAGCAGGACAATCTCTTATTGTAGGGTCTTGGTGGGCTTTCATTGCACACAATGTTATAAATCCTTGTCAATTGTCAGAATGTATTGCTGCACCTTTAAAAGAAAATGTGCATCTTATTTATTTGTTTATTCGTTCATTTATTTATTAATTACAGGAGAACAGTAATAAAAAATAAACACAAAAAAAGCAAAAATAAATAAAACAAAAAGAAATAGCCAGCATGATCCCTTTAAAACTGGCAGATGGAGAATCAGGAGGAGAAAGAAAGGCTCTTTCGATTAAAACAAAGTTCTCATCCAATTTGCCAGATCCTTTTTCCCCCTTTTGCTTGAGGTCCTTTAACACTTAAAAAGTCCTGAATAAATCCAAGTTTTCCTTTGGAGGCTCTGAAGAAAGATTCTGACGCTAAAGTGTCGTTATCAGATTGATGGGCCGGGTTTGATTGAAGTTTCTTTGTCATGCAAATGTCATGGGCCATGATGGATGGGCTCAGATATCTGACAAGCTTCAGGAGGTCCTCAGCCATTGGTCCCCTGAGAATCACGTGCCTTCTCAGTGAGAGACAGAGGGGTTTGAAGCCTGGCAATCTATGGATGGAAGTTTACAGCTTTGACATACTACCTAAAGGTTGTAGGGCAGGAGAAATCCCTCGAAACAGGTTGACCCTCCTCCATCTCTGGCAGATGGACAATACCAGAATGGGCTCCTTTTTGGACTATGCAATTTGTAACCGTGGGACTAGTGCCTACTCACCCAGAGGATACCACCATTTAGATCAAGGGACACCCACCTATCCAGCGTGCCCGGGTACCACTACCAGTGACATTTATAACGGTGATGGACGTTTTATTGTAGGGGGATCTGGTCCAGTCTCCAATCAGTTTCACCAGCAGAACCCCAGCTATCATCATCATCTTCATCCCTCAAGCGCAAATTTAGCCTATGCCAGCTCAATCCCTAGTTATACATCACAGACTTGCAACCAGGGATATGGGCACCAAGTCTACATTAGCCAAGAAGCAGAAGGGACCTATTTCCAGAATCAGCCTTATCCGACCAACACAGCTTCAAACACTGGCTCAGAAGGATATTGTGGAGCAGTGCCAGGAAACGTGCATTTCCAGCAGCACTCCTATGGTCAGGAACAGCAAGCCTTGCTACAGGGCTACCCCAACCATTCCCCCCTATTGCACGAGGACAAGGACCTCTCCTGCCAGCCTGAGCAGGCATCATCTAACCCGACCTTCGACTGGATGAAAGTGAAGAGGAATCCACCAAAGACCAGTGAGTATAAGACACTGAGACATGACTTATTACCTCTCTTTTGGTTGGGCCTCAAGTTCAGTAAAAAGTGGGTGAGGATCATTAGCAGCTCATCCATCTTGCTTGATGGCTGCAAGCCTTGCCCAGATCACTGTTTAACTATCATAAACCTTTCATATATTTCATCTTCTCAGTAGCCCTGACACATTTAGCATTGTCGGGGAAAATAAATAATAAAACAGCTGAATAAATCGAATTCGTCTTCTGTCCATGTAAGAGTCCATTCTTTTATAATTTATTTATGGCTTGATATCAGAGGGCTAGCTAGCTGGAGCTTCACAGTCAGGTGATTGCTACCTTTAAATCTTGCTTTTATTCAGTCTATCAAGGGGGTATTGGGGGAAAAATGTACAGTATTCATAATACTAAAAACACATAGAAGTGGATAACCTGAAAAGTGATATACTGAAGTTAAAGCCTTATATACCAGAGAACCTTATATACCAGAGAACCTTATATACCAGAGAACCTTATATACCAGAGAGCTTTCCACAGTTTTCAGGTTGGTCTCAAACGCTATATTCACATCAATCTATGCAGCGCTCATTGGGGGGTCTGTATATACTACTAAAAGTGGATAAATTAGAAAATGAGTGGGCTAAAGATGTACTGCTATATACTGTGAATGTCCAGCTCTCTGGTATATAATAGAATATACCTATCTAGTCGGGCCTTAACAGTTTTTTTCTTGGTTGCTCCCAAAAGCTATGTTCCCATCAAGTCCATGCAGAGCTCATTAGGGTGAAGAAAACAGTATGCATTCCACTAATACAAAATAAATAAATTAGAAAGCGAGCAGAATGAAGGTAAAGCTCTACTGCTATATACTGTAAGGTCCAGCTAGATAGCGCTCTGATATATAATAACATATAACAGAGAGTTATCTAGCTTTTATCTTGGTTGTTCCCAAAAAGCTATGTCCTCATCAAGTCTATGCAGAGCTCATTGGAAAAAAAAATCTGTATGCATACTACTAACACAAAGTGAATACATTAGAAAGCGAGTAGACAGAAAGTAAAGCTGCACTGCTCTATACCAAAGAGCTATCTAGCTAGAACTTTATAGTTTTTATCTTGGTTGTTCCCATAAGTTCTGCCTCCGTCCAGACTATGAAGAGGTCATTGCACAAAAAAAAAATAATTTATACATGACACTAACGAATATTACAGTGAATAGATTAGAAAGTGAGTAGACTGAAAGTAAAGCTGTACTTCTATATACCAGAAAGCCTCTAGCTGGAGCTTAATAGTTTTTATCCTGGCTACTACTATAAATTATGACATCATCTTGACTATGAAGAGGTCATTGGAAAAAAAAAATCTGTATACATGCCACTAACGAATATTATGAGAGAGTATCTAGGAGAGGGAGACTGAAAGGGAAGCATCACTGCAAAAACATGTAGGCTACCATTGATTGACTCTCCCTTTGAAAAATGTCGTTTGACTAGCTGTTAACGCTTTTACAATGACCTCAATCCTTTCTGACCTGAAACATGTGCAGACCAGGACATTTTGTTCTGACTTTACTAGCCCCCTCCTTGTTCCAGGGCAGCGACTTAAAGTACTGAGGCCAGTAATACTTTGAGACAAGCATTGGGGCCACCAGAATTTTGAGTCAAGTATTGGGGCCACCAAAATTTTGAGTCAAGTATTGAGGCCACCAGAACTCTGAGTCAAGTATTGAGGCCACCAGAACACTGAGTCAAGTACTGAGGCCACCAGAACTTTAAGTCAAGTACTGAGGCTACCAGGACTTTGAGTCAAGTATTGAGGCCACCAGAACTTTGAGTCAAATATTGAGACCACCTAAACGTTGAGTCTCGATCAGGTATGGTTCTATTTTTCCTGTAGCAGACCTTTCTTTGCCATAGATAAGAAGAGTTTCAGTTACTAGTATCCTTATTGAAATCGTTATGAAAATGTACATCTAATTGCTCCATTTCTGTAACAGCGAAATCAGCGGATTATGGGTTGTCCTCCCAACAGAACAGCATGAGGACCAACTTCACCACCAAGCAACTAACGGAGCTGGAGAAGGAGTTCCACTTTAACAAGTACTTGACACGGGCCAGGCGGGTGGAGATCGCTGCCACACTAGAACTAAACGAGACTCAAGTGAAAATCTGGTTCCAGAACCGGAGGATGAAGCAGAAGAAAAGAGAGAAGGAAGGATTTTCTACTGGGGTCACCAAGGGCTCATTATTAAAGGAGAGCAGTGAAGCATCAGACTTGTCCAGTTCCACCTCACCTGACACCTCTCCGAACTCTTTGTAAGGGACTACCATGGACAGATCGCACTGGATAAAAAAAACAAAAAACAAACAAACGATTTTTTTATGCAGAGGGTGTAAATAGTCTATTTTCTTCTACAAAAACTCCTTATTTATATACAGACACTCGATTGTTTGAAATCCACTGAACAAAGGGAGCTTAGACAGGTTCTCTCAGGGAAAGTCTATGATGTCACAGGAGATGCACTTTAAGGCACCTCCATTTGGTTGCTGGGCTGCCCACCTCTGTGGGTTTTATTTATGTATATATGTCAAGTGTTTCTTCCAGATTCCAACCAGATTGTTTTCACAAGGGTTATCACTCCAATAGTTAGTGTGCGCTAATAATGAAACACATTTAATGGTGGCCACACATGCATTTATATTATCATTCAGAAGCTCTTTCGATGGTATTAAGCCTATCAAATCGAAAATAAAAATGCAGAGACCCTCCAATCAATCAATTTTCTTTAATTTCAACTCAACAGAATTTGCCAATCACTTCTGATCGCACAAACTAATATCTGTGTGTGCCATAGAATCGATTCTTATACAGATCTATTATAGTTTGTAATCATTTAATAATGATCCATTGCATTTTGGATTATTTTCAGTTGACAGCAAAAGCACAGAAACATATTTATGTATGTTGCATTAATATTTTAATTAATGATCAATTACTTTTTTTTTCTTTTTTCGGGTGTATGACCCCCTTTATAATTGGTTTCTTCAAAACAACTACAAAACCAGTGCCTGTAGACCGTAAAGAATGTGTTTAAAACCAAAATGATAACCCCGATTGCCTAGTCTATGTAATTTACTATGATTGCTAAGTGACATTATGTTGCTTTCAGGATGCTGTTTGACGATAATAAGTAACTTGTTCAAATTAATAGTTTTTTTTTCTTTTTTGCGGTAAAAATAAATTCTTGTTTCACTTATTGTAAAAATTAAATTTTTTATGTTTTTTTTTTATATATATATATGTTTTCACCGTTAGAAATAAATCTACCTCAATTTAGAAGTCATATGTTTGGCTTGTTTTCTCTATAAATTATAATGTATATGGGGTAAGTGAACACTTTAAAAAAAAAAAATGAATGAAACATTGTAAAAGGTAAATAGGTGTAATTATCTAATTATGGCTAATGGAGACAATTTTATGACTTGGGGTTGCAACTCATGAGTGAGATGAGTTGTTTTTATTTGAAGGCTTTAGGATGGAATGGCTTGTCACCAATCAAGTCACCTTGGTGGGAGCTTACATAGCTGCTATTAAAGAGCTCCTTCAATGATAAATAACTAGGGTTAGGACAGAAGGATATGGAGTCTACAAAGGGAAGTCTTCCTGTTTCTGATCCTGAATACAACAAAAGCTTGCATGGTTACCATTTAAAAGTGAAAAGGGTCTCAAAGGGTGTTCATGTGAACATGTATTTATATTCCAGTAGTCACACCCTGGAGACAGGATGGGAGTTAGGTGATTGCAAACTGCAAATACTCTTTCATCCTGCATGGAAACTTTGATATTTAAGTGGCACACTTTTAAAGTTGGTCATGCCTGTTTACATCTACTAATCTACTATTTGAGACTTTATTTATTTATTGATTTATTTGTTTGTAGCAATATACAAAATCTATCTAGATTTCTATTGCTGCCCATAACCCAATTTTTTTTTCTAAACATTCAATTTTCTAATTGATAGTGGAGATCAATTTCATTTTCGACCACAGTCACTAGAAAATTCGAAGGAGCAGGATGGGTAAAAATTCTTGAGTGAACAAAATTTTACCTACAAGTGTGTTTTTTTGTTGGGGGGGGGGGGGATTGTACATATTGTTATGGAACCTGTTTAATACGTCTGGGATTTCTTTCAAATTGTAGGTCTGCACAAAATTTTAAGAGTTAAAGCGGAACTTTACTCTCTCAGGCTGGGTCCACACATGTCCGGTTGCGGTTTGCAGTCCAAGGTCTGGTGCGTTTATGTTCACCGCTTCAGGCACAATTCAGGTGTGAAATTGCGCACCTAAATTGGACCCAAAAACGCACAGGACCCTTTTGAAAACCACACAGCGGCCGCCCCGGATAGGCGTGAACTGGCTCCATTGAGAGACGGTCACATTCACATGTTATGCCAATTGGATAGAGTTGGAAATGCATCCAAATCGCATATATGTGAACCCAGTCTTGACCAGTATTGATTATTTGTAATCCATAAGCTTCTAGCATATGTATTTATTACATTTACATTCATTCAGTTACTTTCTGGTTTTAATGCCTAGGCAAATGATGTCATTCATCCCAGGAGTCCTCAGAGGAAGGGAGGGGTCTTTTCAGCTCAGCAAACCCTCCTGCTTACATGCTTAAGCTAAGGGCAGATGGATTCTAGGAAGCAAATGCTACATTAATCATCTACTCAAGATGGCTACAGCCAAAACATGCTAGGGAGTGTTTTCTCAGCAAAATAAAGCATTGAGACATGAATGGATGGGGGGAGTTTGCTTTGAATATTAAAAATAATTCAATTGTGTTTTTGGTTAGTGGTGCTTAGAAACAGTGTAGTTCTATTTTAAATCAATTGGGGGCATTTACTAAAATGGGAACTTGCAAAATCTGGTGCGTCTCTGCATTGAAACCAATTAGCTTCCAGGTTTTATTGCCAAAGATTAATTGAACAAGCTGAAGTTAGAAGCCGATTGGCTACAATGTACAGCTGCACCTGAATCTGAGTGCTCCAGTTTTAGTAAATCTCCTCTAATGCTGACAAGAAAGAATGTTCTGGCAAATGATTTTTCAAGGAATATTTGAATGAAAATCTAACTATGTCTATCTATCTATCCATCTATTTATCTATCTAATCCGCCTTTATCAACCTTTTAACCTCTGAGGAACCCTGGAAAGAATTTTCAGATTTGGAGGAACCCTTGCTAAAACCAGCTAATTGTGGGGGAAAATGCCTTTTACATTGGCAGTCAGTGGGAAAATGTCGCTTACATTGGTTTTCAATGGAAAGAATGCCCCTTACATGGTTTTCAGTGGCAAAAATGTCCCTTACATTGATGGTCAGTTGGAAAAATGCCATTTATATTGGTGGTCAGTGGGAAAATACCCTCTACTTTAACAGTCAGTGGGGAAAAAAGTCTCTTACCTTGTGGGTGAGTGGGAAAGATTCCCCTTACAGTGGGAAGCTCTAACCCCTAGCTAAAAAGAACATTGGTGTCATTCTTCTGACTCTGCCACATAGTGTTGGCCTCAGGACTATGCCAACCAACACCACCAGTTGGGAGATCAATCAGAAAAAGCTCCAGAAACACTAGCAACCACTAGAGGAAGCCTAGGGTTCACTGGAACCCTGGTTAAGAATGGCTGAGCTTATATATCCATTTATGTGTCTATCTATTGATCAGTGTGGTATAATTGATTGTAGATATAAGTCTAATGGGCTCCTCTATTTAAAGAAAACACACTGCAATAATTTAAGAACAACAAATGTTTCCTATAGCAGTAATTCAGACTATAGATTTCTACAGAAAATTAGATGAGTGATGCTCACACCTAATTTGCTGCTATGGACAATATTTTTTTAATGAGCCCTTGGATGCTCAAGGCAGGGTGGAGTTTGTTTTTTTCAATTACCACTGTTTTTTAGCTGTGGTATGAACTAGAAGAGATATGGTCCATACCATTTTTTGTTAATTAAAGTTAAATTAAAGTTTAATCAAAGTTAGAGGACTCTGTCTCTGTCTCTGTCAATTTGATTACATCAAAAAGTTAAAAATTGAACATTTACAATGAATATAATAGATAGATAATCATTTATGGTAACACCTATAAAGTACTTGGCGCTGGACTACATTTTTGCTTACGAACTGGGGTTGATTCACTCAAGTAGTGGATGCTGTTCACTTTGACAAATGAATATTTACTTAGCAAAGTGAGTACCAGTAAATTAGTTGAACTGCTAACGTGATTGGCATAATAAACTGAGCCCATCTTCATCCTCTTAGGCTAATCTTAGTGAAAATTCACGTTTGACTTTAACATTCACTTTTGTATTTTTATCCTTTACTAACAACTCCACTGTATTACACTTTTTTATTAAAACTTTTTTTTTCCTTTGGTAATTACACAAAAGTTTTATTTTTAATTTGGCTACATTTCTGTGAGAAGGTGTCCTACAAATGACCTTTTCCTGTATGCCTTACCTTGTTTTTGTTCAGGTGCTCTTAGGAATTGGAGCCAGCGTAAATGCTCTTTCTCCCCCTTTTGCCCATTTTCTTCTCAGTTTACCATTCCCTGACAGCTTTATTTTAGTCCAGTTTTTTCGATGGCCTACTTCAATATTTACCCAAGTTGATGACCTGTCCCGGGATCTCCTCTTGGCAGTCCTGTCCTACAGGATTCTTCCCCCAGGCTTAGGTTCATCTAAAGTTCAGCTGGAATTCAAAGCATCACTGGCTAGGTTGGATGTCCCAGGACAGGCCCAGGATGGACAGCAGCTTAAGGTCATGTTAAGGTCTTCCTTCTCCTCCTGGGTCCCCAGTGACCCTGTTCTCAGCAGTGTACATAACTCTGATAGGCAATACTGTATTTTTCTACAGTACATTGAAAAGAGCTATCCTGGTCTACAAAAAAGACGTAGACCGCTTCTAAAGTGAACTCCAGAAATTCCAGCTATTCATTTGAGAGCTTACAGACTTCAACCCATCATCACGTGCAGGGAAATAGAAGAAACATATTTCCCATGAAGTAAAATGTGTTTAAGGTTACCACAGACCAATCATACAAATTACACGTCCAATAATTGTAACAGTATGTCTACCGCAAGCATTCAAAGTGTATATGTAATATTTTAATACCAAGACATACACTGCAGGTGTTCAGAAGGAATCATTTTTCATCTAACAAAATACTTTGTCATCTCATAACTAGCCATGGGGTACATCCTAGAATGTGGCAAGTCCAAATGATGACATAATAGTGCATGTGCTTATTTTTGCAGCATTATATAGTGTGACATTACATAGTGTTACATTACATGTCTTTATTTTATACTTGTAACTGTTGTTTATATTACTGAAAGTAAGAATTTGCAACACCATTAGTACCTTTCTGCCCAGCCCCAGGTTCCCTTCAAATGAAACTTTATACCTGGGGGCAAAATTTACTTTCTGGTCAAGTGACCACCACTGTGAATGACTGGCACAGTGGTCATATGATCAGCAGGCCATCCTGTCAGCTCCAGATCACGACTAGAGATCGAAATCTGTCTATGATATCTTGGTCACTATGCTGGGAGCATGCAGTGAGCACGTTCTTAACACAGAAACCACAGCCATCCATAGACGCACATGTAGGCGTTAAAGCCCACCAATTTTGCAGCCACACATACGCGCTATCTGGGAGGCTAACATGATTGGCACATTAAACTGAGCCCAGAAGGCTAACTTTCCTTATGATTTCTCACTTTCTCTGGCACATGGCCTCAAATGGTTTTGATAAATAGGCTAACGCTAATGATATGTGCCCCTTCTCTGGCTGCAGCAGCATTTGTTACATATCTTACTTTCATTCAGGCAGCAGTTGCCTGTTGGTGCCAATTTGTCTGGTGCTGAGACATGTAGTCCGACTACATTACACTTAGCAACCTGATCTTTGTGGGCCGCTCACTCAACAACTCTTCTATTCATAAAAGGCCTTTATTTCAATTACTGCAAAGTACTATTATTTGAGATTAATATTTTTTGGGAATAGAGGAGGTGAGTGACCCACAGTGATCAGTGTATTCAGTGTACAAGTCTTAGAGCCAGATGCTGGGCACTGACAGGAAACTGCTGCTTGGGTAATAGTAATGTATCACCCTCTAGTGTTTGCTACTACAGGTGAGTGAAGGTAAAAGCAATTGTTTGGCTCTGGAACAAACCAGTGTCACTGAATCTGGACCAGGGTTATTAGAAGCCAGGGCTGGATGACTCATCCTGGCAGCTCTCTGGTGCCTCCCCCTGTTTTTGGTGAATGCTAGAGAATGTTCTAGAACTAGTGGGTGAAGGTGAGGAGGAGCTGTCTTGAATATTTACTGGCCTTTAGCCAATCCCCAGGAGTGGGCCTGTCAGGGAGCTAAAGAAGCCCTAAATAGACATGGGCCATGGCAGCAGGGCAGTCAGGTGGTAGATGGAGAAGCAGTGCTGAGGAAGGATGTCCGTGGCCCTTAAGGGACCCCCACATGGGGGGAGGGGGGTTACCTTGGGCTGGAGCTTGGGAGGTTGGCCTGAAAGGATCCCACCACAGGAGGCAGTTGGAGGGATTCAAGCTGGAGAGGCAGCGGAGAGAACAAGGAGTGACAGTGAGTAGATCAGCACTGTGCAGGCACAGACAAAAGGAGAGACTGCCAGTTGTAGCAGTGCTCTCTTGAAAACAGCGGTGTGCCAAGTCTTCTTCAGCCTTGCCCTGGGGAATCTCTATGTGTGTGTCAGTCAGGAGGACTGGGTATAGGAAAACAACCAGGTGTGGCTGGTGGTAGCCAGGTGAGCTAGCATCTTCTGCAAGCAGTGGAACTAGGATTAGTGACCACAGGGAAGCAGGAAGGGATGTTTATAGGCTGCTTCACTCCATATGTGCTATTCTCAAGGGATTGAGAGTTCCTGCCTGTAATGGGCTATTGCTGAACTGACAAGAAGCCTATCAGTTCCCTCAGGAGTGAACCAGCAGAAGCTGTGCAAGAGAGAAACAAAGATTGTGCAGCTGGAAGGCTGAAGAGGAGTCTGTAAATAAGGTCCCTGAAGTTACTTTCATCTCACACTGGGCATCCCATAATCCCTTACCCCATCCAAGTTCTCATCCCCTAATAAAACAACAAAACAAGCCGAAGACTGATTTCTGTGTCTGGCTAAAAGAAGTGAAATGCTGAGTGACTGGCTGTGCAGCAGTGGGGAACCCTTTCATTTGCAGCCCTTGTGGAGGTAATGCTACAGTAAGATATGGAACAAATGTTGCAACAGCCTAAGGAAATGGGCAAAACATTTTTTTTACCCATCAACTGTAACATAAAGATATGTTAATAGTCTCACTGGGTCAGTCACATACTGCATAGTAAATTGCAAAAAAGTACATTTACCAAAGAAAATACCTTTTTAGGCTCCCTCAGAATCCTTACTGAAAGTTTTTGGTCACGTGATCTCTGCTAAAGGCAAGGTTCAGCAAATCTGAATGTCTGATCCTCCCAATCATGGACTTAGTTCATAGTTAGTTATGTTGAATAAAGACACCAGTCCATCCAGTTCAACTCAAGTGAGTGTCTACAATTGTCCCTATCCCTGTACATTGCACACTCACGTTGGTCCCTACCCTCAAGGAGCCCACAATCCAAGGTCCCCATTCATATACTAGGGCCAATTTTGGACAGATGCCAATTAACCTACCTGCATGTCTTTGGATTGTGGGAGGAAACCGGAGTACCTGGAGGAAACCCACGCAGGCACAGGGAGAACATACAAACTCCAGGCAGGTAGTGTCGTGTGGGCAGTCCCATTTGACTAAATGTCTAAGGATCTAGATATCTAACAAGTATTGTCCGGAGCCTGGAGTAGCATTTTCCATAAAATATAAGTATTTTACCCCTTCTGTTCATCCTTCCATTCAAGCAGGGCTGTTAACATAGCATTGTATAGGTAAACATCAATAGTATGTAGTGCTTTTGCACACTGAGGAAATCTGGTTAGACCTTGAAAACTCCACTACCTTGCTCAGGAGGTCTCTGGGAGTTTCATGGAAATCTGAGATTTTGACTGTCATACCACAAGAAACCAGGTAAAATTGTTTTAGGTCTGTTACCAATCACAATTTGTTTTGTTTTTACATATTCTAAAATGAACATTGTTACTATGTTTTACCAACCAGATTTTCAGACATAACTTTTTTTTTTAATGCTTGAAAAAAAAAATCTGGGATTATTTTTTTGCTTTAATAATCATATCCAAAGCTAAATGTATTTATATCCAATGATAACAATAAAAGAAATTAGGCTAGAGTTGTATTTTCCTCTCAAGGTATTCCTGGCCCCAGGGTTTTGATCTTCTACATCTGACTGTATTGTTTTCCATTGTCTTTAAGGGCAGTATATGATGTATGCCTCCGGAGACCTGCATTAGGCCAGATGTCCATGAAAACCTGCAATGGAAACCACTAAAGTGTAACCAAACCTAAAAATTGAAATTGATAAAATAATAGCTTATCCTTGTTCTAAGGCAGCCTTTCACAAACTTTTCAGCACAGAGGAACCCTTGAAATAACTCTCCGGTCTCAGGGAAACCCCTGCTAAAAAAAATACTATGACTACATGATACATTAGTGTGATGGACATTGGGTGAATGCACCTTACACTTGGGGTCGTTGGGAAGAATCACTCCCTTGCAGATAGATAAAAAGATCAATGGTATCAGGGGAAACTTGCTCATTGCTCAAGGAACCCCTAGTTGAGAAACCTTGTTCTAAGGGGTCATCCTTTCCATTTTTCTTTTCTTTTTACGGGTCTTTTACCTTTTGATCATGCTAGCTTCTACACTTCTGGCCCTAAGGTGACAATACTCCCTGATCAACTCCCAAAGTAGGGGCAGGTTTGTCACTTCATGATGTGAGCTCCCTGTGAACTAGAAGCTTGAAATTTCCAGGGAGTATAAGGCATAATGGAATGTTGACGGTTTTGGAGAGGTTGATTTGGAGAGGCATGGTATTGGACTTCAAAAACCAAAAAGATAAGTATTAAGGAATAAAAATAAAATACCACATAGCAGTTTAAAGCAGCATGTAACAGGAAGGGAAAGTTTAGGTTAGAGTTTAGTTATGGTTTAGTTAACAAATTAGAGAATGTGTACATAGTAAAGAAAGTATTGACATTACCGACTGATTTAGTAAATGAACCCCAGTACTTTAGTCAAAATACCTAGTGGTCTGTTTCTGATGTAGAAAAAGTGGCAACATTTCTAGGTTGATGCAAGACTGGTACATGGGTTCACAGAAAACCAAAGGATGTTTTGCATTCAGATGGGGTTTAATGGTAATAAGACTCAAACACTTTCCATAGTATCCCCAATGAGCAGACCTAAATACTACTGAACATATATATAGAGTTCTGGAGTAGTGAGCAATAGCCCAAACTGCAATCAGCAGACAGCAATGAGACTAAATCATATTCACTAGTCCCCCAAGGCTACCATGGCTTTCGCTGCATACAGCATACCCCCCGAAAAAGTGCCCGTTTCTGGGGAGTATGCTGTATGCAGCGAAAGCCATGGTTGCCTTGGGGGACTAGTGAATATGATTCTCATTGCTGTCTGCTGATTGCAGTTTGGGCTATTGCTCACTACTCATATATATGCAGTGTAGTCTGGCAAACATTATGTATGCCAGTGGCTTTGCGCTTTGAGGGCAGTCTTGTATGGTTGTATCTATACTAAAATCCACCCCCTTCTTTATTTTTGCCTCTTTGGGCCTTACTCTCTAATTTGTGAATGTTTCGTATGATATCCTGAATCACTCACTTCTGGTTATAAATATCCAAATACTTGAATACTATATATGATGATACAGGATGCTTAGTGGGGAGATTATCTTCTATGGACTTTCTGGAAAGATAGGGAAAACTGTTCTTTCAAAAAAAAAAACTGAATGTGTCCTGATGAAGCTAAAGAGCGAAACGCGTTGACGCACAGGGGCTCACTGTTATTTACATGATGCATGTTCCTCCATGCTATGTATTGTGTTTAATGTGTGTTATGCGCTTTTCGAATTCTTTATTTTTTTGCTTTATTTGTACTGTCATAAATAAACAATTTTTTTTATATCAAATACTGTACAATGTGCCTCTAAAGCCTGACCTATGGGCTATTTTGGCCCACTTTCTCTTTAGCTACTAAATGTTTCAATAAAAGTAATGCAGGCAATACACTAGTAGTAAAATTCTGTTCAAACATTTTTAATTCAAATTTATTAAATTTTCGAAACATTAGTGAGGTCAAATTGATATTTATTTTTGACTTTGGTGGCATGAAAATTGGAAGTAGCAGAATGGAAAATGAACACATTTTTAACAGTGTTTGTGGTTTGCATTTGGGAAAGTCCATTAATTCCAAAATTGTATGTTAAAAGCAAGAGAAAATTTTAAGTACTTTTTAAATGACATTTGCCATGTCAAATTTTTCTTCCAAAAATGTATACAAATGTTTGAAAATCTATGATGGTGTATGGCCAGTATTAAGCTGTTCTCAAGATCCTCAACCTTACATAGTTAGTAAGGTTGAATAAAGACCCCAGTCCATCCAGTTCAACCTGAGTGAGTGTCTACAATTGTCCCTATCCCTGTACATTGCACACTCACATCAGTCCCTACCCTCAAGGAGCCCACAATCCAAGGTCCCCATTCTTATACTAGGGCCAATCTTAGACAGAAGCCAATTAACCTACCTGCATGTCTTTGAAGTGTGGGAGGAAACCAGAGTACCTAGAGGAAACCCACGCAGGCACAGGGAGAACATGCAAACTCCAGGCAGGTAGTGTTGTGGTTGGGATCTGAACCAGCGACCCTTCTTACTGCTTGGTGAGAGTGCTAAACACTACACCACTGTGCCACTGTGGTTGTATTATGTCAAGAGGAAGTGGCCTCCACTCCTGTCCAGAGTAGTAGAGGCTTCTTGCACACCTTCAGCTTTACACCCCACAGTGTGTGCACCTTCTCTAATCTGTCTTTCTCAGTATTACACTCCTATGCCTTTGCTCCCATCTTGGAATTACTTCTATCATAATTCAAGAACATTTTAATTCAAATAAGCTTTATTGGTAGGACTAAATACATTTTAGCATTGCCAAAGCAGTTGAATTTGTATGGAAAATGGGAGTGTGGGGTAGCTCTAGGGCATAATTAGGGGGTAAGGGGTAATATAAAGGGGGGTAGGGGTTAAGTCAATGAAAGGGATTTTTAAGTTCTCAGTTTTTCATGCCCCTCCCAGTCTGTGACATGCTGTTACATATTGTGCAGCTATTTTCCTCATTGGCTCCTTTGAAGTTTCCTCCTCTCTTTTAATAGAATTTAGGTCTGGGATGAGAGCAAAGAGTCTGTAGAAGTGGGGGTCCTTCACTGATGAGTAATTGGGGTGTAGTGTCACATTTTGCTGCCTATCACAGGATGCTGCGGAAGTGACGTTGCCGCCAGATATTGCGTACTGCGCATGCACGATGCGTTCCAAACACTCGCGCCGTGCGTTCCAACATAGTTTCGGCAATACCGTTCAGCGAAACCATCACATAATGTTACGGAAGTGATGTTACACACAACACAAACACTGGGCCGTTCGTTACAACACTAATACTTCCCTTGTTACCTAGTAGGTTTTGCATTGCTGGGACTTGTAGTGCCTATCCTGAGCTACATGCTTCAATGTTCAGTGTCCTCATCCCTATCCGCGAGCTTCAATGAACATTGAAGCATGTAGCTCAGGATAGGCACTACAAGTCCCAGCAATGCAAAACCTACTAGGTAACAAGGGAAGTATTAGTGTTGTAAGGAACGGCCCAGTGTTTGTGTTGTGTGTAACATCACTTCCGTAACATTATGTGATGGTTTCGCTGAACGGTATTGCCGAAACTATGTTGGAACGCACAGCGCGAGTGTTTGGAACGCATCGCGCATGCACAGTACGCAATTTCTGGCGGCAACGTCACTTCCGCAGCATCCTGTGATAGGCAGCAAAATGTGACACTACAGGGGCACCATAGCAGGAAGTGGTTCTCATCCTCCAGGACCCCCTGGTCACATTGCTGCCACAATTTACTTTCCCAGGGCCTGTAGATCTGTCTGTACATGCATACCCCACTTTTAAGTACACAATGGGGTTTATTTACTAAAGCTAGAAAGTGCAAAATCAGGCTCACTTCTGCATAGAAACCAATGAGCTTCCAGGTTTTATTACCAAAGCTTAATTGAACAAGCTGGGGTTAGAAGCTCATTGGTTTCTATGCAGTAGTGAGAATTAATTTGCACTTTCCAGCTTTAGTAAATAAACCCCATTGTGTACTTAAAAGTGGGGTATGCCTGTACTGTCCTAATTCGATTTGCAGGCTGTGGGCGCTCAGTCTGTACGGTCTTTGGGGTCTTGTAGCACCTCTAGGTATGGAGCCAGTTTGTAGTCTCTCTGAAGCGACTGGTAAACAGTTTCTTGGAGTTTGTTATTTCATTTCTCCATTTTCCAACTATCACTCCTTATATCACCCATTCTCTCCCTGGCCATGCGTTCTCCTCCTCACTGTTTAATTTCTTCAGTGTGCTTGTTCTTTCTCCAGCTGTGTGCAGTTTCACGCCTTCATGGTGACTACTTCTCCTATCTGGGTTTGTGCTGTGTGGCATCTTCTCTACTGTTCCATCAGTTTGGGTCTTTCTCCACCAACTCTGGGCTGCAGACAGTGCATTCAAGCCATAGACTGAAAGGAAACACCCCAAAGTGCCTACGCCTTACCCCTGGAGCCATTTTACTAACTTTTGTTTTAAAAGGTGTATCTTGTGAGGCCCAGGAGATGACCAATTGTTGACCCTGCCATTTTTGGCTTGATCAGTAACCAGTCTCATGGCTATTTCACCAGACACTGATCAGACATGTTAAAAAACCTGTTCCAATCACTATAGTTTCCTTCCTGATATAGGCAGCACAGACAGCATTACCCTATACCACGTCCTTCTCTAGCTGCGTAGATATGAAATATAAGTATCAAACGTCCTTACCCCAGCAATGAATACATCAAGGAGGGCTTTCTTGACTGGTCATTTCCCTCTACTTCTTCCATGATTGTTTTCCTTCCCTATGTGGCCAGTCTCCTTTAATTCTATCAATGCCCTATACCTTTTTTGATTGTTCTCCTCCACTTACATCCTGTATATCATTTGTGTTCACTCTCCTTTCCTTTCATTCCTGTTCCCTTCCTTGGTCCTTACCCTCTCTTGTCATTTAGGTATGCTCCCCTTCCCTTTTGTGGTCATTCTTCAATTATATGCCCGCTATCTTCTTGTTTATGATACATTTACTCCACGTCAGCCATGAACAGATCAATTTCATACAAAGCAGTAAACTATATTTTGTCTACTCCCGTATATGCATGTCATTATGACATATCTTTTTTTGTCTTTAATTAATAAAAAAAAGTAAAGTAATTTTGTTGTAATGGTGGTATTTTTTGGGGTTTCATTTCTTTTGTGGGATTTAAAAAAAAAAATTCACATAAAAAGTTGAATTTATTTTGTGGGATTTTTCAGCTGACTATAAACTGTAAGCTGGAGTTTGGCTTCAAGTGGTTCTAAATCTGCTAATACATCTAACACTCCCCTCCCCCCCAGACTGACAATGCTGTTGTCTGCTGTGCCTCCTCTGCTCATTCCTCTGGAGTTGTGTCTCACTAATATAGGAGGTGAAAACAAAGGGGGGGAAAAGCCAAAAAAAAAAAGAAAACTGATGCAGCCACCACATCTAATGATTGGTAAGCTGCAATATATTACATTTTTAATTTTTGGTTTAATATTGCTTTAAGTGTGTTGAAAGTGGAGCAATGACTTTTTACTATCTGTTTTTCACGTTTCCTTTTGTTCGCAACACACTACTGCATTGATTAAAAGGAGAAACAAAAACACCTTACAATAAATAACTTACAATTAAAGTGGCTCTTTATCAGTGACAATTAGCTAAAAGATCCTTTTCCTGAACAACTAGTAACCATCATGCTCAAATATATTCTAAAGCCGCGTACACGCGATCGGATTTTATGATGGGAATTGTGTGATGTCAGGCTGTTGGTGGAAAATCCGACCATTTGTATGCTCCATCGGATAATTGTCAGATTTTCCGCGGACAAATGTCTGTTGTCGGATTTTCCAATCATGTGTACACAAGTCCGTCGGACAAAAGTCCAAAGTACAAACACGTATGCTTGAAAGCAAGGAGGAGCCAGAAGAGGTCGGTCTTGTAAATTAGCTTTCATAATGGTGACGTGGCAAATTATGAAATGCAGCGCACATTCTCTTCTTTAATGGGATAAAAATGAAACTGATTTGCTGGTGATACTGATGGAGTTATGGCAAACACATTTTCAAAGGATTTTTTTTCTAGTGATATCAAGAATAATATTATAATGCTATTTTTTTTTTTTTTTTTTTTTGGGAAAGTTACCACAACACCATGATCCTGTAGTTTTTAAGATCAAAGATACAACTATGTTGGTGTCCCTTGTCAATTTTACATTGTATTTTTTTTAAATGCAACTGCTACTCCCAAACTGTCATTTGAAGTAAAACACATAGCCAAGTGTTATTCTACACAATTTTTAAATTGGACATTAAAAAAAAGAAAACAAATAAAATTAGACATGCTATCTGCCAATAGAACTTAACCAAAAAGTGTATTCTATTCATCCAAAAATATAGAAAATATAACAAATCAAATCATTATTATTCAACCAAAAAAATAAAACAAAAGCCTCATGCATGTGTCTTGCTTCTTAATATAGGGGGTCAACAATGCAAAGAGTTGGTAAAAGCAGGCGTCCGTCATCTGGAGGTAATTCCGACAAATATCTTGATTATTCTCCTGGAGCTCCTGCAGCAAAGGCATATGACATAATTGGTCATGATTAATAAAGCAACCAATTTTTGGTCCAAGAAATCCTCTTCCTCCTGTTCCTGGACAGGACTAGTCAAAGCAATAACTCCAAGGCCAATATTAAATAACATGTTATCTCCTCCAATTCCGCAACATGGCTGGTTGACGAACGGCCGTTCAGAAACAAACTGAAAAGCGCAAAATGAAAAGCGCGAATCAACACTCACCAAACTTCTATTAACACAAAATTAGCAGAAGGAGCCCAAAGGGTGGTGCTAAAGAGCTGAAAAACAATGTAGTACATCACTACGTTCGTATTTGTTGGCCAACAATTCTTTGCAATTCGTTTGTTTGCAAGACAAGTTTGGGCCAACGCCCTTCGGACAAAAGTGCATGGTTTTGTTGCCCAACAATCCGATCGTGTGTATGAGGCTTAAGAGTTATATTAACACCTGGAAAGGTATCAGCAAGCCCGCCCTTCATCATGTAATAAAACTACTAAAACTGTTGAAATGGGGTGAGACATGACCAGAGCTTGGCAAAGGCTGCAAACTGCACATTTCCTCACCGAACAAACTACTGAAGTCTTGAGGGAAAATAGGTTTCATTTTTTTTATAAAGGAAGCTTGGGGGCCCCCTCGGGGGGCCTGGGGCAACTTCCCCTTTTACCCCCTTATAAATCGGACACTGGTGGTAATAAACAAATATTATACATTATACATCCAGCTGGCTGCATGCCTACGATCCACTTTTATTAGACAGTTAAGACTAAATGGACAGGTGGTATAGGTACATTAGAGGACTGACAGGTATTTATTGTACCATTGTATATATTTGTACCTACAGGTAAGCTTTTGATAAGAACGTGTCATGAATGCAGAGCGAGCTGCATCTTGAGTTTGACTCCTGTGCGCATGCACGAGATTGACATCATTGGGGGCCCAGCTATTCAAAGGGCCAAAGAGCATGAACCTTGAGGGATAACCAGTTGAAGATGGAAGTGCTGGGAGCAGTGACTGGAGGGCTGCTTTTCACAGGTAAGTCTGCCATAATAAGCTAATTTGTGGCACATACTAGCACATTATGACATAAATCTGTAGGGGCCCATATAAAAAAAAACCAGGAGAGTTTACTCCTCCTGGTATTTGATCACCTTTGCACTTTTTTTTTATGTGCTTTAAATGAAAAAAATACCATTTTGAAAAAAAATAACTATATTTTTTTACTTTCTGCTATAATACATATCCAAAAGAAAAATTGAAAAAAAAAATCTTCATTAATTTAGGGCAATATGTATTCTGCAACATATGTTTTATAGTGTATACAAACTATGGGATATTTTTATTTATTTATTTATTATTAGCAATGTCAACGATCAGCAACTTATAGCGGGACTGTGATATTGCAGCAGACAGTTAGACACTAACTAACACTTTTGACACATTTTGAGTACTAGTGACACTAATACTAAAAATATACACTGTCACTGTGCTAATGACACTGGCTGAGAAGGGGTTAAACAGCTGGGGCGATCAAAGGGTTAAATGTGTTCCTAGCCAGTGTTTTATTGTACTGTGGGGGAGGTGCTTTTACTAGGGGGAGACATGGATCCTAGTCCCTGCTTTGCAGAGACACAGGATCCATACCTTCCCTCCTGTCAGAACAGTGATCTTCATTGTTTACATAGGTAGAGAGCTAGAATGGCGATCTGCCTAACAATCAGCGGGTGCCGGTGGACATTGAGTTGATTATGTAATCGACAATGATTATACACAGCGGGAGCGAGCTGCCGGTCGCGTGCATGCACGCCCCCTACCTGGAAGTGTCAGATCATGTACTAGGTACATGATCTGGCGCAGTCGAGCTGATTTGCCGCCATATATATTTAACCAGTTGCCGACCGCCGCACGACGATGTACGTCGATAGCATGGCACGGGCAGGCATATTGGCGTACATGTACGTCCCTTGCCTCCCGCGGGTCGGGGGCCCGATCGGGCCCCCGCCCGGTGCCTGCGGCGGTCGGTATTCGTGCGGGAGCGATCCCGGACGAGGGGACGGCCATTCGTTCATGGCCACCCCCTCGCGATCGCTCCCGACGAATAGGAATCCCCCGTGACATCACTTCCTCTCCTGTAATGTAAACACAGGAGAGGAAGTGATGTATTCTCTCCTCCGTGTCGGTATTTTTCGTTCCGACACGGAGGAGAGCGGATCAGTGAGTTGCACCAACACATCCCACACACAGTAGAACATGCCAGGCACACTCACACCCCCCCTTTACCCCCCGATCACCCCCCCAATTACCCCTGCCCCCCAGTCACAGTGACACCAATGTCATTTTTTTTTTTTTTTTTTTTTTTTTTGCATTGGTGTCATTTGTGACTGTAATAACTGTTAGGGCAGTTAGAGTTAGCCCCCTTTAGTTCTAATGTACCCCCCTAACCCCCCCAATAAAGGTTTAACCCCGTGATCACCCCCCGTCGCCAGTGTCACTAAGGCTGGGTTCACATTGCAGCGGTTTATGAGAACGAATGTGATTCGCACCGCACTGCAGTGCAAATCACATCCGATCTCTGTGCGATTCGAGTTCAGCCATTCGCCGCACCCGCCGCACCCGCCACACCCGCCGCACCCACCGCAAATTCGCACGGGACCCTTTTTTTGGCCCGCAGCAGAATCGGATCGCATGGGTGTTCACACCATGCGATCCGAGTTTGCAGATCGCACTGCGATATGCGAACTGATCTGGGGGTGTCAGTAACATTTCACTGACACTCCCAGCAGTTCGCATAGGGCAGTGTGAACTGCCGCCGGGAGGCATGCGATGCGGGAACCCGCCGCGGATTTGCGGCGTTTCCGCATCGCTCCAGTGTGAACCCAGCCTAATAAGCGATCATTTTTCTGATCGCCGTATTAGTGTCACAGGTGACGCTAGTTAGGCAGGTAGGTATTTAGGTTCGCCGCAGCTTTTTATAGCGCCAGGGACCCCCATATACTACCGCATAAAGCCCCCTGATTGCCCCCTAGTTAACCCTTTCACCAGTGATCACCATATAACTGTTACAGGTGACGCTGGTTGGTTAGTTATTTTTTATAGTTTCAGGGCACCCGCCATTTATTACCTAATAAAGGTTTAACCCCCTGATCACCCGGCGGGTGTCATTTGTGACTAATAACTGTTAGGGCAGTTAGGGTTAGCCCCCTTTAGTTCTAAGGTACCCCCCTAACCCCCCCAATAAAGGTTTAACCCCGTGATCACCCCCCGTCGCCAGTGTCACTAAGGCTGGGTTCACATTGCAGCGGTTTATGAGAACGGATGTGATTCGCACCGCACTGCAGTGCAAATCACATCCGATCTCTGTGCGATTCGAGTTCAGCCATTCGCCGCACCCGCCGCACCCGCCACACCCGCCGCACCCGCCGCAAATTCGCACGGGACCCTTTTTTTGGCCCGCAGCAGAATCGGATCGCATGGGTGTTCACACCATGCGATCCGAGTTTGCAGTTTGCACTGCGATATGCGAACTGATCTGGGGGTGTCATTAACATTTCACTGACACTCCCAGCAGTTCGCATAGGGCAGTGTGAACTGCCGCCGGGAGGCATGCGATGCGGGAACCCGCCGCGCATTCGTGGCGTTCCCGCATCGCTCCAGTGTGAACCCAGCCTAATAAGCGATCGTTTTTCTGATCGCTGTATTAGTGTCACAGGTGACGCTAGTTAGGCAGGTAGGTATTTAGGTTCGCCGCAGCTTTTTATAGCGCCAGGGACCCCCATATACTACCGCATAAAGCCCCCTGATTGCCCCCTAGTTAACCCTTTCACCAGTGATCACCATATAACTGTTACAGGTGACGCTGGTTGGTTAGTTATTTTTTTATAGTTTCAGGGCACCCGCCATTTATTACCTAGTCTCACTAGTGTACCCCTAAATTTAGGGGTGTCTACTTTCCAAAATGGGGTCATTTGGGGGGGGTTTGTGCCATCTTGGCATTTTATGGCCTTCAAAACTGTAACGCCCTTAGAAAGCCTGAAGGCGGTGCTTGGTTTTCGGGGCCCCGTACGCGGCTAGGCTCCCAAAAAGTCACACATATGTGGTATCCCCGTACTCAGGAGAAGCAGCAGAATTTATTTTGGGGTGTCATTTCACATATGCCCATGGCATGCGTGAGCAATATATCATTTAGTGACAACTTTGTGAAAAAAAAAAAAAAAAAAAAAAAGTTTGTAATTTTCCCGCAACTTGTGGCAAAATATAAAATATTCCATGGACTCAACATGCCTCTCAGCAAATAGCTTGGGGTGTCTACTTTCTAAAATGGGGTCATTTGTGGGGGTTTTGTGCCATCTTGGCATTTTATGGCCTTCAAAACTGTAATAGGTAGTGAGAAGTGAACTCAAAAATTTACGCCCTTAGAAAGCCTGAAGGCGGTGCTTGGTTTTCGGGGCCCCGTACGCGGCTAGGCTCCCAAAAAGTCCCACATATGTGGTATCCCCGTACTCAGGAGAAGCAGCAGAATTTATTTTGGGGTGTCATTTCACATATGCCCATGGCATGTGTGAGCAATATATCATTTAGTGACAACTTTGTGAAAAAAAAAAAAAAAAAAAAAAAGTTTGTAATTTTCCCGCAACTTGTGGCAAAATATAAAATATTCCATGAACTCAACATGCCTCTCAGCAAATAGCTTGGGGTGTCTACTTTCTAAAATGGGGTCATTTGTGGGGGTTTTGTGCCATCTTGGCATTTTATGGCCTTCAAAACTGTAATAGGTAGTGAGAAGTGAACTCAAAAATGTACGCCCTTAGAAAGCCTGAAGGCGGTGCTTGGTTTTCGGGGCCCCGTACGCGGCTAGGCTCCCAAAAAGTCCCACATATGTGGTATCCCCGTACTCAGGAGAAGCAGCAGAATTTATTTTGGGGTGTTATTTCACATACGCCCATAGCATGTGTGAGCAATATATCATTTAGTGACAACTTTGTGTAAAAAAAAAAAAAAATTTTTTTTTTTGTCATTATTCAATCGCTTGAGGCAAAAAAATTAAATATTCAATGGGCTCAACATGCCTCTTATCAATTTCCTTAGGGGGTCTACTTTCCAAAATGGGGTCATTTGGGGGGGTTTTGTACTGCCCTGCCATTTTAGCACCTCAAGAAATGAGATAGGCAGTCGTAAACTAAAAGCTGCGTAAATTGCAGAAAACGTACCTTAGTTTGTAGATGTGACAACTTTTGCGCAAACCAATAAATATACAATTATTGACTTTTTTTTTACCAAAGACATGTGGCTGAATACATTTTGGCCTAAATGTATGACTAAAATTGAGTTTATTGGATTTTTCTAATAACAAAAAGTAGAAAATATCATTTTTTTTCAAAATTTGCGGTCTTTTTACGTTTATATCGCAAAAAATAAAAATCGCAGAGGCAATCAAATACCATCAAAAGAAAGCTCTATTTGTGGGAAGAAAAGGACGCAAATTTTGTTTGGGTACAACATTGCATGACCGCGCAATTACCAGTTAAAGCAGCGCAGTGCCAAAGTGTAAAAAGACCTCTGGTCATTTACCAGCAAAATGGTCCGGTCTGAAAGTGGTTAAGTTACACAGCCGGCAAGTGGTTAATGAGAAACGTTAATTTTATTTGGACATTTAGCACACTGACAGAAGGAAATGAAATTGTGCGAGTTCAGATGAACTCGAAAAATTTCATTCCTGCATGTCAGTCCCGACTTTGGGGGCGATTTCAGAGACATCTGTGCAAGTTTCTGAACAGATGTTTATGAAAATTGCTCCCCGAAGTCACCAAAAGTAGTAGAGAAACTACTTTTGGGAATCCGACGGTTCCATTTCAATTGCCACCGATTTGGCATGTGATTTGTCAAATCGTTCCAATGTGAACCTAGGCATAATTGTAGGATTTTAGAACATTATGGGGGGGGGGGGGGGATTTCTAAAACTGCAGCAATCTTGGAAAAGTTATCCATGGTAGCCAATCAGCTTCTAACCTCAGCTTGTTGAATTAAGCTTTAACCCCAGAAGGTTTTACCCCCATCATGACCAGTCCATTTTTTGCGATACGGCACTGCGTTACTTTACTATTACGCGGTCGTCCGACGCTGTTCCCAAATAAAATTTATGTTTTTTTCACCCCACAAATAGATCTTTCTTTTGGTGGTATATGATCACCTCTGTGGTTTTTATTTTTTGCACTATAAACCAAAAAAATAATTTTTTTTTACCTTTTGCTATAAAACGTGCCAAATAAAAAAAAAATTTTAAAATCAAAAAATATTCATCAATTTAGGCCAATATGTATTCAGCTGCATGTTTTTGGTAAAAAAAATCCCAATAAGTGTATATTGGTTGATTGTATATTGATTGGATTGACCCACTGATTGGCTCCCGCTGTG
Source organism: Lithobates pipiens (assembly GCF_037356315.1). Taxonomy (NCBI): domain Eukaryota; kingdom Metazoa; phylum Chordata; class Amphibia; order Anura; family Ranidae; genus Lithobates; species Lithobates pipiens. The sequence goes on along the minus strand of NW_027507789.1, from coordinate 157,382,966 downwards.
TCCAGTCACAGCGGGGAGTGGGTCACCGGCGGCACGCGCGCCCAAGACCTCGATAAGGAAACAACATACAGGTATGTTGTTTTGCGCACCCTGATGTCTTATATGTATGGTGGGCGGTCCGAAAGCAGTTATTAAATAAAACCAGGAAACTGATCGCTTTCTATGCAGAGCTGCACCAGATTTTTTACACTCCAGTTTTAGTAATTAATCCCCCTATATGTCTCACTAACAAGCTCAAGTGTCTTGTTAAAAAGCACTCTAGCCATACTTCAATTTTAAAATTCTTTTTATTCTTTAGTTCTAAATTCAAGAAGTAAAGCCCTCATTAATGGTTTGTTTAACAAATCTGGAGGGCCATGTACCTTTAGCAATTACTTGGGGGTCCCGTAAATTATTTAGGCTGATTTGGTGGTATTGAAATGGATGAGCACCAATGCAATAAACCAGCTGTTGTAAATGCGTGGTTGGCCCAGGGGCATAAAAGAATGATTTGTGTGGGTCTGCCCAACTATTCTAAAAGGAATAAGCTCCTGTTTTTTAGGGATTTGTGATGGAAGTGAGACAACTTGAGTGTTAAGAAGGTGCTACTGTGCTTTCTATATTTTAATAAATGCAACATTTATATTTTTTCATCTAATTTTGCTGTAATTCAATATTTCCGAGACTATCTTTTAATAGGAGAAAACAAACATGCTGACAGCAAGCAGTGAAATCGTATACAAAGAGAAAAAGGTAATTACTTCTGAAGAAGGGGCTGTTGAAATTCATCTTTTATTGTTTGAGGTTCCTGACCACCTTGCCCTCCCTTATCAGTTGTAAACTAGCAAGACACAAGGCTTTGCCTATTCATGGCAGAGGTTATCAAAGGGTAAATAGCCAGACTGTGGAGACATGATGGAGTGAGAGCAGATAGGTTATCATTTATGGAAATGGTTTAAGTTATCACACTGTCCGAATCTCCCTTACCTGTGTATGCACAGGTAAAGTAGCAATTGTGCATTATTGAACACTGAAAAAGGTCACGAAGCAGGTCACTATTCTGTGATAAAGAGTATACAATGCTAATAGTAGAGTGTGTGCTATGGAAGGTGATCTTGAGAGACAGATAAGTACAAGTGCTTTGAGGTGGTCATATTCGCAGCTAATGGATAAGATAAAAAAGGTGGTTACTAATATTTTCAAATGAGAAAAAACCCAAAAGCTGGACATATGTATACATGGTGATTTTCAATCAACTTCAATGATTTTTGGGCCACCAAGAATTACAAATATTACAGCAAGAGACTAAGCAATCTACTCCACCAGAATTCCATGGAGTAGATTGCTTAGTCTCTTCCACCAGAATTCCGTGGAGTAGATTGCTTAGTCTCTTCCGCCAGAATTCCGTGGAGTAGATTGCTTAGTCTCTTCCACCAGAATTCCGTGGAGTAGATTAGATTGCTTATTCTCTTCCACCAGAATTCCGTGGAGTAGATTGCTTAATCTCTTCCAGCAGAATTCCGTGGAGTAGATTGCTTAGTCTCTTCCAGCAGAATTCCATGGAGTATGTTGTTTAGTCTCTTCCAGCAGAATTCCAAGAAGTAGATTGCTTAGTCTCTTCCACCAGAATTCCATGGAGTAGATTACTTATTCGCTTCCACCAGAATTCCGTGGAGTAGATTGCTTAGTCTCTTCCACATGAATTCCGTGGAGTAGATTGCTTAGTCTCTTCCACCAGAATTCCGTGGAGTAGATTGCTTAGTCTCTTCCACCAGAATTCCATGGAGTAGATTGCTTATTCTCTTCCACCAGAATTCCGTGGAGTAGATTACTTATTCGCTTCCACCAGAATTCCGTGGAGTAGATTGCTTAGTCTCTTCCACCAGAATTCCGTGGAGCAGATTGCTTAGTCTCTTCCACCAGAATTCCGTGGAGTAGATTGCTTAGTGTCTTCCACCAGAATTCCGTGGAGTAGATTGCTTAGTCTCTTCCACCAGAATTCCGTGGAGTAGATTGCTTAGTCTCTTCCACCAGAATTCCATGGAGTAGATTGCTTAGTCTCTTCCACCAGAATTCCGTGGAGTAGATTGCTTAGTCTCTTCCACCACAATTCCATAGAGTAGATTGCTTAGTCTCTTCCACCAGAATTCTGTGGAGTAGATTAGATTGCTTATTCTCTTCCACCAGAATTCCGTGGAGTAGATTGCTTAGTGTCTTCCACAAGAATTCCGTGGAGTAGATTGCTTAGTCTCTTCCAGCAGAATTCAGTGGAGTAGATTGCTTAGTCTCTTCCACCAGAATTCCGTGGAGTAGATTAATTAGTCTCTTCCACCAGAATTCTGTTAATTGTGGAGTTAAAAATGGTCAATAAATGGACAGCTTTATCACAGTTTTTTTTTTTACAGATTGAATTGAAATGGAGTAGAAATGTGAAAAACAAAATTGCAGAAAATGAATTAAGCGTTAACAGTTTTCAGATTTTTTTCACCTTGTTCGATTTAGGCAATTTTGATCCTATTTTCTTGTGATTGAAATAAATAGGGATACAGCGATACTATTTTTTTATAACGAATACGAGTACTGATACTTTTTTTAATACTCGCCGATACCAATTACCGATACCTACCGCAACTGTTTTGTTTTCACTTCAGCTGTCAGCAATGCTACAAAGTATTAAAAAGTTATTTACAAATACATTTATTTACAATAAATGTTGCGCTTTTTCGATGTGAAATGTGTAAATATATGTTAATATATATGTGTAAAAATATTCACTAACAAAGCAAACAAAAAAAAGTTTTAATTGTTTATAGTTTATAAAATAGATGTGAACAAACAAAAAAAAAAAAAAGCAGGAAAATAATTAAATGGAGGAGAATAGGGAGTTAATTTAGGCTGATTAGAATAAATTAAGGGTTTATAAGGGGTTAAACAGAGGAACATTTGTGAAAAAGAGGGGATAGGTATGGCGCTGCCCTTATTAAGAGCTGCCTACAACCTCTAAATACTTGAGGGGTGTGTGTCACGGGTGCATTTAGTGCAAAAAGTGACTAAAAGTGCAGAAAATAAATATTTGGATATTCACAAAAATCCACAAAAAATCCTACTGTGTAACCTTCCTAAGCGCTTATATATAATGCATATTGTTATGTTCAAACAAAAATAAAATAAACACAATCCTGTGCAAAACCTGCAATTCAAAGTGACATTTCTGTGCAAAGTAATCCAACATATATGACTGATGTATATTGTTGCTGTGAAACTGGGTTCAGAAATATGCATATACCGTCCTTAACTAGTTGCTGACCGCCGGCCGTCAAATGACGGCCAGGCGGCGCAGCTATTGTGGCGGGAGGCCGTCATATGACGGCCTCCCGTTTAAACAGAGATGCGCGCGATCGTGCGCGCGCATCCCTGTTTCTTCGGTGGCGGCGTGTCACGGAGACACCGCTCGCCACCGAAGGGGGTGAACAGCCATTCGTTATGGCTGTTTACCACGTGATCGGCCGTGATGAAGTCACGGCCGATCACAGATGGTCACACCCCCTACGTGCACGGCGCATGCGCGCGATCGCGAGCGCGCTGCGCGTGCACGTCGGTGACGGCGTGTTCCCCGGGAACACTGCTCGTCACCGACACTGGTAAACAGCCATTGGCTGGCTGTTTACCCACGTGATCGGCTGTGATCCTTTCACAGCCGATCACTAAAATGTAAACAAACCGCGGTAACGGGATGTTACCGGGTTCTCCTCCTCACACATCGATCGTGTGTGAGGAGGAGATTGCGGTAACATCTCGTTACCGCATACAGTGTACACCAAACATACTGATTGCCCCCCCCCCAATAAAGAGGACCTGTCACCACCCCTCATAGTACCTGTCAATCACAGTCCATCAGAGTACCTGTCACAGTCCATCAGAGTATTTGAGTACCTGTCCCAGCCCATCAGAGTACCCGAGTACCTGTCCCAGCCCATCAGAGTACCCGAGTACCTGTCCCAGCCCATCAGAGTACCCGAGTACCTGTCCCAGCCCATCAGAGTACCCAAGTACCTGTCCCAGCCCATCAGAGTACCTGTCCCAGCCCATCAGAGTACCCGAGTACCTGTCCCAGCCCATCAGAGTACCCGAGTACCTGTCCCAGCCCATCAGAGTACCCGAGTACCTGTCCCAGCCCATCAGAGTACCCGAGTACCTGTCCCAGCCCATCTGAGTACCCGAGTACCTGTCCCAGCCCATCTGAGTACCCGAGTACCTGTCCCAGCCCATCTGAGTACCCGAGTACCTGTCACAGTTCATCTGAGTACCCGAGTACCTGTCCCAGCCCATCAGAGTACCCGAGTACCTGTCCCGGCCCATCAGAGTACCCGAGTACCTGTCACGGCACATCAGAGTACCCGAGTACCTGTCACGGCACATCAGAGTACCCGAGTACCTGTCACGGCACATCAGAGTACCCGAGTACCTGTCACGGCCCATCAGGGTACCCGAGTACCTGTCACGGCCCATCAGGGTACCCGAGTACCTGTCACGGCCCATCAGGGTACCCGAGTACCTGTCACGGCCCATCAGGGTACCCGAGTACCTGTCACAGTCCATTAGAGTACCGAGTACCTGTCACAGTCCATTAGAGTACCGAGTACCTGTCACAGTCCATTAGAGTACCGAGTACCTGTCACAGTCCATTAGAGTACCGAGTACCTGTCACAGCCCATCTGAGTACCCGAGTACCTGTCACAGTTCATCTGAGTACCTGTCACCGCCCTTCAGAGTACCCAAATACCAGTCACCAAACCATCAGAGTACCTGTCACCAGGCCATCAGAGTACCTGAGTACTTGTCACCAGGCCATCAGAGTACCCGAGTACCTGTCACCAGGCCATCAGAGTACCCGAGTACCTGTCACCAGGCCATCAGAGTACCCGAGTACCTGTCACCAGGCCATCAGAGTACCCGAGTACCTGTCACCAGGCCATCAGAGTACCCGAGTACCTGTCACCAGGCCATCAGAGTACCCGAGTACCTGTCACCAGGCCATCAGTGTACCCGAGTACCTGTCACCAGGCCATCAGAGTACCCGAGTACCTGTCACCAGGCCATCAGAGTACCCGAGTACCTGTCACCAGGCCATCAGAGTACCCGAGTACCTGTTCCAGTCCATCTGAGTACCCGAGTACCTGTCACAGTCCATCTGAGTACCCGAGTACCTATCTCCAGCCCATCAGAGTACCCGAGTACCTATTTGCAGCCCATGTCTCATAGAATATACGTTGGGGTGTTTGCTTTCCAAAATGGGGTCATTTTGTGGGTAATTTCACTGTCCTGGTGGTCCAGGACCTTCAAAAGTGTGATGGGTAGGAATGAAATAAGATGTGTCATTTATGCTCCTAGAACGCCTGAACGTACTACTTCAATGTTTGGCCCATCTATGTGGCCAGGCTGTGTAAAAGTCCTACACATGTGGTATCGCCATACTCGGGAGGAGTAGCAGAATGTATTTTGGGGTGTAATTTTTGCTATATACATGTTATGTGTTAGAAATATCTTATAAATTGACAATTTTGTGTAAAAAAAAAATGCGTTTTAATTTTTTTCCACATATTCCAAAAACTTCTGGAAAAAAATGAACCGTTCAAAAGACTCATTATGCCTCACAGATTATACGTTGGGGTGTTTGCTTTCCAAAATGGGGTCATTTTATGGGAAATTCCATTGTGCTGGTACTCCAGGGCCTTCAAAAGTGTAATAGGTGGTTGAGAAATGAGATGCGTAATTTTTGCTCATAGAACGTCTGAAGGTACTACATCAATGTTAGTGCTCTGTATGTGGCCAGGCTGTGTAAAAGTCTCACACACGTGGTATCGCCGTACTCGGGAAGAGTAGCAGAATGTATTTTGGGGTGTAATTTTTGCTATATACATGCTATGTGTTAGAAATATCTTATAAATTGACAATTTTGTGTAAAAAAAAATGCGTTTTAATTTTTTTCCACATATTCCAAAAACTTCTGGAAAAAAATTAACCATTCAAAAGACTCATTATGCCTCACAGATTATACGTTGGGGTGTTAGCTTTCCAAAATTGGGTGATTTTATGGGAAATTCCATTGTCCTGGTACTCCAGGGCCTTCAAAAGTGTAATAGGTGGTTGAGAAATGAGATGCGTCATTTTTGCTCGTAGAACGTCTGAAGGTACTACATCGATGTTGGTGCTCTGTATGTGGCCAGGCTGTGTAAAAGTCTCACACATGTGGTATCGCCGTACTCGGGAAGAGTAGCAGAATGTATTTTGGGGGGTAATTTGTTGTATACATATGCTGTGTGTGAGAAATAACCTGATAATATGACAATTTAGTAAAAAAAAATAATAAAAAAAAAAAATCTTAATTTTGCAAAGAATTGTGGGAAAAAATGACAACTTAAAAAAACTCACCATGCTACTTACTTAATACCTTGGGATGTCTACTTTGTAAAAAGGGGTCATTTGGGGGGTATTTGTACTTTCCTGACTAGTTAGAGTCTCAAGAAATGAGGTACACCTGATGTACTGAAGGCCTGATCAGAAGTGATGAATTTTTAGTGATTGGCACCATAGATTGTAGACTCTATAACTTTCACAAAGACCAAATAATATATACTAATGTGGGTTATTTTTACCAAAGATATGTAGCAGTATAAATTTTGGCCAAAATTTATGAAGAAAAATTACTAATTAGCAAAAATTTATGACAGAAACGAAGAAAAAGGCATTTTTTTCACAAAATTTATGTTTTATTTTATTTATAGCACAAAAAATAAAAAACCCACTAGTGATTAAATACCACTAAAAGAAAGCTCTATTTGTGTGGAAAAAAGGACGCAAGTTTCATATGGATACTGTGTTGGATGACTGAGTAATTGTCATTCAAAGTGTGAGAGCGCTGAAAGCTGAAAATTGGTCTGGTCAGGAAGGGGGTGTAACTGCACTGTACTGAGGTGGTTAAACCCTGGTGTGTAAAAAAAAGTCCAACAAAGTGACAATGTGCTCCTTCAAATTGTTCTGTGCTTCTTGGAAAACCACGATAAGAAATGCATTTACCGCTAATATTCACCCCACAAGGAGGTATTTCACCTTCACAGTATGAGCCACTGTGCAGCCTGTGGAGTGGGAGGAAACTTTTGCTCATCACTTTGATCTGCAGATGAAGAAACAGAAAGATTCAAAAAGAAACAATTTTATTTTAGAATTTCAGCGGCTGAGCAATGTTGTTAATAAACATTGCCGGCTGTTTTTTTTTTTTTTTTTGACAGCTCCAATTACCGGACTTTTTTAACACTTCAGGTGTCAACAGGGGAGACCCACTGATAGCTCAAAGAACCGAGCCTGAAAGTATCGGTTTCAGGTATCAGTGCATTAGCATTACCGGGGATCCCCCCAGCCTGATTACCGAATCTCAGCAAGAATTTTCTAAATCTGTGGTTGAGCTTGGGTATTTTCTGTTTGTATAGAAATGAATAGCGTAGCCAATATTAACCACTTGTCAACCAGTGTGTGATGATATACGTTGGCACAATGGTATGGCTGTGCAAATGGGCGTACAGGTACATCCCCTTTAAGACGCGGCATTGCCGCCATGAGGTCCGTGACCGTGGCGGTGGGACCCGCAGACTCAATGTCCGCCGGTGTCCCGCTATCATGTCACGGAGCGGCAGAATGGGGAGATGCCTATGTAAACAAAGCATTTCCTTGTTCTGCCTTGTGATATGACAGAGATCACTGCTCCCTATCATCAGGAGCAGTGATCGCTGTCATGTGAGTGTTAGCTCATCCCCCACGACAGTTTGAATCTCTCCCTAGGACACACTTAACACCTTGATCGCCCCCTAGTGTTTAACCCGTTCCCTGCCAGTGTCATTTACACAGCATTTTTATAGCACTGATCGCTGTATAAATGACAATGGTCCCAAAATAGTGTCAAAAGTGTCCAATGTGTCCGCCATAATCTCACAGTCATGATAAAAATCGCAGATCGCCACCATTACTAATAAAAAAAAGAATAATAAAAATGCCATAAATCTATTTCCTATTTTGTAGACGCTACAAGTTTTGTGCAAACCAATCAATATACACTTAATGCGATTTTTTTTTTACCAAAAATATGTAGAAGAATAGATATATCGGCCTAAACTGAGGAAAAAATTAGCTTTTTTATATATATTTTTGGCTATATTTATTATAGCAAAAAGTAAAGAAATTGCTTTTCTGTCAAAATTGTCACACTTTTTTTGTTTATAGCGCAAAAAATAAAAACTGCAGAGGTGATCAAATACCACCAAAAGAAAGCTCTATTTGTGGGAAAATAAGACGTCAATTTTTTTTGGGGTGCAACGTTGCACGACCGCACAATTGTCCGTTAAAGTGACACAGTGCCGTATCACAAAAAGTACTTTGGTCAGAAAGGGGGTAAATTCTTCCGGGGCTGAAGTGGTTAAAAAAATTATGCCTTTTGGGAATGTTGACTTTTGCTATATAAGTAATAAAGTAATAAGTAATAAAATACATTATATTGTCATATATGACTACTAAGATGTACAAATGCTTCCTGTTATCCATTTCCTGTAAACCTGTAACAGAATAACATGTATCTTTTCTTTTTTTCAATAAAAAGCATTATAAAAAATGTACACATATCTTTTAAATATATGTGTATTATCAAATAGGGGAATTAAATACAAAAGCAAAAAAAATTAAATAAATTGCAGCTTGCCAATTCCGAAAGTAGAACAAAACTTTTTTTGGTTTTATTTGGATATCGTAAGGAAGGGTTATAACCCCTGTCAGATTTTTTTCCATCTATGCCCCACTGGGGAGATTTTCATTGACTTCCTGCTACAACTGCTACTTTGTCTGGACAGCTTGGTCTGTCAAAGGAACTTGAAAAATAGCATCACTGGTTGGATCACCATTAAATTGCTTTAATTATTGATACCATTGGGAAAGGTTAGACCGTCTGCCAAGTTTTCTTGTAGTCTGTTTAATGGCTGGGTAGAGTCGCCTGTCTATTTGTTCTGGTTACCACTGTCCCCGAGACAGAACATAGATGGAAATCCTACATTTTAGAGTTGTCATGAGAACAAAAGGCGAGGGGAAATCTTCCAATGAGTACAAGTAGTCTGCTGACAACTCTCTAAAATCTGAATTCTTTTCATTTTGGAGAGATTGTATCTTACTTCCTGCTGCATCTTTGAGAGAGGACATGAAGGGAAATCTCCCCAGCCTGGCACTGACGGCAAAAAATAATCTGATAATGCTTTTACTATTTCCCTACTCTATGCACTGAAAAAAGGATAATTACACTCACCAGACACTTTATTAGGTACACCTGTTCAATTGCTTGGTAACGCAAATTGATAATTAGCCAATCACATGGCAGCAACTCAATGCATTTAGGCATCTAGACGTGCTGAAGACGACTTGCTGAAGTTCAAACTGAGCATCAGAATGGGAAAGAAAGGGGATTTAAGTGACCTTGAATGTAGCATGGTTATTGATGCCAGATGGGCTGGGTATTTCAAAAACTGCTGATCAACTGGGATTTTCACACAGAACCATCTCTAGGGATTACAGAGCATGGTCCAAAAAAGAGAAAATATCCAGTGAGTAGATAATGCACCATGTCACAAAGCGCAAATCATCTGACCACTGGTTTCTTGGACATGACAATGAGGTCACTTTACTCCAATGGCCTCCACAGTCACCAGATCTCAATCCAATAGAGAACCTTTGGGATGTGGTGGAATAGAAGATTTGCACGATGGATGTGCAGCTGATGAATCTGCAGCAACTGTGTGATGCTATATGGACCAAAATCTCTGAGGAATGTTTCCAACACTTTGGTAAATCTATGCCACTGAGAACTAAGGCAGTTCTGAAGGCAAAAGGGGGTCCAACCCGGTACTAGCAAGGTGTACCTAATAAAGTGGCGGGTAAGTGTATACTCTTTTTTTTTTCTTTCTTTTTTTTTTTTTACTTAAATTCTCTTTATTTGTTTTTATTCTGTAATACAAATTTTGATGCTAAAAAAATACACAATATAGACATAGAACAGTGGTATTGAATTAAACAGTTATCTTCCATGCTTTCTACCTTATTTTGTCTCATAGTTTCTTATGTATTTACATGTTACACCCTTTTAACTCCCATCCCCCCTCCCTCCCCTAACCCCTCCCCCCCACCCACCTCTAAATTTCTTTCATACCAAGTTAAACAATATCTCCTTTATTCTATCTCCAGATGTTTCACTCTACGGTGTTCAACTAAGCTTATCGTTTATCCTATACCTCTCCCACTGTTATTGGTCAAGCGGGTACCCTATTTTATTCAGCCAAGGTCTCCATATTTTCTCAAATCCTCTAATATTTCCCCTACGTATATATACGGTCTTCTCCCTCCACACTAGATCATTAATGACCTGGGTCCATTCACCCAGGAGAGGTGCCCTCTCGGACTGCCATTTCTGCGCTATCAATTTACGTGCTTGAAATAAACAACGTATAACTGCGAGTGTAGTATTCTTCTGTTCCCCCAAGCTTCCCCTATATCCTAATATACATGTTTTAGGGTCTTGATCCAGCTTGGTCCCAAATATCCTATTTAGGCCGCGTACACACGCGGGGACTGTTCGCTCAACTTTGTCCGCTGAACAGTGTTTCGGTGGACAGTCCGCTCGTGTGTGGGCTTTCAGCGGACAGTTTCAGCGGACAGTCTGACGAACAAAGTTTTTCAGAAATTCCGAAAAACTGTCCGCTGAAACTTGGTTGGAGCGGACAGTCCGCCCGTGTGTAGGCTTGTTCGTCAAACTAAGTCTCGCGCATGCTCAGAAAGAATTTACACGCCGAAGGTTGCATTGCAGTGTATAGGACGTCGTTTTCTAGTCCCGTCGTACGTGCCGTTATCGCGCACGGTTTCAGCGGACTGTTCGTTCGTCGTGTGTGGGCAAGTCCGTCCATGCTAATTTTGAGCGGACTGTCCGCTGAAACTGTTTGACGGACAAAGTTGAGCGAACAGTCCCCGCGTGTGTACGCGGCCTAATAGTTTCGACTATTCCCTCCCAATACCGAAACAGCTTTGGACACCTCCACATCATGTGTATAAGATCTCCAAAGCCTTGACATCTGGGACAGTTAGCGTCTGTCCTCTTTCCAAAAGAGTACAGCCTCTTAGGGGTGAAATAAGCCCTATAAACCAGCATCAGATGTGATACTTTCTGTGATGGAGAAACAGATATCGATGGACCCAATTCCAATATTCTCCTCCACTGTTCTTCTGTGATTCCTCCTATATCCTCTTCCCATTTCTTTTTTAATTTTACTAATCCAAGCTCCGTATCGGGGCCTTTACACAAAAATTCATATATGGTAGATATAAATCCCCTAGACTTGTCTATTTTAAGTATCTTCTGGGGCAAGGATATCTTATCCCACTCAGGTATCTGTGGGCCAAACTGTGCTGTTAAAGCATGCCGAATCTGTAAATAACGATAAAATGTCTGCTGTGGTATATTATATTCCCTTTTTAGGTCCATGAATGTCTTCAAAGTTCTACCGTCGTATAATTGGCGCAGCCTAGTTATACCTTTCTTCTCCCATGTGCTAATTTTCCCAATTGATAATACTTCCTGTAAGTTATTATTATCCCACAAGGGTGTATATTCTGACCATCCTGTGCAGCCCACCAACTTTTTTGCCATTTTCCATACTTTGCTCATCATATTAATTATGGGATCCTTGCGCTGGAAAGAGCTTGCCTCCAGTGCTTCCACCAGTGTTTTATGTGGGGCTTCTGTCAGTATTGCTCTACCATTCAAGTTACCTTCCCCCTCCTGATCACTACCCACCAGGTGCTGCAACTGTGCTGCCAGATAGTAATTCCTGGGGCAGGGTACCGCCAATCCCCCTCTGTCCGTTGGGAGCTGCAGTGCCCGGAGCCGGATCCTCGCCTGCCCTTTTTTCCAGATCAGCTCCCGAAAAAGGGTTTCAAACTTTTTAAACCACTTTGTACATATCCAAATCGGGGCGTTATGTAGAACATATAGTAGTTGTGGCAACCATATCATCTTTATCAAGCTACATCGACCTGCTACCGACAAAGGAAGCCGGCTCCAGGCATCACAGCTCCGCTTGAATTTTCCCAATAACGGTACTATGTTTTTGTCAACGTACTGACCTAAATCTGTTGTTAAATATATACCAAGGTATTTCATTACGTCTACCACCTCCAATTGCGGTATCCCCAATGCAGTCACAGCACCTGGGGTATCAACTTGGAGCAACTCCGACTTCCCCCAGTTTATGGTCAGAAGTGTATACTCTTTAATAGTAGATAAAGTATAATAGAAGGGATAAAATGCTTACCTTTCTTGGAAAAAAAGCTGCTCTTTTTCCCCCATTGAATATTAATTCTGCAATCTAAATTGTAAATATGTGATCATGTAAACTCTATTGTAGATATCTTCCGTTCAGTGGAGATCACAGGGTCCACGGCAAAGCTTTAGGTAATGCAGCTGGTACTGAAGGCATCCCAAATCAGCATTTTCACCAGAAATAGTAATTATTTCAGCCCTTCTAGTGCCCTTTATTTGTTTATGGTATCAAGGCTGTTAATGCGGCTTTTGGACATTAACCTATTAAAGCACAGCAATCATTTTTATACTGATATGTTCACTTCTAACACCCAAACATGTGCATAGGAATACAAAAATATAATGCTTCTGTATTAAAGTGAATGTCTGAACCAAACACAGTCTGGGCTAGTATAAATTATACATTTTGGATCTGCACTTAACTCTATAAAGAATTGGGGAGGAAACAATACCCAAAGAACAGTCATAGAGAAAAAGTAAAATGGTGTGATCACTGCTTGATCAGGGGCTGCATGAAAAATTCCAGCATAATCTGAACATTTATGAGCCCAGGAAGCACTGGGTAGTATATTTTTCCAGAGTCCCACCTAGTAATAATAGATATAATCCCATTAGGGTATGGGCATTACATTATGCTCTTATATATTAGTTGTTTTGGGCTATAAACTACTTACTATTAATAATAATAATTATTCACATTATTAAGGCCCCATTCACATAGGCAATTATTATTTTACAGGATTTATATAGCGCCAAAAGTTTGTGCAGCCCTTTACAATAGAAGGCCCATAGACAGTAAATGGGCTCAATGTTTATGCAGCTTGAGCCACCAGCTGCTGCATACAGGCTGCCCATGTACATTATCTCACAAAAGTGGATACACCCCTCACATTTTTGTATATATTTTAAATCTTTTCATGTGACAACACTGAAGAAATGACACTTTGCTACAATGTAAAGTAGTGAGCGTACAGCTTGTATAATAGTGTTGTATAACAGTTGCTGTCCCCTCAAAATAACGCAACACACAGCCATTAATGTCTAAACCAATGGCAACAAAAGTGAGTACACCCCTAAGTGAAGATGTCCAAATTGGGCCCAAAGTGTCAGTATTTTGTGTGACCACCATGATTTCCCAGCACTGCCTTAACCCTCTTGGGCATGGAGTTCACCAGAGCTTCACAGGTTGCCACTGGAGTCCTCTTCCACTCCTCCATGATGACATTACAGAGCTGGTGGATGTTAGAGATCTTGCACTCCTCCACCCTCCATTTGAGGATGCCCCACAGATGCTCAATAGGGTTTAGGTCTGGAGAAATGTTTGGCCAGTCCATCACCTTTACCCACAGCTTCTTTAGCAAGGCAGTGGTCATCTTGGAGGCATGTTTGGGGTCATTATCATGGAATACTGCCCTGTGGCCCAGTCTCTGAAGGGAGCGGTTCATGCTCTGCTTCAGTATGTCACAGTACATGTTGGCATTCATGGTTCCCTCAATGAACTGTATCTCCCCAGTGCCGGCAGCACTCATGCAGCCCCAGACCATGATCATCCCACCACCATGCTTGACTGTAGGCAAGACACATTTGTCTTTAGATGCAGTGTGCGGCATATAGTCTGAACACTGACAGGCTGATCCCCCACCCTTTCAACCCCTGCAGCAATGCTGGCAGTACTCATACATCTGTTTCCCAAAGACAACCTCTGGATATGACGGTGAGCAAGTGCACTCAACTTCTTTGGTTGACCATGGTGAGGCCTGTTCTGAGTGGAACCTGTCCTGTTAAACCGCTGTATGGTCTTGGCCACTGTGCTACAGCTCAGTTTCAGGGACTTGCCAATCTTCTTACAGCCTTGGCCATCTTTATGTAGAGCAACAATTCTTTTTTTCAGATCCTCAGATAATTCTTTGCCATGAGGTGCCATGTTGAACTTCATGAGAGAGTGAGAGCAATAACACCAAATTTAAAACACCGCTCCCCATTCACACCTGAGACCTTGCGCCCAATTTGGACATTTTCACTTAGGAGTGTACTCACTTTTGTTGCCAGTGGTTTAGACATTAATGGCTGTGTGTTGAGTTATCATCCACCAGCCAAGGAGGAGTGGAAGAGGATTCCAGTGGCAACCTGTGAAGCTCTGGTGAACTCCATGCCCAAGAGGGTTAAGGCAGTGCTGGAAAATAATGGTGGCCACACAAAATATTGACACTTTGGACCCAATTTGGACATTTTTACTTAAGGGTGTATTCACTTTTGTTTTCAGTGGTTTAGACATTAATGTCTGTGTGTTAAATTATTTTGAGGGGACAGAAAATTTACACTGTTATACAAGCTGTACACTCACTACTTTATATTGTAGCAAAGTGTCATTTCTTCAGTGTTGTTGCATGAAAAGATAGAATAAAATATTTATAAAAATGTGAGGGGTGTACTCACTTTTGTGAGATACTATAAGTGTATGAGGACAGAGGGGGTACATGGACACAGCTGCTTGACCAGGCCTGTGGGTGCGCAGCCCCAAATGCAGGCAGTGTGCGTTCAGGGCCAGTCACCAGCACCCACATGCCTGTCATACTGGGACAAGATATATGACTGTCAGGGCTGGGTTCAACCCTTCCTTCTCTGAGCTGGCCACTCAGTTGTCGACAAATTGCCAGCTCCCATCTCTCTCCACAGTTACAGAGCTGTTGATGATCCTGCTCATCAGTCCTGCCTACTTAAGCCGTCCAGTTCAGAGGAGCTCTGCCTTTGCCTTAGTCATATCACAAGAAACTATCTCCTGCATTCCTGTTTAAAGACTGGATTTGCTGACATCCCTTTGTGCTACAGATCCTGCTTGTTGTTCCACTACTTTGATTCCTGACTCCTGGCTTGTCTGACTTTCCGTTCTGGTTACTGAACTTTGGCTATGTTTTGACTACGTTTGTTCTTTTTACTTTTATTATTAAATAAGTGTGATTTAACTGTACTTCAACTGTCTTGGTCACATTTTTCATGGTTTCTGATAATGACTAAGACCCCTTTCACACCAAGGGCGTTTTGCAGGCGCTATAGCATTATAAATAGTGCCTGCAATCCGCCCTCAAACTGCTGCACCATTGTCTACAGTGTGAAAGCCTGAGGGCTTTCACACCGGAGCGGTGCATGGGCAGGACGTCAGGAAAAGTCCTGCCAGCAGCTTCTTTGGAGCGGTGAAGGAGTGGTGTGTTTACCGCTCCTTCACTGCTGCTCCCCATTGAAATCAATGGGGCAGCGCTGCAATACCGCCAGCAAAATGCAGCTATTGCAGTGTATTGCGGGCGGTTTCAACCCTTTCTCGGCCGCTAGCAGGGGTAAAAGCGCCCCATTAGCGGGCGATATGTGCTGCAAATCGACGGTAAAACATCGCTAAAAATATCGGTGTTTTACCGCTGACGCTATGGGCGCAGCAGTGTGAAAGGGGTCTAAAGCCTGAACAGTCAAATCGCATTGGCCTTTTCCTGTGGATTACCTTTTATTGTTCCTATTTGTAATAAGAAGTTTTTATGTTTATCTTTTACTGATCATACCAAAGTGCTGGCCTTCCTTTCAAGAACATATAAATGCCATGTAGCCAATGGGATTGATTTATATAAGAAGTAAATGCTTTTAACCTCAAAAAGTGAATGCTCAATTTAAAAAAGTGTATGTTCACTTTAAAAAATGAATGCTAGTGAATAAGTTGAGGGTGTGTTCACTTTCAATACCCAGTCATGTGCATGCTCTTTTCTAGGATAACAGCCAATACTTAAAGCCGAACTAAAGTTACGCTGTAACAAACAGTGAGCAGACAGGCTTTTATTGCAGAAGAAACATGCAATGTCTTTACTGCAAAAAAACGCCCCTACCGGCCTGCCTGCTGTCTTCTCAATCGCTGCAAACTGTGCATACATAACTCAGTTTACAGTGCTGGGCCGGTCTCTCTGTGCTAGTATGATGTCCTCCTGTGTATTTACAGGAGTGAAATCAACATCAACCATCGCCAGTCTGTGAAGATGACCTAAATACTGGCACACAGGAGAAGATGTAGGCGCTGGTGAGAGACTGTTAGGAAGGTAAGTTTTAACACCTTTATTTCTGCTTTAATTTGGAAATTCAATTTCACTATTTCTGACAATTATAAATATCGAATAAAAATCCTGTAAGTTCATAGTGTTGACCGCTAAGTTAATATGCAAACCAACTTTTCACTGGGTCCCAGATAGTTGATTGAGTGAAAAGATTAATCAAGCCAGTTAAAGCCAAAGGCTTCCCCAAGATACTCCACCACGCATTGCAAATGGTTGGCATTATAGGCGTGTGCGCACAGGGAGTGATAGTCGTACCTGGGCACACCCTAATCACCCTGTGTTGCGCAAACTCCCCCTGTGTAAACCCCTGATAGTTCACCAAAGCCCCCTAATGGGGATCCTAAAAAAAATAGTAAAAAAATTGAAAAATTATAAAAAATACAATAAGAGAAATAAAAACTACTGACACTATCCACTGCCCTACTAACACTGATCTGTGCCCTATTGACACCATCCACTGCCCTACTGACACCATCCACTGCTCTACTGACATCATCCACTGCCCTACTGACACCATCCACTGCTTTACTGACATCATCCACTGCCCTACTGACACCATCCACTGCTCTACTGACACCATCCACTGCTCTACTGACACCATCCACTGCTCTACTGACATCATCCACTGCCCTACTGACACCATCCACTGCTCTACTGACACAGTCCACTGCCCTACTGACACCGTCCACTGCTCTACTGACACCATCCACTGCTCTACTGACATCATCCACTGCCCTACTGACACCATCGACTGCTCTACTGTCATCATCCACTGCCCTACTGACACCATCCACTGCCCTACTGACACCATCGACTGCTCTACTAACACCATCCACTGCTCTACTGACACCATCCACTGCCTTACTGACACCGTCCACTGCCCTACTGACACCATCCACTGCTCTACTGACATCATCCACTGCCCTACTGACACTGTCCACTGCCCTACTGACACCATCCACTGCCCTACTGACACCATCCACTGCCCTACTGACACCGTCCACTGCCCTACTGACACCGTCCACTGCCCTACTGACACCGTCCACTGCCCTACTGCCTACTGACACCGTCCACTGCCCTACTGACACCGTCCACTGCTCTACTAACACCATCCACTGCTCTACTGACACCATCCACTGCTCTACTGACACCATCCACTGCTCTAATGACACCATCAATATACATACACATGCACACACACATATGTGTTTAAAGTGGAAATAAACTCCCCTATCGTTTTCATCCACGGAAGCTGTCATCTTTGCCTCTGTTTAATCTTCAGCTGCCACGGTGCTGCACATGTGATCCGTTATGACACCAGCCATTGAGTGGTTTGACAGTTTTGGTTGAGAGCACAGCCAATGTTCAGTTCCCGGCATGCCATTTTTTTTAAACTGTTTAAATCTATGGGTTTACTTCCACTTTAAGCTTTGAGGTGCACACCCTAATGCATAGGCTGTGCACACCTATAGTTAGCATGTATATTGTACATACATTTGCAAAATCAAGATCAGGATAGTAAGGCGTTTACCTGGCATCATACTAATCACAAGGCCAAAAACATTATTTTATTGTAATGGTAAAGCTATGCAATATAGCAGCTGTCTCAAATGAACAGTTGAGCACTAGAGCAATGATTGGCTGGGCTCCATCTGCTATCCTTGATGATGTATAAACTCACATTTTTGGATTTGTAAAAGGAATGATGATGCAAAAATGTATTCTGTTTTGCTGTGCTTATCAATGGGTTAATAAAATGTATATTTGATTCATTTTGGGCCTCTTTGCACCATAACCAAGCTATAGTGGCTGAACATATAACATGGGGTTAAAGTTATCTAAACAATACAGTGAACCTTTTATCTTATTTATATGAATATATAACTGTCTCCCCCAAAAGTGACAGCATCGTGGAGAAGACTGATTGCTCAGTGCTTGTAGCTTCTGTCTATCACACCTTTAAAAGCTGAAGACTCAGCCACACATCTTTGCAATATATCAGGAGGTTGACTTTCTGTCAGAGAGTCTCCTAAAGGTTAACACCAAGTTTTCCAAACACTACAAATTGTCTTAAAAATGGATAAGCATTTATTGACACTAAGACAGACAAGAGATTACACAAAAGGGTCAAGTGGTTGTGAGTTAGAAGGCTACATATATACAGTATATATAATATATATATATATATATATATAGTACATATATTACCACAACAACATAGGTGATGTCTGTGAAGGGTCTCAGTTATCCAGATCATGGTATAGCTAACATTTAAAACAGCTTTTCTCAACCTTTTCAACACAAAGTTGGAACCCTTGAAATAATTTTATGGTCTCAGCAAACATCTGCTAAAAATGACTATATCTATAACTCATGACATATTAGTGTGATGGTCAATGGGAAGAATGCTCCTTGCACATCAGGGGCGTGCAGTCAGGGGAGGCTCACCTGCCATGAATATAAAAGATAAAAAAAAAGAATCGAGCTTTGAGGGTCATATCTCAGCGGCCTAGGGGGTAGGCAGCCGAAGTCCTACCCCACCACTGGTCAAAATTTGGGGCTCCTAGGACCTGTGGTTCCGGAGATACGGGGCACCTTGTGCAGCCTGTCAGAAGCTACATACAGAGCGGCCAGTTTAAATACAAGCTGGAACACTTTGTTTACAGCAGACAGAGAGGATGATCTCACAGTGCCCCTCACTTCTTGTCAGAGGCACTGAGCTCAATGGACAGCTTGGAGCCTTTGACCAATAGTAAAGTATCATTGGCCCAAGGTGTCCAATAAAAATGCTGCAGTGGAGGCACACCTCTCACTGCAGTGTCATAGAAGAGGGCATGCATCTAAAAGACAAATACTCCCTTCCAGCCCAGCCTTCTCAATTAGAAGGAAAAAAACGTGTTTATGTGTATAAGGTTTACCCACAATCCCAAGTTTCTCTCACACAGTTAAGAGGGAGAATGAGAATCTGTTGCTGCTGAAAAGGTACTGTTATAATCAAGCTAATTTATATATTTATATGCTATATGTTATAAGATAATAATTTATTATTTATTTATTTATCTATTTACTGTGAAATTACTGGTTGGAAGTTATAACTTCAAACTTCAGTAATTTGTCCGTTAAGCCCCCTGCTTGAGTACAGTTTTTGAAAATATAGTAAATCACTTAAAAAATATATATAATAATTATTTGTATATTACTTATGGTAATTAACCACTTGTCACCAATTCTGACACTTCTCTCCTACATGTAAAAATCATATTTATTGCTAGAAAATTACATATATATATATTTAGTAGACACCCTAGGGCAGTGATGGCTAACCTTGGCACTTCAGATGTTTTGGAACTACGTTTCCCATGATGCTTATGCACTCTGCAGTGTGGGTGAGCATCATTGGAAATGTAGTTCCAAAATATCTGGGGTGCCAAAGTTCGCCATCACTGCCCTAGGTAATAAAATGGGGGCCGTTGCAACTTTTTATGTTACACAGCATTTGCACAGCAATTTTTCAAACGCGTTTTATTTGGAAAGAAACTGTTTTATGAATAAAACAAAAAAAAAAACACTAAAGTTAACCCGATATTTTTGTATACTATGAAAGATGATGTTACGTCAAGTAAATAGATACCTAACATGTCACGCTTTAAAATTGTGCAATAATGGCGGCAAACGTCACTACTTAAAAATCTTCATAGGCGACGCTTCAACCCCTTCAGCCCCGGAAGATTTGGCTGCTCAATGACCAGGCCATATTTTGTGATACAGCACTGCTTTGCTTTAACTGGCAATTGTGCTGACGTGCGATGCTGTACCCAAACAAGATTGATGTAATTTTTTCCCCACAAATAGAGCTTTATTTTGGTGGTATTTGATCACCTCTGCGGTTTTTATTTTTTGTGCTATAAACAAAAGAAGGGCGACAATTTTGAAAAAAACAAGGGGGTTGTTTACAAAAAAGGCAAATCCCCTTTGCACTGCAAGTGCACTTGGAAGTGCAGTTGCTCTAAATCTAATGCCGTGTACACATGGTCAGACTATCTGGCAGAAAAGGTCAGACGAAATCATTTCATCGAATATTCCAAATCGTGTGTGGGCTTCAGCGGATTTTTTTTTTTTTAATTCAGATGGACCTAGAAATAGAACACGTTTTAAATGTTTCCCACGGAATCAATTCCTATCGGGAAAACCGTTCGTCTGTATGCTATTCCGAAGGACCAAAAACGACGCAAGGGCAGCTATTGGCTACTGGCTATTTAACTTCCTTTTTCTAGTTCCGTCATATGTGTTGTACATCACTGCGTTCTAAACGATCGGACTTTGGTGCGATCGTGTGTAGGCAAGTCTGTTTCAGGGGAGTTTGTTCTGATGGAAAAAACAGTCGTGTGTATGCTGCATAAGGGGTAGATGTCAAATGAGTGGAAGCTCTGCTGATTTTATCATCCAATCATGTGCAAGCTAAAATGCCCCCCTCGGATCTACAGCGACATTACTTCCAAGTGCACTTGCAGTGCAAAGTGGATTTGCCTTAAGTAAATAACCCCCAATATCTTTTACTTTTTGCTATAATAAATATCCCAATTTTTTTTTTCAAAAAAAATATTTTTTTCCTCAGTTTAGGCTGATATGTATTCTTCGACATATTTTTGGTTAAAAAAAATCACAAAAAGCATATATATTGATTGGTTTGCGGAAAAAGTTATAGAGTTTACAAAATAGGGGATAGATTTATGGCATTCATTTTTAATTTTTATTTTTTTTACTAGTAATGGCAGTGATCTGCGATTTTTTTCGGGACTGCGATATTGCGGCAGACAAATTTGATACTTTTGATACATTTTTGGACCATTGACAATCATACAGTGATCAGTGCTATAAAAATACATTGATTACTTTATTAATGTCACTGGCAGTGAAGGGGTTAACACTAGGGGGCGATCAAGTGGTCAACTGTGTTCCCTACTGTGTGTTCTAACTGTGGGGGGATGGGACTGTGTCACGAGGGCCACGTACCTGAGGTGAGACCGAAGTAGTGGGGAGGCCTCCCTTGCACCTCGGGTCCTTGAAGCCTCTGGAGATGGGGACAGAGATTTGGTGGACACTGAGTGGCACGGGTGTCAGGGGTGCGGAGCACCGTGGAAGCCTTTGTCCGAGATCCAAGCTGAGGTCCAGTCCAGTTTGGCAACAATGAATAAAAGGATTAATCAGAAGAAGAATGTCGAGATCCAAACCGGGGCCGGTTCCAATCTGGCAGCTGATTACAAAAGGGGCAAAGAAGTAGAATGGTCAAGGTACAAATCCGAGGTCAATGGCAGGCAGTAAACAAGAGTAGTCAAATAGGTTTCCAGGTCACAAGTTCAGACAAATCACAAACTAGCACAGGAACAAGAGGGGACTGAAGATAATCCAGCAATTTGGCAGTATCTGGGCTGGGCTTATATAGGGAAGTTTGAGGTCACTTCCTGTGTGTCTCCTGGGCATTTTCCTGCCTTTTTCCATCAGGTTGAGGTCACTTCCTGTGCGCCTCCTGGGCATTTTCCCGCCTTTTTCCATCAGGTTGATGTCACTTCCTGTGTGCCTCCTGGGCATTTTCCTGTCTTTTTCCATCAGGTCTTATGCGCAGGCGTGGGTTGGTGCAGTGAGGCGTCTTTGGCGCATGCTCAGTTGGCACAGATTTCCTCTTGCGGCAATGTGCCATTGGTGCTTGCGTAGTAAGCCCTGGACTCTTACAGATTGACTAGGGGAGGCGAGAGATCGGTGTTCATGCTTTGTATGAACACACGATCTCTTTCCTCTCACATGAGAGAATCGGGATTTTTGTGTTTACACACACAGATCCCGGTTCTTGCTCTGTCACGAGCGATCGCAGGTACCCTGGCAGTCATCGTGCCCGCTGGGTACTCGCATGGGCTCCAGGCACATGCTGCGGGCATGCGTGCGTGCCTCCTACAGCATCTTAAAGGGTCGACGTACAGCTACAATGTCTCGCCCAGGGGAGCTATTCTGCCGCAGTATAATTGCGGCTTCCAGTCGGGAACCGGTTAACATTTTTTACATGTTTAGAGTTACAGAGGAGTTCTAGTGCTAGAATTATTGCTCTCGCCCTAATGTTCATGGCGTATGTAACCTGTGTGTATCTGGCTCTGATACTAGCCAGTGCCTCACCAACCACTGACCTTACTGCATGTCCCCGTTACACATGGGGGCATCGGGAAAAATGACCTCCTTACCAATAGCTAAAAACCTTGTTGGTGTCAGTGGGAACTTATCTGAGAGGGAGAAATTGCTCATTGCTCAAGGAACCCCTAGCAACCTCTGGAGGAACCTTAGGGTTCCATGGAACCCTGGTTGAGAAAACCTGATCTAAAATACGCATTCCCTGATCCATGTATTTTCAGTTTTTGTTTAATAGAAATTCCACCTTACTCATATATTACGTGCACATTTGTATCCAGCACTGGAACATGGCAAATATCATGAATGTAGAAATCCAGGGATAAACACAAGAAGCAGAATAAATGTGAATGTGCTTGGGAAATGTTATGTTAGGAAGGAAAGGTACATTTCAAAGGCAATAAAAATAATCATATTTTTTTCCTACCTGAATGAACGCAATAAGTTTACAACTCAGCTTAATCTGATAAAAAGCAAAATTATACCATGGGTCTGAAAGCTTTGTAAACTTTGAACTTTTGGTAGCTGGGGAGAATGCAGCAAGGTGACTTCACTAGACTTTGTGGGAGAAGCTGTCAGTTCTTCCTCCACACTGTCCTCATCCTTCTTCAGGGGACCCCTCTATATCATTACCACCAGGTGCTCCCAAGCAACTCAACTACTTCTTAAGCCAAAAGATGCAATGCACTGCTATAGCTCATCTGCCTGGGGAAAAGGAACCACGACTGCTGGCAGCTCTCCAAGTGGATGTCACTTGAGAAAGGAAAAAGAAAAGAAAATGTGATTCCCACCTCCACCTGATCCTAAGGGTCTGCATGCCAACAGAAGGTTTTGTCTGGTATGTTCCTGGTATCTATCCATGTGTATCGATGCTTAATAATTGCTGTATTTTAGCCTGGATCTTCTCCCTGTTCAAATGAAAATGTATACTATGCTTGTAGCTCAGAGTTTGCCTTTATCTAGATAGATGATTTATGGGGAGATCTCGTGCATGTACTGCAATCTGCAATGTTATGTATTTTATATGATGCTTCCTTTCATAAATATATGAAACTTGAATTGTTAGCTGTCTTGAGTACTTCCTATTATTTATTTAGAGTTCTCCAGGCCCAAGCTGAGAGGTGGCCGATTCCATGCCATCTGCAGCCTAGCAATGTTATCCATGATTAGGGCATAAAGTTGAATGCCGCACTTCATTTGGACTGAACTAAAAAAAATAAATGTTGGCCAGTCTAAGAAAATGAAGAAAAAAGGCATACAATATTTGCAGGGACTTTTCAGCCAGTGCAAACCCTGGCCATTACCCCTCGGTGTGGTGTGCAGACATAGGACCATACTGTGCTGACTGACACAAAAGACTCTGGGTTCTCAAAGGCAGGCATACACTGAAGGACAGTTGTAGCTCCCTTTTCCCTTAGGCAGCCCATAGATGATTTGATTTTCTTCCCTTCCACCAGTGGTGGAAGGAAGGAAAATTGCTTGATTCCCCCCATCAACACAGTCCATGTGTGCCACAGTGCTTTGTATTAACAAACCAAATCTTCCCCCTTTTTTTCTTTGTATCTATCAGCTACTGCTATGAGAAAGAGATCTATCTGGGCATAGGAGCCAGGTCCAAAGTAGAGGTAGTGACAGGCTTCAGTGTCTAGTCTATAGTTTGGGGAAGATCTGATCAGATCTCATAGTGTATGGAGATACAAGGCTCGTAGTTTACCGATGTCTGGTGAGTGCATTACCTATGGGGACTTTTAATGCACGAGGTGTTGGTGATGGTGTCCAGATAAATAAAACTGAGTCCCGGTTACCAAGGGCTGCGAAGCACATCTTCTATTAATATTGTTTTTCATTTGCTTGGAATGGGGACTTTCTCTCTATCAGTTGTGGATTGAACCTCCAAAAGACTGTTTCTTCATTGCACTTTTAGCACTGTTAATGCTGAAATGACTGTATTGTTTTTTTTAGCATATTTTATTGATATACAGGGTTTTGCATCATCTGTTGATTTCTGACCCATTTTCTCTGACTGTAATGGGGGAAAAGTAGATTAAAACAGCTATGAATTAATTTCCGTCTTCCCTTATTCCATCACATCTCAGCTCTTACGAAATATCTGTTGACCAGTATGCAACAACACAAATACATACAATTGCAGTTACCATGCTTTTTAAAGGTATGACTTTTATAGCTTCTACGTTGTATGTGCTGTCATTTTAAATGTGGTAACAAACTCCCTTTAGCTGCAAACAATACCTAGTATCTATTGTAAATTGAATTTGATAGTTCAATACTAATGGTCAGGTAAATTGACATGTTACAAATAACAACAAAGCATGCAAACTTGAACTAAAAGATAACCCCGAATGATGAAAATATTTATTTTCCTATTCAATTTTCAGATTTTAACCTATTGCTATGTTCACATACAATATTGGATTCATAAGTTTAACTCTAAAATTATTCTGTAGAGGTGTTTATCTGTAAATATAGAGAAAACTTTACGTATTGTATTGTTATATTTTATGTTATAGCAGCTGTTTTTGAAACCCTTTTGGCTAAGATAATATAAAGTATGGCATTTAAAATTTAAAAATCTTTCTACAGATTTTGGTGTACACAATCGGCCATATGGATTACAAATAGGAGACATTTATCATTGGTTACACTCTCTTTAGGATTGGGCATACTACATACATCAGTGCAAGAGTACAATTCCCAGACAAGTGGCAAGAACCCTAGTGTGACAGCGACGGAACTGATATCCATCTCTTACACATGAAAACATCTGGATTCATGAGGAAAACCATAGGAAAATAACCTACCATAGGAAAAACACTGAATTACAGTTGTGTTCATGGACGTTTACCAAGGAGGATTCACATTTATATCTGTGAAGGTTCTCATTTATCAAGATTATGGTAAATTTAGTAGTAGTTAGTCACTTTCAGCTGGACTTATTCTGTAATGTTGGAGATGTTTTGTAACTTGCCAAGCCACTTCTTCAATTTTTAGATGCTGGAGTGTCTTCCTAACATTGTAGGAACTGAAAAGATGACTTGGTAAGCCATGGCCTCGGGGACTGCTGTATTTGGAATACGTCTAATGCCCAGTGGGCTCACGAGGAGGTCTCTGTACTCACATTGGCTGCATGCGCTGATTGAATGCTGACCGGCAGATGTTTTTCTGGCATGGTCATTCTACAGAAGGTCTGTTTCTGTTGGACAGGTTGCTGTACACACGGGCCGAATGTCAGCCAGTTTCTGCTGAACTGGTCAATATTCGTCCCATGTGTACCAGACACAAGGGATCATGCCAACTTGGCAGATCCCTGTAGATTTGGAGATCAAATTGAGGGTCATGTGATGGTAGAAAGGGACACAGGTGGGAAACTACAGGCATACCCCACTTATAAGTACACAATGGGGTTTATTTACTAAAGCTGGAAAGTGAAAAATCAGGCTCACTTCTACCAAGAAACCAATGAGCTTCTAACCCCAGCTTGTTCAATTAAGCTTTGGTAATAAAACCTGGAAGCTCATTGGTTTCTATGCAGACATGAGCCTGATTTTTCACATTCCAGCTTTAGTAAATAAACCCCATTGTGTACTTAAAAGTGGGGTATGCCTGTATACTCACTTGCTCTTCAAGCTCTTCTAGGTATAGTGGTGTTACACAGCACATGTAGTGCGTGTAAATCTCTGCTCAGTCACCATTTCCTATGGCAGAGTACACACTAACCAAAAAGAACAGGCAGATCCCCTCATTCCTGAGCTCCAGAAACCTGATTTGGACTTTACTGCTATGGTCTCCATTAAACATAGAGGCATCAGAAAATGAATCCAAAAATGATGAAGGTATATGCTTCACTATTTGATCAGTTTAGAGGGTATCTAAATCCAAATAAAAAATAAATATATAAATATAAATAAATAAATATAAATATATAAACATCTAAAGCCTTCCAGTCTTTAGATGTAATGATGTAATTGCTGCATTCGTTTTCCTTTTTTGTTACATATTTATTTCCTTTTATTTTTATCTGGTAATCCTGAAAATAACACATGTCCTGTCTCTGCGCTGTATCTGTGGAGAGAGCCATGGTTGCCATTTAGGCTAAAATGTAAGCATGTCTGTCTTTATCCATCTCCTTTACATGGATGCTGATAGAATAAATTTAGCTCAAAGGAATTGACAAAGACAATGCATTTCTGCTAAGATCAATATGAATATTCTGTACTTGTAGAAAATGTTCTTGGACAGAGAAAATAAAACAAACTGTTGCAGACACCACATCTAAGAACTGATAAACTGTAATGTATACAGGGTCAGACTTACCATTGGGCTTGACTGGGCTCAAGCCCATGGGCCCCACTAAACAGGGGGCCCGAGGGCCCCACCGAGATACATAGCCGAGTGTACTCGGCTTGGCTCCGCTCACAGTCACGCCCAGCCCGCCCTATGATAGATATAACACAGGGACTGGGCATGACTGTGAGCCGAGCCGAGAACACTCTGATACTCTCGGCTCCACTCGGGACTGCGAGATGACCCGAGAGCCACCAAGAGGACCCGAGAGACCTGCTGAGAGCCGCCGAGAGGACCCGAGAGCCGCCGAGATACACAGGACTCTGTATCTTGACGGTGCCATTTTTAAACTTCAAGACTGCAATGACAAGGCTGCCAATGACAAGACTGCAAATGACACTGGGACAAGGCTGAAAATGACAAGGCTACACTGGACAAGGCTGCAGATGGATGGGCATGGCTGCAGATTGACACTGATAAGGCTGCATTGAATGATTGAGCATTTAAAATGTTTTTTCCTTAAAATTCCCTCCTAAACTTGAGGTGCGTGTTATATGCCGGCACGTGTTATTCGCTGATAAATACGGTAATGTATAGAAGGTAGGGCCCGAAAGTGACTCAAGCCCAGGGGCCCCCACCACCCTAAGTCCTGCCCTGAATGTATAACATTTGTGTTCTTAGGTTTAATTATCCTTTAAGAGCCTGTTTACTCCTTCCTACTGTAAAACACATTTTACTCTATGAAAATTCCATGAATTCTTATGTAGCTAGTTCACATCTGTATGGTGCTGCCTAATGCATATATCAAATATATGGCATGTGGTATAAACCATGTTGTGAATTTCTGTGAAAATGTAGACATTTTTTTCTTTGGGCACCTTATGTGTTGAGTCCTAATTTAATGGACTATATTGGTATGACCCAGGTTGTGAACATCCCTGGAAAGCTGTCAGTTCTTTATAGTAGACAAGATAACCACAGCCTACTTCCATTGGTTAAGTTTACAGATTGGACCAAGGGATTGAGTAATATCATCACTGAAAAACCCATCAGGCTGTTGTTAACACGTATTGAGGGATGGACATTCATCAGAATAAAGGAGGCTCACCTAAGCTGTACATCTCTTGCAAGATGCAGAGCACATCATGTATGTAAAACTTGGGCAGGCCAACGCAGTAAAGTGCAAAGAGGGTACGCTGAGTAGCAGAATTAGATATTGTACAGAAGATTGCAGGAAATGTTGTACCCCAGGTGGCATCAACATACATGGCCTTGATGTGGACCACTCAAAAAAGAGGAAATTCTGAATTCAAGCAATATCATAGGAGCCAAAATTGTATTCACTATTTCAGGTATTTAAAGTGGTTGTAAAGGCAGAAGGTTTTTTTTTTTTTTTATCTTAATGCATTCTATACATTAGGATAAAAAGCCTTCTGTGTGGAGCAGGCCTCCTAACACTTACCTGAGGTCCATCTAGATCCAGCGATGTTGCAGGAGTGTCTCAATTGCCCTGGACTCCCCTCCTCATTGGCTGCGACAGCATTGCCATTGGCTCCCACTGCTGTCAATCAAAGTCAGTCAGCCAATGAGGAGAGAAAGGGGGCAGGGCTGGGTCTTGGCTCCATGTCTGAATAGACACAGGGAGCTGTGGCTTGGCTTGGGTGCCAACATAGCAAGCTGCTTGCTGTGAGGGGACTCAACAGGAGAGAGGAGCCAGGAGCACCGAAAAGGAACCCGAGAAGAGGAGGATCAGGGCTGCTCTGTACAAAACCATTACATGTTTGTTATTTTTAACAAAAAACAAAAAACGAGACTTTAGTATCACTTTAACACAACTGATGAATTTAGAGGTTCTTCTAGGTGGTGGTTCTATTTTGGTGACTGGGGTTCCACTTTAGGTTGTTTTTTTATAAGCTACTGACAGCTACAGTACATAATTAATTCAAATTTTAATTTCTGTCTTAAGCATAGTGTCACACATTGTACATGACATTGAAAAGGTAATGAGGCTTATATACATTAATATATATTAATTTAGTATGACCCTCTTTATTGCATTCATTTTCTGCTCTTTCTCACACTGGCAAGCTGTGACCACAAATCAATTAATAAGAAACCATGTATTATTACTCTTTTCAATCTATCTGGATCAGTTATATGGTTGTATAGATGTCATTTTGTTTAAAACCACCTGTTTATAGACACACATCTATCTATCTATCTATCTATCTATCTATCTATCTATCTATCTATCTATCTATCTATCTATCTATCTATCTATCTACAGTATCTACAGTATCTATCTATCTATCTATCTATCTATCTATCTATCTATCGAGAAAGAAATTGGTTTAAATCTGGGTTAACCCCATTGATTATCACAAGTCATTGTAAATACAAAGATCAATGTATGGCCTGCTGACCTTAATGTTTTCACCTGCAGGCCAATCCTATTACTTGAAGCATTCTTTTCTCTGCTGGCGCAATCATCAATAATATGAAGAGAATTGGGGGGAAGGTAAAAGATTTACTATAAATACAAGTGACTCTGTATAACCCAACCTGATGTTATTTTTTTTCCCAATTATTATATACTGTGCTTACATGCAGGATTTGCTTTAATTACATGATAATTTTAATACTCACAATACAAAAATTCCGAATTGAATTCTGTTAATAGAGTGGCAACACTGGAAGCCCAGTGTATAAGAAGCCAGCTTGGTCAAATGTTGGCCAATCTGGGCAGTGGCTAGTGGTTAACAGTGGAGGAAGCTGAAGTAAAACAGGTAGAAGTTGGGTACTCTTGTCAAACAGGGCCAGAAGGTCTCAACTAGATGTGGGAGGGCAGCGGGAGGAAAAGGAGAGTTGACCAAGGAAGTTTGAAGATCCTGTTAAATAAAGGGATAGTCATGATCAGCTGTAGTCTCTGTCAAGTGATAGCAGTAGAGAAACCCCTTTGAGGGCTCATGCACACTGCTTTGACAAGTATTTGAGCTTTTATTAGTCTGCCTAAAAACCCGAAAAAAATGACATTTGGCCAGAAAAAAATAACAAAAGTGACCACAGCATTTCCACCGGGATTTCCACAGCATTTCCACAACAGGGCCACTGGGATATTTCTTTACCTCCCAGGGCTTCCAATGAATAGACGGTATTTTCTTAACCACTCTAAATAAAAAAAAGGAAGTTGGAAAGCTCATAAAAAAAATGTTTTTAAACAACAGTGGCGTACGTACATAGTAGGTACAGAAAACTCTTAAGAATCAAACTAGACCAGTGGTCATCAACCCTGTCCTCAGGGCCAACTAACAGGCCAGGTGTTATGTATTACATTGGGGAGATGCAGACTAGAATACTGCAATCACTGAGCAGCAAATTATATTACCTGTGATGTGTTTCAGTTATCTTGCAAACCTGGCCTGTTAGCGGGTCCTGAGGACAGGGTTGATGACCACTGAACTAGACCATCAAATTCAACCAAGGATGATAAAATATAGGGTGCGGTTATTCCAAGAGCGCTGGTCAAATAGGGTAGAACCTGCTCCATACTGCTCTGAAGGAGAGCAGAAACCAGAAGACACATGTTGCTGCATGACTCTCATCGCAATTGTTAAAAGTACATTAGGGGTTATTTACTAAAGGAAAATCCACTTTGCACTTAAAGTGCACTTGGAAGTGCAGTCGCTGTAAATCCCAGGGGGACATGCAACGAAAATAAAAAACAGCATTTTAGCTTGGATGATAAAATCAGCAGAGCTTCCACTCATTTCAGATCTACCCCTTAGATTCACAGCGGCTGCACTTCCAAGTGCACTTTAAGGGCATTTTCAAGTGCACTTGCAGTGCAAAGGGGGTTTTGCCTTTCATAAATAACCCCCATTGTGTCAACCATATTGTCATATACTGTACATATTTTTATACATTATTATTATTATGCATATGATATTTACTTAGTGGTTACGAATGGCTGCATGTTCTTCTGGGCTGTAATTTTTTTTTTTGCGATCCTGCACAATAGTTCTCATGTGATGTTTTATTGTAGGAAACCAGTACACATTACACAAAAATCATTCTGTTCTGTAACAGGAGTAACAAGAACATTTTTGCAGTTTGCTCCTTGTGTAATTTTCTTTTGGAAGGTCTGAATTGGCTCTTGACTTTTGTGTACACACTATATGACGTCTAATGATCGTTCCAAATACAGAACTTTCCCTCTGATTATCATATAATGTGTCCCCATTGGCCCCATTAGTGATTGTCAAATCTGTTACAGGGTAGATTTCCCATTCCATAGATATGGTCATACACAGTTAGGAACACATTTTGCAAATTTGGGCCAACAGTGACATTTCCAACTCCATAAATATTTTTTTTGTTCCCTTTTGGCCACAGGTGAGAGGACAATGGTAACTGACAGGGCTTGCCCAGCTTTTGTATAATCTCCATGTTTTTTGGAACATATCTGCATATGGCAAGAACCAATTTTGATATACAAATTAAAGTTATTTTTTTCTGTGTTAATTAACCCATTCATGCTGCAATGCAAAGGGGCAATTAAAGCAATCCACTAATACAGCACAAGGGAGTTAATTAAAGTGGTTATAAACCCTTACAAACCACTTTGACTTACAGGTAAGCCTAGATTAAGGCTTACCTGTAGGTCCAAGCAATATCTCCTAAACCTATATGGTTTAGGAGATATTTGCCCGAAAACGGGCACCGCTGTCTACGGCGCATGCGCCGTAGACAGCGGCGCGCAGGCGCACTGAACGCGGCAGTTCCAAGAATGGAGCTGCCGCATTTGTCGACTCCCGTGCGCATGCGCGGGAGTGACGTCATCGCGGCTTCGCCGAATGACAGCGGCGGAGCTGCGAGACGCCACCAGCAAGATGGATGCGGCGGACTACAGGGGACATCGCGACTTCGCTGGCTCCTGTGTCAGGTAAGTGACACATAATGGGCTACTATGCAATGCATAGTAGTCCATTATGCTTTGCCTTTGCAGGGAAAAAAAGAGGAAGTAAACTTATCAGGGTTTACTTCCTCTTTAACACCACCACTGGCCACTGGCCACTACTGAATTAGTGATCAATGGCAGTGTCAATTAACTCCTTGTACTGAATTAGTGGCCAGTGTCAGTGTTAATTAGCCCCTTCATGCTGCAGGGGATTAAAATTGCATTAATGCCACTGACCATCAGTGCCAGAGGCTAATGATGAGGATCATTATTGAAACTGGCACCAATGCTGGGGATCATTGCTGAAACTGGCACCAATGCTGGGGATCATTGCAGAAACTGGCACCAATGCTGGGGATCATTGTTGAAACTGGCACCAATGCTGGGGATCATTGCTGAAACTGGCACCAATGCTGGGGATCATTGCAGAAACTGGCACCAATGCTGGGGATCATTCCTGAAAATGCCACCAATGCTGGGGATCATTCCTGAAACTGCCACCAATGCTGGGGATCATTGCGGAATCTGACACCAATGCTGGGGATCATTGCGGAATCTGACACCAATGCTGGCAGTTATTATTGCTGAAATGGGCACTGATCCTGGGGGGTTGTTATTTCCTGGGAGTTCTATTTTTTTCATAACATATTAAATTTGCTAGTTGCTTTATAGTTGTTAATGGCACTACTATTGTCACTACTAATGACCCCTTTCTCAGGCATGTGAACATGTCACAAATGGTTCCTACATGTCCCTGATATATTGCACCTTAACGATGTGGTGTGATCACCTCAATATACACTATATTGTCAAAAGTATTGGGACACCTGCCTTTTGCAAGCACATGAACTTTAATGGCATCCCAGTCTTAGTCCGTAGGGATCAATATTGAGTTGGCCCACCCTTTGCAGCTACAACAGCTTCAACTCTTCTGGGAAGGCTTTCCACAAGGTTTAGGAGTGTGTCTATGGGAATAGTTGACTATTCTTTTTAAAGCGCATTTGTGAGATCAAGCACTGATGTTGGACAAGAAGGCCTGGCTCATAGTCTCCACTCTAATTTATCCCAAAGGTGTTCTATCGGGTTGAGGTCAGGACTCTGTCCAGGACAGTCAAGTTCCTCCATCCCAAACCCGCTCATCCATGTCTTTATGGACCTTGTTTTGTGCACTGGTCAAAATCATTTGGTGGAGGGGGATTATGGTGTGGGGTTGTTTTTCAGGGGTTGGGCTTGGTTACTTAGTTCTAGTGAAGGGAACTCTTAAGGCATCAGCATACCAAGGCATTTTAGACAATTTCATGCTCCCAACTTTGTGGGAACAGTTTGGGGATGGCCCCTTCCCGTTCCAACATGACTGCGCACCAGTGCAGAAAGCAAGGTCTATAAAGATGTGGATGACCGAGTTTGGGGTGGAGGAACTTGACTGGCCTGCACAGAGTTCTGACCTCAACTCAATAGAACATCTTGGAGAATATAGTGTAATTTGGACGATATCTTAAGGATCCGTTATGTGCTGACAATATATACTTTTGCTTATGATGATGTTACCAGTCTCCAGCTGCAATGGGAATATTATATATGTCCAGGTAGGTGTATACACATAATAGTCAAGCTTGGAAGCATAACTTTATTCGTCATAGAGGCATACAATTTCGCCACTAAAGCAGGCCAAACACCAGTGGAATTTACGGATGTTTGCTCGATTTTCTAATGGTTAGTGGGGTCAAATCGACATTCATATTCGACTGCAGTGACAAGATAATTCAAAGGCGCAGGATGGAATATTTTTCTTGAACAAATGAAATTCTAACTTTAAATGTGGTTTTCGTTCAGGAAAAAATCATACATATTATAACTGAAGCTGTTTAATATATCTGGGATTTTATTCAAAGAGCAGGTCTGGCCAAATTTTTAAAGGTTTTCGAAAAGGAGGAAAGAATTTTCTGACAAAGGATTTTTTAGAATTTCCATAGGAATGTTCGGATGACGATCTAACTGTGTGGCCAGCTTAAGGGTTGTCACAGTGATTGAGTGTATAGATGTACGTTGCTCCTATGTGTTCTATGTCATTTTGAAATCACATGAATGCTCAGGCAAATATACCTTTAGTTGTTACATGTACAGTATTACAATTGGATTGTACTTTGTTTTTTTTTTAAATGCAGTCAAATGTAGGTAAGTACACATATGAGCACATATGGAGCTTTTCTATCTGTGTTTTTTTTTTATTGCTTTAACTAGTGTCTTTTTTCAACCTAACTATGAGCATACAGGATGACATGTGATTGTGGATGGGGGTTGTTCTATGTGCTGCTGTATAGAAAGGACAAAATCTTAATGGGAACAGTTCCTCTTTGTTTGGAATATTACTCTAGGCACAATTCTCCTCCAGTTCTCTCTTGCAGCAGATATTCCTTGATGGTCAGACTGGATTTTGCCCCTCTTTTGTGTATCTGCTCCTGTTGGGGATTGCAGACTTGTGTCCAATTCACCTTTCCCTACCTCCTTCCTCTTTCATGATCAAGCAGCATCATTGGTTTTATAGCAGTTCACCTAAGGAATCCCTGATGAAGCACAACCTGCGAAACGCATTGGGATACAGCATTCTCTCATGCCCAATTCTCCTAGTTTTCTGGAGCTTTATGTGTTGTAATGCAATTAGTTTGCTATGACTGTTTAACCAGCTTGCTACACATGTAGTTATATAGGAGGATGATAAAAGGTATCTTGTACTATATAAAAAAAAGTGCTGTGCTTAAAACAAATATAAGAATTACAGATAAATACTGTATAAGACTAACATAAAAATTATAGCATAAAAATAAAAATTTGTCAAAATAGTGACAAAGTTCCCTAAAATATCAAAAGGAGATATTAAATAGTCCAAACAAATTCCAGTATTCAAATCCAAAGGGTCCATGATGAAATGCTCCCAAAGTAAATTGATCCCCAGCAGCCACCCTCATCACCACGTGTATGATAAAGTCCATGATTACCAAATGAACCTTAACTCCCTTTCTCAAGAGAAGTAATTCACTGCATATTAGATCACCCCAACACTGTCACTATATGACTCCAAAGCTCCACGATCATCCAGAGTCTGCCACAGGACACACTTCCCAAGGCTCCATATACGGGCAACCATGTGAAGCGAGAAAGAATACGCTTCTCCGTAGTACAATAAAAGACTAGTTTCTTCTTTTTATAATAGACAGAGATACACTCACAATAATAAAAAATACATGCGCATGTACAGATGTCACAAACCGTCAAAGATCCCTGGTTCTTAAGGACACGGTGGGGTCAGCATTAGGCTGTACTTGACGCGTTTCGTCATCAAAGGACATCTTCTAAAGGCCAAGCAATCACTGTCACTTTATCATTTTACCACCGTTCACTGTTTTAATTCATTTTTATTTTTATGCATATTTGTTTTTAGCACAGCACTTTTTTACTCATATACACATTTAATGGGGGGAAGATCTCATATGTATCTGCAGCTTTAGATCCATTTATTTTTGAATTTTTAGCACATTTGTGCGGTTTTATCTCTTGTTTATATCTGGAGCTGTATATTGGGATTATATGGAACTCAGACACCTATTTTTATTTTGTGTTTTTAATATATTTGACATAATAAAATCGAAATACCTTTTGTATCAATTGACCCTCCCTCCTAGATTGTAAGTTCTAACGAGGAGGGCCCTCTGATTCCTCTATTGAATTGTATTGTAACTGTACTGTCTATCCTCATGTTGTAAAGCGCTGCGCAAACTGTTGGCGCTATATAAATCCTGTATTATAATAATAATAATAATAATAAATAACAATAGGAAATTTTAATATTGCGATTGTCTATTCCTGAGATTGGTATCACCTAAAAACTCCCATAATTTTCTATTTGTTTTTTTAAATGTGTCGAAAACACATAAAAAAAAAACGAATTTCCTATAATCAAAGAATATAAATGTCTGTCCATTTAATTAACTTATTGCTGCATTTTATCTGCTTACAAATTTGTATTCAACCCATGTTTGTTTCAATTTATTTTTTGTCTGCTATATGTGATGATAGCCAGTTGTGCAATTATTTGGTAAAACAATAAAGCCTCCTGACGTGCCAGATAACAAATATTTGATTTGCTTTATGAATATATATAAAGTTGTCAGATTCTGCAATGCATTAAAAGTACATGGAACTATTCACATCGGTCTTTGCATCCAAATGAAATTATAATGTGATGTCCTTATTATGGTCATTCAAATGTACCATAGTGTCAGTTTGGATGGAAGCCAATTATATTACCAGTAAGGTTTTGGATTATGGGAGGACATCAGAGCATCCAGAGGACATGCAAACCCCAGGCATATGATATCCTTTGTTGGATTTTAACCAAGGACAAAATAACCATTTAGGTATCATTCTGTCCAGATCCTTAATTAGTTAATTTAATTTCAAAATAAGAAAGTCCATGCATTACCGTACATAAAATACTATATTTTAATAATGGAGACAGAACTTTTTTTAATACAGTATGAAACCAAAGTAAATGTTTTTCTTTTCCTTTCTGATTTCCCTAACATATATTTGTCTCTTCCATCTCTGACACTTTTCCCCTTCTCCCGAACCTTGGCTGGCCTTCTCTGTGATTCCTGTATGCAGCCTGTCTCCGGCTGAAAAGCCAGTCCTAAGGCAGTGACTCCGCTCCCACTATAGCCCTGTCAGGAGCAGTTATTGATGGGCTGCCCATGTATTGTATATCCCCAGCTATTGAGAACAGGCCTAGAGAGCAGCGTTTTTTTTTTCTTCTCATTGCCTGAATAGGAGAAAGATGCACATATTTAAAAACAGAAGGAAGAATAGATTAGGGGAGTTACGGCTGAGGTGGGATTTGCCATATATTTGGTAATATTCCCAGAGGTTCCATCAGGCAAAACACGGTTGTAAAGATAAAAAAAAAGAAAAAAATCTCTGCAAGTTATAGGAACATCAAATCAGAAATATATACAAACAGATGCCTAATCTGAAAGGGGCAGATGCCGAGTGTCCAGCGCAATTACACCCAATAAGGGGGAAGGCAGTTTTATTTTTCCACTCATGACACTAGATATTTATCTAACCTGCAGAAGGAGATAACAGATAAAAGGGGGGCATAACACTGTAAATCATGGCCACTTTTTCAATTTGAATGTAGTTACCATTACCTAGAAACGTGCTTAAAAGCATTAATTATGTAAAAATGTGCTTTATGTCTAGCTAATACATTTATTTGTTACAGGTACTTATATAGCATCAATTTAAGCAAGGGTCAGGTTCAGAGACCAGTAGTTATAGCAGTAGAGAGGCTCCCGCTGTCCGGCCGGATAGGTATACAATGAGGTCACCCTGGTGGATGACACGGGCTCACCTAAGGTGCAGAGTCTAAGAAATAACCGCTATTTACTGGGGCTCCTGATGGTGCAGATGGGTTTTGCTGTGTGTTAGTACCAGGCAGGGGTGGACTGCCAATTCATGGGGCCCCCAGTCAATAGAAGATCATGGGGTGCCCCTGTTTCCCTGCCCACACTCAAACTTAACAGAAAATTGCATTCTACACAACCAGGGTAACATCAATGCATGGATCACATTTATACAACGTCTCTACTCTTCCCTATTGCTTTAGTACTCATTCAGAAAGACGGCCATGGTTTTATGCCCCCCCCCCCCCACCCACCTAAAGAAGGGTACGCAGCTGCTAATGGCTGTACACATGGCACAGCACATATTAAACAGCTTCCTAATGCAATCCATTTAAGTGCATGAGGCTGCGCCACAGCTGTGGTCATCAAACTCTGACTCTCTCTTGAAAGTCACACCGCAGCTGTCCCACAAAATGCATGTGGTTGCAGCATTGGAGTGTGGCATTTATAGAGTTAAAACAGGCTGCTAAGAGGGAACATATCACCTCCCATAAAGTATCCCCCACAAGCGATCCACCACAGATTGCTTTTCCAAGAGGTAGCAAAGACTAACCCCCTCTACTCATTATACCTCCTGATACCCCCCTGCACTGCGACCCCAATACTTCCCCTGCATTGTGACCCCTCTACCCATTCTCCCCCTTGATACCTCCCTGCACCACAACCCCTCTATACCCCAGATACCCCCTGCACTGTCACCTCTCTACCTCAGATATCCCCAGCACTACTGTGACCATTCTACCCATTATCTCCCACCCCCAAAGATAACCCTCTGCAATGTGATCCCTATTCGCATTCACCCCCCGATACCCCCTGCACAGTGACCCCTCTACCCATGTCCCTGACACCCCCTGCACTGTGACCCTTCTAGCCATCCTCCCCATACCTCGTCGCTATAAGCCCTCTACTCATTCTCCCTGCAATACCCATGCACTGTCACCTCTCTACTTCACAGATATCCCCAGCACTGTGACCCCTCTACCCATTATCCCCCACTCCCAACGATACTCGCTGCACTGTGACCCTTCTAGCCATCCTCCCCATACCCCCTCACTTTGAACCCTTTAGTCATTCTCGCTCCGATACCCATGCACTGTCACCTCTCTACTTCAAAGCTATCCCCAGCACTATGACCCCTCTACCCATTATCCCCCACCCCCAGCGATACTTCCCCGCCATGTGACCCCTCTACCCATGCACCACGACACCCTCCGCACAATGACCCCTCTACCCATCCCACCCATACACCTTACTGTGACCCCTCTACCCATTATCCCCCCAATACCCATGCACTGTAAACCCTCTATACCCCAGATGCTGCCTGCACTGTCACCTCTTTCCATCCTCCCCATACCCCCTCACTGTGACACCCTTCCCCCATTATCCCTCTCCCCTAGTTATACCCCCCAGCACTGTGGCCCCTCTACCCAGTATCCCCCATCCGCAATGATATTCCCACCGCGATGTGACCCCTCCACCTATGCTGCTGAAACCCCTGTAAAATGACCCCTCGACCCACCCTGCCATACCCCTCAGTGTGATCCCTCTACCCATTCTCCCCCTGATACCCATGCACTGTGACCATTCTACACCCCAGATAACCCCCTGCACTGTCACCTCAGATATCCCAAACACTGTGACGTCGCTACCGATTATACTCTACCACCAATGATACCCCCCTGCAATGTGACCCCTCTACCTATTATCCCCTAAACCCAATGATACCCCCTCTGCAATGTGACACCTCTACCCATTGTCGTCGTCCCCGATACCCCTACAATGTGACCCCCTACCCATAATCCCCACAATTTGACCCCTCTACCCATCCCCTCTCACTGCGACCCCTCTATGCCCCTGGTACCTTTAGCACTATGACTATGCAAGATCTCCCCTCACCACTGTTTCCCCACGTACACCCCAGATATCCACCAGCACTGTTATTCTATCAATACAATACCCCTTTTTCTAATGAAAATACAGTTGCTTATGTGCATTGTGATAAGGACTAACCTTTATAACATCAAAAAAGGGGAGAGCAACGAGGGTGGGACTTTAAATGAAGTGCGTGATTGCAATAAGATAAATTGGTGAACAATTGGGAAGATTTATTGAGTTCATAAAAGGTATAACATGCATATAATGATAATATCAGTTACAATTGAAGAGAGATATTAACAATGAACAAGAAATCAACATGAATACATAATATTATGAACATTACAATATTCCACAATACACCAAATAAAGTTTGTATAAAACCATAAAACATGGGGTAATGCCTGCATGACAGGTGGCCTCAGTATCCTGTGGAGTAAATTTATCTAACAACTGTCTGAAATTGGGTAGAATTTATGGAGAACACCACCTTGGTAGCTCTACGCGTTTCGTGGCTGGAGTGCCACTCGTCAGGAGCAAGCGTGTGTGAAGTCTAGAATGAAAGATTTGGTATGAGAGTAATCTGTTAATTGCAGACATGAAACAGAGCTGGGGTAATAAGAACCCCACACAGGGTACATACTTACGCACTGAAATTCGTGTGATGGTGGCTGAATGCCGGGCACCGCAGGCCATTCGGAGGCACCGCCCCCCAGGAGCTGAGGTGGATGGGTCAACGGGGGGCAACCTACAAGGTGTTATCCAGGGTTGGCAAGGACCCACGAGACAACCTGTGTGGGGAGTGAGAGTAAGGGGTGAAAAAACACAAAAAGGGATGCCGAGGAGGTAGGCAGAATATGGGAGTAAACAGAATGATGGTGATGGTGGGGGGAGGGGATGGAGGTGTTGAAAAGATAGGTGCAGCCAAGACTGGGGTGACCCTGGAGTGAGTGCAAGTGGGAGCTGGAAAGGAAGAGGAAAAGGACCAAGTGCCAAAGCTGGGGGAGTAAAACCATGTGAGGGAGAGTGGGAGAAAGGATCTAGGAGGCAGTGGATAGAGGTGAAAGATACCTGATATGTGAAAAAGAGTCAAATCAATGAAGGCTAAAAGGAATAGCAGTCCCCAGGCCCCCTATTATAATAATCAGTCCGCCCCTGGTACTAGGTTGCAGTCCTCAAGATCACCCCACCAGGGGGTGAGCAAGCTGGGGTCCAGAAGCAGGTAGGGATCAATAAGAAGTGTAATCAGTAAACAATCCAAAAGTTAGTAGCAAGTGGTTGCAGGGTGGGATCAAGCAGAAGTGTAGTCAAAGAACAAGACAAGGTTGGCAACGAGTGGTAGCGACAGCAGGATTGACAAGAGCAAGATATTGGCTGGAGAGAGCACAACAATCTGGCAAGCAGGAAGTGCAAAGGCAGGGCTTAAATAGATAGTTTATGGGAAGAGCAAAGGGTTCAAAGTTCAAGAGAAACAAGACACAGGGCAGGGTTGTCTAAGGAATCAAGCTGGGATCCATCCAGCAACCTAGGTAGCTACTGATAATCAGGGCATCAGAAAGCAGCACTGGAGCCAACAACATTGAACATGGAGAACA
Source organism: Lithobates pipiens (assembly GCF_037356315.1). Lineage (NCBI taxonomy): Eukaryota > Metazoa > Chordata > Amphibia > Anura > Ranidae > Lithobates > Lithobates pipiens. Next base: position 157,342,137 of record NW_027507789.1, on the reverse strand, counting down.
TGCAGAGCCAAGGATATGAATCAAAGGCTATGTGCTGGAACTCTCCTCCCCTGTTTTTATCTTTTGGTGTTGGTAAAACCTGTCAGAAGTGAGTCGTGCTGATAATGGAGGAACCAGGCAACAGGGAGAAACCACACTCAATGCTTTAAGCAAAAGAAGAAGTACCCCATGGGTAGGGGAGAGTAGAGCACACATAGAAGTAAGTACTGTCTCTATATACTGGATTCAAGAAATTATATTTTTTGCATACTTCATAGGAACAGCTTGATTTGATGTAAGTATCCATATCTGATATCAGTGGACAACACAAACTAACACCATCCCTGCGGTAGATGGAGGGCGGCTCTTCCCTCCTGAGCCCACCTTTTTTGGAAGCTTATTAGAGCCTTGGGCTCTAATCACGTGCGTAAAAAAAAACCCTTGTAATCCATGCGTCTGGCACCCTGCATGCAGATTAGAGGGCCTGAATGGGGGGGGGGGCACCCCTGTGCCCCTTATGGAGCGGCCGCCAATATCTGATATCCTTTGAGCAACTGGGAATGCTGTAAAGCACTGCAGTAGTCCATGCTATGACAAAGAGAGTGGTAAACATCTGTGTTCTGTGGAAATAGCTTTCCCTCTGCACTGAGCACAGGGGATTGATTGTTTTGTAACTCCACCATTCATAAAATACACAACATTTTCTGATTAGATGAGGTGGAGAGGATGGGTTTGTGATGGGGAATTAATAAAAAAAGTCTGAAACTAAATTTCATTTGGAGTGCAATCAATCAGATTTTACATTTTTATTTTCTAAGCTGTGTTGGAAAAGTGAAAGATAAAAGCTGATTGGTTGCTATGGGCAATGGCATCAGTTGAGATAGAACTTGTCTCAGATCGTTTTTATTAAATCCCCCCAGAATCTTGAATAACAGGTAAACCTTCACAGCTAACTGTGTAATGTTCTACAAAATGATATATTTCATAATTAGATATAAATATAGTATAAAAGTAAGGTAAAAGGAAGTTCATGAAACACCTGAGATATTATGCAACACTTACTAAGCATTAAATTAAAAATGAGAGTGTTTACCAAATAACTATGGCTATGCTTCTCCTTCATTAGCTGCCGCCTTTCAAAAACACTTTGTTAAAGGTCCAGTACTTGGGTTCTTTCACAAAGTTAAAGTGGTTGTAAACCTTTATATATACCACTGAAGCTGACTGGCCTCAGGTGATACCCAGAGATTTAACAAATCCTTTAACATATATTGTACCTGCTTATCTGCAGCCATCTTTTATCCACAGATGTTCAAAACTACAGTTTTCATCGCATTTCTGATCTCCGGAAGGCAGGGGGCAGAGATCTGATACAAGGCTGAAAACCAGGCTAAGCATCCAATGGCTCATAGGTAGTTGGAGTTCTGGTTGCATGGTAGATTAAAAGATACTAAGGGCTAAAAAGCAGAGAAGACAGGCTGATTCTGAATTCCAGTGTCACACCATGATTTCAACTAAGAAGATAAAAAGAACAAGTATATATGAGCTAGGGCTCATGCACACTGGGCTTAAAAAAATCCACTTTTACAGGCGTTTGGTGTTTTTTTTTCTGCCTATAAATGCACCTCAATGTAAGACCCCATACACACTATTCGATTTTCTGTAGCTTTTTGTTTTCAGATTTACCAAAACCATATAATATGAGGTCAAATCTTAATGCCCTGTACACACGACTGTTTTTCCCGTCGGAATAAACTCTGAAGGTTTTTCGGAGGTAATTCCGACCGGAATTCTGCTGAAGCTGTCTTGCGTACACACAATCACACCAAATTCCGACCATCAAGAACGCGGTGACGTACAACACATACGACGGGACTAGAAAAAGGAAGTTCAATAGCCAGTAGCCTCCATCTCGTATCTGCTTCAGAGCATGCGTCGTTTTTGGTACATCGGAACAGCATACAGACGAGCGGTTTTACCAATAGGAATTGGTTCAATCGGAAAAATATGGAACATCTTCTCTTTCTCGGTCCGTCAGAATTTTCAACATAAAAAGTTTGATGAGGCATACACACAATCGGAATATACGATGAAAAGTTCCCGTCTGACTTTTTCTGTCGGAAATTCCGCTCGTGTGTACGGGGCTTAAGAGTTTCAATTTGTATGCAATCAGGCAGGCCCTTGCACTACATGGTTTTGGTAAATCTGAAGACAAAAAATCTTCATAAAAACTAATAAATAGTCTGTATGTGGTATGTGTCCACGCACAGGGATTTACAGGTTTACAGAGGGTTTACATGCAGAAAAAAAACACATCACCAGTCTGTTCAGGAGAGGAGTTTTTGGGCAGAGAAAAACATTAAACGCACCTAAATGCATGCATACCTTCCAACATTTTGAGATGGGAATGAGGGACACCTACTATACATATGTAGGCATAGGACACGCCCCCTGTCACACCCCCTTAAAGGAGAATTAACCCAAAAAAAGTGTTTAATTAAGGCTCCTGCGCTGTGTATGGAATAAGAGGTGGTAATTTGTCCTATTAGCTGGATGCTGCAAACACTTCCATGAGACACACTCTCATGTGGATTAAATGAAAAAAGAAAGAAAATAGTGCTGCGCTCCCAAAATGAAATGATGCAAAAAAAAGTAAATAACTTTTATCTTAAAAGATAAATATATGTGACCTTATGGTACGTCATCTAGTCAAATACACTCGGGATTTAACTCAAACAAATAGAAATTGTTCCTATATATATCTGCAAATCAAGTCAAATATATATCAACATATAAGTAAAGTGTCACAACAACACATCTTAAACATGATGTGGTCCAGGGGGGCTGCCCCCAGTTAAGGTGCTCACAGTGTATATATATATATCTAAAAATCACATAAATCCAGTGTATATATACATAAAACAATTACTTCATAAGCAACAAAGTGTCATACGTGATAAAGTATAAATAGTGGTCAAAATACATTAAACTGCTGAGTGCATCAGAAAAAAACAGAACAAAATAAAACACACAGAAGTCCAACTGAGGGAAAAAATCCAGTGAGAGTATTGGATGCAGTCATAAAGTGACTCAGTGCTTGCAAGGTGCAACAAACCCTTTCTCCACTTCAGTGATTCCACGTGTTACTAGGCACACCAGGTAATTATCTCGCCGCTGTATCCTTTTCAGAGGTACACAGGGAATCAAGAGGGGAACTTCAGATAGCCATACTGTAGTCACCATCCATATAACCGCTCCATAGGTGGACTCGAATATCGCTCAAAAAATAAGTATGAGGGCGACCATAGTATATTAGATTTTAAAATAGCGAATTTATTAACCAACTAAAATTACTCAGAAACAGCAGAGGTGAGTCAGACAGTAACAGCACAGCTACGAGCGAACCGCTCGGGTGTAGGTGTCACTTCCAGTCTCCGTATCCTACGCGTTACGTCACTTCCCGTGACTTCAACTGGGATGTGAGAATGGTAAACAGAAGCGACAATAAGAGGACTCCCAAAGGACACTCCCAATGTAAACTAAACAGCGGAGCATCAAGACAAAGAAAGCAAAAAAAATATATATATGTACATAGCGAAGAAGGGGGAGGGGAAAGAATTAACTAATAGCCAAAACGCCCCCTGAGGGGCGCGTGCGGAGCGTTCTGTGATCAGCGAGTCTATGAGGCTCGCCTGATCACGGATCGAAGCAAGGGGTCGAACCCAACCCCTTACCACGTGATCAGCTGTCAGCCAATGACAGCTGATCATGTGACACAACAGAGCCGGTAATCGGCTATCTTTCAGCGCGAGGAGGAAAAAAAAAGCCGATCACCGGCGGCTGTGATCGGGACATCAGTCCCGATCACGGCCAGCTTATCAGTGTCCACCTGCCCCCTGCCAGTGCAACCTAGATAATAAAAATGTGCCACCCATCAGTGCCACCCATCAGTGCCCATAGTGCCACACATCAGTACCCACAGTGCCACCCATCAGTGCCCACAGTGCCACCTATCAGTGCCCACAATGCGCCTCAACAACAGTGCTGCACCCCAGTGCCACATATCCGTGCCCATCAGTGTCATCTACCAGTGCCCATCAGTGCCACCCATCAGTGCCCAGCAGTGCCACCTGTCAGAGCCACCTATCAGTGCCACCTATCAGTGCCCATCAGTCTCATCTATCAGTGGTACCTATCGGTGCCCCTTAGTGCCACCCATCCATGCCACCCATCCGTGCCACCCATCCATGGCATCTTATCTGTGCCCATCTTTGCCCATCAGTGCTGCCTTATCTGTGCCCATCAGTACTGCCTTATCTGTGCCTATCGGTGCCACCTTATCTGTGCCTATTAGTGCCGCCTTAACTGTGCCTCAGTGCCCACCAGTGCAGCCTATCAGTGCCCACCAGTGCAGCCTATCAGTGCCCACCAGTGCCGCCTCATCAGCGCATTTCAATGAAGGAGAAAAATGACCTGTTTGAAAAATTTTATAACAAACTATGAAACATGATTTTTTATTTTTTTTTTATTTTGCATCTTTATTTGTTTGTTTAGCAAAAAATAAAACTCCGAGCTGTAATTAAATACCACCAAAAGAAAGCTCAATTTGTGGGGAAAAAATTGAAAAAAATTCATTTGGGTACGGTGTTGTATGGCCGCGCAATTGTCATTCAAAGTGCATCAGCGTTGAAAGCTAAAAATTGGTCTGGGCAGGAGGGGGGTTTAAGTGCCCAGTAAGCAAGTGGTTAATGTATTTTGACCACTATTTATACTTTATCACGCATGACACTTTGTTGCTTATGAAGTAATTGTTTTATGTATATATACACTGGATTTATGTGATTTTTAGATATATACACTGTGAGCACCTTAACTGGGGGCAGCCCCCCCCGGACCACCTCATGTTTAAGATGTGTTGTTGTGACACTTCATTTATATGTTGATATATATTTGACTTGATTTGCAGATATATATAGGAACAATTTCTATTTGTTTGAGTTAAGTCCCGAGTATATTTGACTAGATGACGTACCATAAGGTCACATATATTTATCTTTTAAGATAAAAGTTGTTTACTTTTTTTTGCATCATTTCATTTTGGGAGTGCAGCACTATTTTCTTTCTTTTTTCAACCCAAAAAAAGGTTAATTAAATCCACAAGGACTTTTTTTTTATCACTACTATTCCTTTATATTGGCTTTTAAAATTTACAAATGCACCAATTTAGAATTTGGATGAAAGGTTTAGCACTGGGAAACACTTTTTAAATGTTAAAAAGTGCATTTTATATACAACTATATAGATCAGACCAAAATGAGGGACAAATGAGGAGGACGTTGGGACATTGCTCCAAATCAGGGACAGTCCCTCCAAATCGGGGACAGTTGGGAGCTATGTGCATTTAAATGCACCTAAGCACTAGATACCTTTAGCTCTTGAGGGTTCATCCATTCCAATGGCCAAAATAAATTCATATTCTGGCCAATAGAATTCATAAACTCTCAAACACTTGATGTGCCTAAACTCATGTGCAATACACAGTTTTATGCTGCTTTTTCCTGCCAAGAGTAAAGTTCAAAGGAGAAATTCAAATGCCCTGTGTGTACCAGGCCTTAATGTGCAGGAAGTACAATAGAACCAGCATGAACTGGAAGAGAATAAGCAACAAGTGTAGCAGCAAAAGGAAAACTATAGGACCTAGGGTGAACAGGAGGATCAACAGCAGGAAGCCAGGCCGCAAGAACAAAAGGCAGGCAGTAGAAACCCAGGCGGATAAAAGGGCAAACAGCAGTAAGTGGCATAAGGCTGACAGGTGGATTTACCAAGAAACACCAACCAGACTGACCAGCTGAATGAATCCACTGTAGATAAGTCCCTGATATTAAAGTAAACTTGTCACACACCCAATCAGCTCAAACTGAGGATATAATAATACACGTTGAGGGTGTGCAGTGTTAGGCCACATTTTCATTTTTCTCTGAAAAGTTGAATTACTACTGAAAACCTCCATGTCAAAATGATCAGTAGATTAGCATTCATCTGGAGAACTGCTGTCTGAGCCTCGCTATTGGCTTTTAATGTGATGGGTGGGTTCATTAACCAATTAGGAGATAGGAAGAAGAACAATTTTAAGGAGCTAGGTCACCTTTATACCCTCCTCACCTCCCTGTTTCCTGCACACAGGGCATTTGAATTTCTCCTCTGAACTTTACTCTTGCCAGGAAAAAGCATCTTAAAAAACATGCATAAAACTATGTATTGCGCTTACCTCCATGGGAGATACAGGTTCTGCGTAGTCCAGGTCAGCAGTTTTTGAGTTTGAAAACCATGCTGTTCTTCCTCTTCCTTCCTTAGGGACACCAGGATGGATCAGAGTGGTTCTGATTGGTCAGTACAGTCACATGATGTTTTCAGCAACAAGAAAACCTCTATAGAAGCGCTTAGGACTCCATGGTAATCATTTTCTTGATGCTGTTGTTTGTGTTCCATCTTCAAGGGATCTTTCTAGCACCTATGGGCTCTCTTGTATAAATAGATCTTTAATCTACAGTCCTTATATTGGCGCCTGATTTCTTTATGTGTATATATGGTGTTTTCAGGATAATTTTCAGCCATGATCTGTCTACATTGCATAGAGAAGCACATAGATGATGTCACTAGGTCTAAAATCAGATATATAATGAAAATAGAAAGTTTTTTTTAAAATCATTAGCATGTTAATTAAGTGGGAGGAAGGAACCTGGGAAGGCAAAATATAGGCAGATTAAACTTTAGCTTTAACTTTTAAAGATAAATGGACATACGTTTAGTAGTCTATCTCTTCCAATATACTGATTGTTTGTGCAGCTTTCAATTATTGTAATATCTGCTTATACATTTATCTATCATTTCTCTATTTGAACTTACGGGGCTTGCGAAACGTTTACTTTTTAAGCGACCCTGTTAGCAAAATGAATTAGCGGAAAAAAGAAATAAATTCAAACAAAGAGAGTGAATACTCACCTTTTCTGATGCCAACGTCAGTGAACCCAAGATGAATTTTCTGCTAAAATCGGCTGAGAGACTGACACCTTTGGTAATGTCAGTCTCCTGTATCCCTTGAAGTGGTTGTTGGTTCCTCCTGCCAACCTCCATGTCACTACTGTGTGCTTTAGTGATGTGGAGGTCGATGGGAAGTACCATTGAGTGATGCAGAGGACACAGGAAATCAACGCTCTCTGAAGTGTCGGTCCCAGCAAACTTCAGTGGAGGATTCCTCCTGAATGTAGCAATGTTCGATGGTGTAGGAGCAGTAAAGATTAGTATTCTTCTGCAGATATTCATTTTTCTATTTTTCTTTGATTTTACTTAAATGTTTTTATTTTATCTTACATCATACGTGTATAGAGAATTTATATATATATATATATATATAAATATGTATACCCCCCACACATGTATATGGAAGTTATATTGTATATAAATATAATATATAGACAGTATCTCACAAAAGTCAGTACACCCCTCACATTTTTGTAAACATTTTCTTCCATCTTTTCATGTGACAACACTGAAGAAAAGACACTTTGCTACAATGTAAAGTAGTGAGTGTAAAGCTTGTATAACAGTGTCAATTTGTTGTCCCCTCAAAATATCTCAACACACAGCCATTAATGTCTAAACCACTGGCAACAAAAGTGAGTACACCCCTAAGTGAAAATGTCCAAATTGGGCCAATTTAGCCATTTTCCCTCTCCGGTATCATGTGACTTGTTAGTGTTACAAGGTCTCAGGTGTGAATGGGGAGCAGGTGTGTTAAATTTGATGTTATCGCTCTCATTCTCTCATACTGGTCACTGGAAGTTCAACATGGCACCTCATGGCAAAAAAAGAGGATCTGAAAAAAAGTATTGTTGCTCTACATAAAGATGGCCAGTGATAGCGAACCTTGGCACCCCAGATGTTTTGGAACTATATTTCCCATGATGCTCCAGCACTCTGCAATGTAGATGAGCATCATGGGAAATGTAGTTTCAAAACATCTGGGGTGCCAAGGTTCTCCATCACTGGCCTAGGCTATAAGAAGATTGCCAAGACCCTGAAACTGAGCTGCAGAATGGTGGCCAAGACCATACAGTGGTTTAATAGCACAGGTTCCACTCAGAACAGGCCTCGCCATGGTGGATCAGAGGTTGTCTTTGGGAAATAGACGTATGAGTGCGGTCAGCCTTTCTGCAGAGGTTGAAGGGGTCAGACCGTATGCCACACACTGGTCTGCATGGCTGTCACCCCAGAAGGACCCCTCCTCTAAAGAAGATGCACAAGAAAGACAAGCAGACTATTAGGACATGGATTACTGGAAACATTGTAGCAAAGTGTAATTTCTTCAGTGTTGTCACATGAAAAGATATAATAAAATATTTACAAAAATGTGAGGGGTGTACTTACTTTTGTAAGATACTGTATATATATTTTACTAATTGAGTAAAAAAAAATATATGCAAATACGTTCATATTGCTGCAAAAAAAATATAATATGACCTTACTTTTTATATTAGAAAGTTCCAGTAAATTGAAAGAAAGTATAGACACACAGCGTTGGGACAGACATATGGAAAGGCACTCGGTGCTCTCTATATGACCTTGGAGTTACCTAGCTCTAAGGCAGCAACCCTGCTATGTGTTTGATATTACTCTTTAGTAAATCTTTTCTTTTCCATTGTAGAGTCTTGTAATCTGACTGGATTACACCTCTAGCCCCTTTATGTAAGCATTTCCTGGAGGTATGCGAATATGCATGAAAGCCTCTCATCCTCTTATATGTAAATGAGGCGACTTCAAACATCCACATGCACCATGGGTTACTATGTCACGCTATTGTTAACAAGGGCTTAGCCTCTAATCTATCCTTGTAGAACTGATAAACATGCTTCACTTTCCATCGCATGTGACCTACCTTATAAATAATATATCTTTTATTTTATGTTAGTGTAAATAGTGATAGAACAGATAGAACAAAAGTATTAACTCACTAAAACTTTGATCCACTTTCTATTCTGTATTTATTTGAAAAATAAAATGTTATTTGATTAACAAAACATAGTTCATATATACTATTAGATTGTAAGCTCTTCTGAGCAGGGCCCTCTTAATCCTCTTGTATTTTATTGTATTGTAACTGTATTGTCTCCTTTTTATATTGTAAAGCGCTGCGTAAATTGCTGGCGCTATATAAATCCTGAATAATAATAATATTAATATATTTTCTACACTGCATTTAGACACATCTGCAGACATGTGTACAGACATGCATTTGTTTCCATGATAATCATCTTTATGGCTTTTTCATGACTATGGGATACCGTGAATCACTGCTGTTTGGAATGTCCTAAAAGAGAACAAGCTCAGTAGGCAGGTTTTTATTTTTTCATCTAAAATATGTTTTTGCAGAGAGCTCATAATGTATAAAAAGTGATGAAAATGAATTATAGGGATAATAAAAGAGTGAATGGTTACAAGTGTAAACGAAATGATACTTTTGGCGTTTGGTGATAGGACTATGATTTGAATAGGCTGGAAATGAAAAATGACGCTACAATAAATTTTTTTAAATTTCTTCTAAGAAGACACATAATCGGAAATTCCGGCAGCAAAAGACCGATGAGAGCTTTTGGTCGGAAAATGCGACCATGTGTATGCTCCATCTGACTTTTGCTGGCCGAATTCCCTCCAGCAAAAGATTGAGAGCATGTTCTCAATTTTTCTGTTGGAAAAAGTTCCGATCGGAGATTCCGATCGTCTGTAGCAATTCCGACGCGCAAAATTCCTATGCATGCTAGGAAACAATTCGATGCATGCTCAGAAGCATTGAACTTCATTTTCTCGGCTCGTCGTAGTGTTGTACGTCACCGCGTTCTTGACAGACAAAAGTTCAGAGAACTTTTGTGTGACCGTGTGTATGCAAGCCAAGCTTGAGCGGAATTCCGTCGGAAAAACCATCCAAGATTTTTCTGGCGGAAAATCCGCTCGTGTGTACGGGGCGTACACACGAGCGGATTTTCCGCCAGAAAAATCTTGGATGGTTTTTCCGACGGAATTCCGCTCAAGCTTGGCTTGCATACACACGGTCACACAAAAGTTCTCTGAAGAGGCCAGTGTAAACAATCTCCTCAACATGTATAAATTTGTATGTAACGCACCTTTCTGATGTTCTTGTACTTTTTTCAATAAAAGAAGTTTGGAACAAAAAAATTAATAAAAAATGTATAAAAGAGGAAAGAGCGTTATTTGCTGCTTTATATGTACTGTGGACGTTTTCTGATTAGTATGTACAGTGAGAGTAGTTTGCTGATTTTCTGTCTCTGATTACCAGTACTTATATTTAATATTTATTTGTTAAAAGGAAGGTTAATTTAACCACTTGCCTACTGGGCACTTATATCTCTTTTCTGTGTAGGCCAATTTTCAGCTTTCAGCACTGTCGCACTTTGAATGACAATTGCGCGGTCATGCTACACTGTACCCATATGAAATTTTTATCATTTTGTTCACACAAATAGAGCTTTCTTTTGGTGGTATTTAATCACTACTGGGTTTTTTATTTTTTCATAAATAAACAAAAACATTTTTTCGTAGTTTGTTATCAAATTTTGCAAACAAATGATTTTTCTCCTTCATTGATGGGCACTGATGAACACTGAGGCAGCACTGGTGCACTGATGAGATGGCACTGATAGGTGGCACTAAAGGGCTTTGAGAGGTGGCACTGATAGGCGGCACTGGTGGGCACTGATAGGTGGCAATGGTGGGCATTGATTGGTGGCACTGGTGGGCACTGATAGGCAATGATTAGCTGCACTGGCGGGCACAGAGGCAGAGACCGATGTCCCTGTAACAGAAGTCGGTTACCAGCTTTCTGATTCTCTCCTCACGCAGCTAGTGAGGAGAAAAAAAGCCTTTAACTGGCTTGTTTACTACCATGATCAGTGGTCATTGGCTGACAGCTGATTACGTGGTAAAGGGCCCACTGTGATTTGCCCTTTGCCCTGTTCTGTGATCAGCCGAATTGGAAGGACTCGGCAGTCACAGAGCGTGTAGCACGATCACGGGAGGACGTCCATTGATGCCCTACTGGCACTGGAAGCCCACGCTGTAGCCATCATTTAGCTATAGCATGGGCAGAAAGTGGTTAATGAACAAATATTTTAACTATTATTAATTTCATTATTATTAATTTAACCAATCAAAAAATGTATGTGAGTTGGGAACCTTAGATTGTAAGCTCCTTGAGGGCGGGGACTGATGTAAATGTATAATATATGTAAAGCCCTGCGTAAATTGACGGCTCTATATAAGTACATATAATGAATAAATATGTATAAAAAGTTATATATTTTTTTGTATTTAATTGCATTAAGTCAAAGTCTTTGATCAGATACAGAACCTTGGTAAACCGTTTGGCTCAGTAATTAAAAGGGATGAGTTGGGATCCTTGATCATTTAAAGAGGAAGTAAACCCTGATGAGTTTACTTCCTCTTTCATTCCATGCAAAGGCAAAGCATAATGGACTACTATGCATCGCATAGTATCCCATTATGTGTCACTTACCTGACACAGGAGCCAGCGAAGTCGCCGCTGTCCCCTGTAGTCCGCCGCATCCATCTTGCTGGTGGCGTCTCACAGCTCCGCCGCTGTCATTCGGCGAAGCCGCGATGACGTCACTCCCGCGCATGCGCACGGGAGTCGACACGCGTGGCAGCTCCATTCTTGGAAATGCCGCGCTCAGTGCGCCTGTGCGCCGCTGTCTACGGCGCATGCGCCGTAGACAGCGGTGCCCGTTTTCGGGCAAATATCTCCTAAACCATATAGGTTTAGAAGATATTGCTTGGACCTACAGGTAAGCCTTAATCTAGGCTTACCTGTAGGTCAAAGTGATTTGTAAGGGTTTACAACCACTTTAACTGCCAGACATGAGTATCTTCTTGCAAATATTGCATCCGCAACATCCTATAATATGTAAAGTGTCTCAATTCTGTAAGATCGTATTTAATTCTAAGCACTCACTCTCTCAGACAAAAAAAAAAAAAAGAAAGAAAGAAAAAAGTTTTGTTTTTTATTTATATTATGGAAAGCCAAAGTAAATCTTCAAGTCATGCACCACCTCTTTACAATTTAATATAATATAAATATAACAAGTTTTTATGAAAGGTAATATCCAATTATACCAAACTAAATTTCATAATCACCTCAAATAAAAATGATAATAAATCTGTTTTATCAAGGATTTTTAGAAGGTATGGACTGTTAATTGGCATAATGCTAGTGCCATATGCAGAATTAAATTAGCCTTATATATTGAGCATTATAAATCTATTTTTTTTTTCTGAAGAGAAGTATTTATCTCCAAAACTCAAACCTGTGTTAGTAAAGTGTTTTTTTTATTTTGTGTAAAATGGATGTTTTGTCAGCACTGATTATTTTGACACTGTTCCTTTTTTTCATTTTAATGTGAAGAATGAGATTTTAACCACTTCAATACCAGGCACTTTTACCCCCTTCCTGTCCAGGCCATTTTTTCAGCTTTCAGTGCTGTTGCACTCTGAATGACAATTGCGCAGTCATGCAACACTGCTCCCACACTACATTTTTATCATTTTGTACACACAAATAGAGCTTTTTTGGTGGTATTTAATAACCACTGGGTTTTGTTATTTTTTGCAAAATAAACAAAAAAAGGCCAAAAATTTTGAAATGTTTTTTTTCTTTGTTTCTATTCTAACATTTTGCAGATAAAAAAATGTTTCTTCATAAATTTAAACCATAATGTATTCTGCTACATTTCTTTGATGATAATAACCCAAATCTGTGTATATTATTTAGTCTGTAGGAAAGTTTTAGAGTCCACAAACTATGGTATCTATCTATCTATCTATCTATCTATCTATCTATCTATATATGAAAAAAATCAACCCTGATCCTGGAGTGTTTTTTTAAAGTTGTAATTATTTTGTCACATTTTTTGGAAAATTAAGAAAAACAAACAGGTTTTATTCTTCCAAATTAAATTTTTTTTTTTACATATTGTCACCAGTGCGGTACAGCGTCATCATATAACTGGTGTGGTAGTGACCAGGGACACCAACTAGTGCAAGTATGTATAAAATATTTTTTTTTTTTCACTCTTTGAAAATTATTTTTTATTTTTTCTTAATTATTTTTTTTACATTTTTTATTTACAAACTGTGACCAGAGCAATACAGTGTTACCAAAATAACACTGTGCCACTTATTTTTTTACAACTACCTTTTTTTCTACTACCTTTGCTTATAGTGGTGAATTTCACTGCTATAAGCAAACATTTTTACTGAATGACAGTGTGTGGAACCATTGTTGTACTTAGCTGTGATTGGCCACACGGTTCAAATGGGCTGTGATTGGCCATGTCTGTACCATGTGATCACTGTGACCAATCACAGCTAGCAACACAATTGTATACAATGAATGACATGAAAGGAGGCCAATTTATTGTTTACAACTGTCATGTGTTCTGCTGTGATTGATCACAGTGATCATATGGTACCGGTGTTCTGGCAGATAGTGTCCTGCCATCATATAGTGTCCACCCCGTACTGTGCATGCGCAGTATGGAGCAGAAGAAGATGAACGGCGCCTGCACCGTGAGTGGAGGTGCTAGACCCACCATCCAAGCGGACATAGGGTTGGGAAAATTAGGGGCCCCTCGCGGGCTCGCTTCGCTCGCCATGCTTCGGGCTCGGCCTCGCTGCACTCGGCTCTTTTATATTCCAACTCTATGTCCACTTGGATGGTGGGGATAGAACCTGGACTCACGGCGCAGGCACCGTTCATCTTTGGGTATTTTCGGAATCTGTGTGTGCTGTGTACTGCGCAGTACACAGCGGACATTATCCTATGGAGGACAGTATATGATAGAACACCGGAAGCAGGCCAGTACACTGATCAGTCACCTGCTCTGGTGCATTCTTGGAAGAATGTCATATGACGTCCTCCCAGGACTATGGGGTTCTCGCCCACCTGTCATTTTACAATGATGCAGGTGGGAAGCAGTTAAAAATGTACTTATATACCCTAACTAACCGAAAATATACCGGTATGTATTCATCAAAAATGTTTACAACATCATGTTCATTATGCTAGTGTATCACCCTCCTAGCTAGACGGCTACAGTTGAGGCAAATTTCGTTTTTTGGCTCACCTGTAGTCAGTGGAGTGAAGTTTGATTGCTTTTGGCTGTCCTGGACTCTGCTGGTTGCAGGCTCTGCCACTTTCCCTTGGATTCTGGTAGGTTTGCTGGATTTAGTTAGTGGAGGAGGCAGACCCTCACCAGTGTATTCACGCAGCTTCAGCCAATCCCTGACAGGAAGAATGGCCAATAGGTGGCTGAGGTGTGTATAAATAGGTTTGGGCTTGGAACACTAGGGTCCTTTTTCCTGTGGGAAAAGACCCAGCCTGAGGGCTGAGGCCCTCTGGACTGATAGCTGCAGCTTAAAAGAAGCTTATCTGGGTCCCACATTTAGTGGATCCACATCCAGAGTTCCTGAAGAGCAGTGCAGGAAGTCCACAGAGGATCTAATCTGGAGATACCCAGTACAGAGGCTGGCTGGTACTGCAAGAAAACGTTGAAGTGCACAGGACACAGTGAGTACAAGTCTGAAAGATCTCAGAGACTGTGCTTGCCACCTTTTGGGATAGCTCACGCCAATTGGCTCACTCAGGCTTTACCTTCACAATGGGATACCCTGAATTGTCGTTCACTAAACACTAAATACAAGAGGGTAGTTGCCCCCTGAAGAGACAGTGCAGTTAGAGGTGTCCTTGATTATTTTTCTGTTAGTTTGGAGTATCCTAAGGCTCACCCCCACTCTACCCATGTCGAACCAGCAAATAAATTACAATAAAACATGCACTGCCTGGTTTCTGAGTTGAGAGACGGTGAACTGCTTTGTGCCTGGCTGCCATGGGCCTCACAGAAATAAGGATAAATCAGCCAGCCCAGTCTGGAGTCTGTGCTACACTAGTATGGAGATACAATCATTTTGTACCATCCCAGTGCTATAATACCTTTAGTAAAGCAGACCATGTCTGAGTTTCTTTGGTTTTCCAGCACCTGTAGGAGTGAAGGGATAAATGCCATGGCATTGCTATGTTTTCTATGCTGAAGGGCAGGTTTCAGGCAGAGACTCTGGCTGGTGGCTCTGCTCCAAGGTCATTTTTTTTCTTATGTCCCTAGCATAGTTTATGAAATCCTTAGAGCATTGTAATGTTTATCACCTGCGAGGAATTTACAGCGTGGTGGGGAATCTTTCTGAACAATCTATTCTCCACCTGACCCAGTGAAATGAAAGCTGAGTCACAGGCGAAAAAATATGGTCTCAGCAAACCAGTGATGTTGAGGATACCATACAATGTCTAATCTGCTGTCATTACTAATGTAAAAGAAAGAGCCGCACTAATTTATAAATGATCTAATCATCTCAACGAGCAAAGCCAAACAAACATGAACAATATTTCTTCAAAAATAGCAACTTATCAAATAGAAAATGAAAATACACACGGGGAGATTGATTTAACCTGGTGCTCACAGAATCTGGTGCAGCTGTGCATAGTAATGCTGGCCATACACTACGAAAAATCGGCTGAACCCATTTTTTGAAAAAACAAATATTGGGCCATGAGTGCAAACGATAGTGTCATCATATAAAATAATGACCAATAAATCATTCCGTGGACATAAATGAATGCATTTTTTATTTATTTTTTTACATATACCTAGTGCAGACAGTTCAGACGGGAAACACATTAACCTTTCAATTTATCATTCGTTCGGCAGAAAAATTCCAAACTTGTCCTTTGTATTTTTATCTCAAAAACGTCCCAACGATTATCGATTTTGTGCCCATTAACTGGCCGAAAAATGAACAAACTTTCTAAGTGACCGAATTTTGGCAGATTTTTCGTATAATGTATGGCCAGCATTAGGCATGCCATACGCGGGTCGAATTTCGAATTAATTTTCTTTTGAAAAATCTAAGAATTTCCGTGTATTTCGCACCATTAGTGGGCTGCAGCAACAGCTAATTTTCGTGCAGCAATCAAATTGGACATGTTGAAATTTGTTTGAAAAACAAAGGATTTTCTAATCAATAAAGGGAGAATCGTGCGAAAAAATGTAATCGAAAAAGAAATGCGCATGTGCTTGGTTGGCCGAATTTCAAAATCATTGGTGGCACCATCCAATCACAAAACGCACACATTTTCTAATTTTGAAAAGAAAATTCTTTCGAAATTCAACCATGTATGGCAAGCCTAACCGAATAGAACCTAGAAGATGATTGGTTAGTATGCACAGTTGCACCAGATTCTGTGTGCACAAGTTTTAGTAAATCCCCCTCACAGTGAACAATATATGCGCACTGCTGAAAAATTCATTCATTTTTCGGTCATTCGTTATGATCACAATTCGCAAATTCATACATTTGAAAATCCAAAAATAAGAAAGAAAATCCAAAAATAAGAAAGAATAACTAATTAATAATAATTAACTATTAAATTATAAGTATTGGAATTTCCTTTCAAATTTGGCTGTTAGTGAACGAATACGAATTTATCCAAAGTTACGAATTATCCGAAATAACGAATGCCGCATTTAAACAAATTATTAATAAATAATAATAATAATAAAAAGTTTTTATTATTATTATTGCTATTTATTATTATTCATTTGTTACGTTCTATTTGTTTAGATACAGCATTCATTATTTTGAATAATTCGTAAGTTTTAATAAATTTGTATTCATTACGTTCACTAACAGCCAAATTTGTAAGGAAACTCCAATACCTATAATTTAATAGTTAGTAATAGTTAAGTTATTATTAGTTAGTTATTATTTCAGATTTTAGAATTTTAGAATTTCCAAATTTCTGAATTTGCGAATTTACAAATTGACGAATTTACGAGTATTCGGAAAAATCGTTAAAAACGGGTTTTCGATAATTTGGATAATTACCAATTAACTAATTTGTCAAAATTAGTTAACCCCCCTGACGGTCTTCCCGAGTCTGGCTCGGGGTGGAATTTTTATACCAAAAGCAGTAACCCCGAGCCAGACTTGGAACTGCATTGCTGGATCCAGGAGGAGGTTTACTTACCTTCTCCCTCGGATCCAGCATTGTCTCCCCGCTGTACGAGCGAGCCGTGTCTCGCTCGATCTATCACATCGCCGATCTCCGTTCCCTGCGAGCGTTGCGACGCACGGGGATGGAGATCGGCGCCAAATTCAAAAAGTGAAACACAGTATACATACAGTATAATGTAATCTTACAGATTACATTGCTGTATGTAAATATTTCACATCTCCTTTGTCCCTAGTGGTCTGCCCAGTGTCCTGCATGCAGTTTTATATTATAAAAACTGTTCTTTATGCCTGGAAACTGGAGATTGTCCATAGCAACCAAAACTGTCCCTTTACATGAAAAATGATTTTAGACCAGCTAGAAAACAGCGATAATAAATTGGAATCACTCGCAGAATTGAGGGATAGCGATTTGTGGGGAGATCCGTCATCAAATACTGAAAAGTAATGACAGCAACAATTCTGCAACTGAGCAAATTTCAGTGTTTTTGATTTGATTACATTATTGAATAATTTTTATTATTGTTATATTATTATTTGGTACAATTATTTATAATTATTTATTATATTATAATTTATGATTTCATTTTTCAAACTTTATTATACCCGGGATGTCTGCTAGACTCTGGTTTGGACAGATTTAAGTGAGTTATTCCTAAGAATTACAGGACTACAATATAAAACACCAAATTTTCATGCAAAATAATGGTATCGCTTTTAGCACCTAAAATCCGAAATAATCGTACTGCCAGGGAGGTTAAAAAACTAATTCAGAATGAAACGAACTGCACATGTCTAGTGAACAAGCTACAAACATGCAAATAAAGTATCACGTGAACATAAAATATAGGTGTCATTAAAATTTATGATGTGAAGATTCAACTGTGACAAATCATCCTTCAGTTGTGACCGCAGGTGCTTAAAAGTACATCTTCATGTATATTCCACTACGTGTCGTAAGGCATTGTAAGGTGAATCAGAAAACCGGTGTGAACTTATGCTCATATGCATGTGCTTTGCACTGTATGTAGCAAATGATGTGCACATTTGGCACTAAGTGGCCTAATTAAAGTGTTACTAAACCCACAACAGTAAAATCAGTCTGTGTATGCAGTAATACTCACTGTGGAATCTAAGGGGTTAATCCTTTGCATTGTGTAAAAAGGCTGTTAGATCCTGTCTTCTCTGATCCTCCCCTTCTTCCACAGTCCCCAATCCATCTGCTGACAGAACAGAGCCTTGGAGGCACTCTGCAAATGCTCAGTATGGTGTGTATTGCTGGAGAGTTTTTTTTTTCTTTGGAGGGTGCATGAGATCAGCACAGGGCCAATCAGCACTGTCCAGACAGAGGGTCAGGGGTCCTGCAGCCTCAGAGGACCGTTAGAATAGAATGAAAACTCCTCCTACAAGCTTTAACTAGACACTGATTCACAATACTGCTATATACTGCTGATGGGAAAAGGTATTTAGCAGTTTGTATTTACTAAAATAACTTCATTTCCATGTGTTGTGTACTGTGGCAGTCCAGATATAGTGAATGCAGAGTCCTGGGTTTAGTAACACCAAAAGAACAACAAAAGAATACGTCACTGCAAAAAGTTGCTGAATGGTCTTCAGCTTTTCACACGTGTCCTGAGACCTGATCCATTGTCTACCCATGTATGACCTAGCTTCTCCCTGGACTTCTGCCGTCTGATTCTGTATTGCTTCTGCCTGGCTTCTACCGATCTTGACCTGATTACTGGACTTGTCTCTGTCTGTTGATTCAGTTCATGCTGCCTGCTTGTTACTGACCTTGACCTGCTCAATAGTTTATAGTTCCATCCACCAGCAGCACAGATATCGTTAGTCAGCTACCACAGCACTCGTGCCACTCTGTGCCTTCACACTTTCTGTCTCCACCTTCAGGAGTGTTGGGCAGAAGATGCAAGAGAAGCCCCAACAATGTTTCAGCCTCCACCAGATATGTGATAGGCATGTAGGTCTTTTCCACTGCAGGTGGTGCTCTTCCACAGCAGCACTGCTGTTGGAGAGGTTCCTCTATGGTTTCCTGGGTCACTGCGGAAGCTATCCTATTGGATGTTGCCACCCTATGTGACTCCAGCAGCCATCTTGGGTCAGGCAGAGCCTATTTAAGGCCTTGGCTCCCAAATTTGGCACGCATTTGCGAGTTGGTATAGTGGGCCAGGTACCACTTCCGTTAGGGATAGTACTAGCATTAGGGAAAGGTTCCTGACAAGGGGGGAAAGCATAGGGTTGCAACTCCTTTGGACATCATTCCACTTGGGCATGAGATGGCCAGGTCACGTTCAGCTTTCTTGACAGACACTATCAGTCCGGCTGATAGCTGCTCACTTCACAATACTGGATTTGTTGTGAACTGTTGCTCTATGATTTCAGTACAAGTTTTCCATAGCCCCTTATTGTATGAATTATTGCTGCCGCACCATGCTGCAATCCTCCTACAGGCATGTGTGGTGACATCTGATGCATGTGGCTGCTGATGGAATTTTGGTAAATGTAGTTTGTTTGGTGCTGATCATTGTTTTTAACCGAAACAATAAAACTTTTACCATGGATTTTACACTATTAGAGCGTGGGACCCTTTCTTTTCCTTCTCTCAAGTGCATTGTTTGCTGAGGAGAAGAACCATGTTAGAATTGGTGGTCACATCTAGCACAGTCTGACTTCTCATACATTGGGGGTCACACCAAATTTTGTGAGCATTTATGAGTAACAAGGTGGGGTAAACATGTGGTGGAATACACATGAAGATTTACTTTTAAGCACCCGCGGTCACAATTAGAGGACAATTCGTCACAGTTGCTTGGACATTTTGAGCGACACATACTGTATATTTTATGTTTTTGAGTGACACTTTATTTTCATGTTTGTGGCGTGTTCACTGTGTATTTTCATTTTTATTTGATATGTTGATTTTTGAAGAAATATTGATCATGTTTGTTTTGCATTGTACATTGAGATAATTAGATCATTTAAAAATGAATGCGCCACTTTCTTTACATTTGAACTCGATATAGTATATCCTACAAAGTATATGTGCACGCTGCTTTTTTGCCTTGTGTTTTGCACCTTATAGCCCAGTTTCCTGTTTATTTAAATTCTTGCTATTGATATTAATGAGAGATATTCCTGTGTATGGCACAGTGAGGCTGCAAATGGGCACAGTGAGGCTGCAGATGGGCACAATGAGGCTGAAAATGGGCACAGTGAGGCTGCACATGGGCACAGTGAGGCTGCACATGGGCACAGTGAGGCTGCAGATGGGCACAGTGAGGCTGAAAATGGGCACAGTGAGGCAGCAGATGGGCACAGTGAGGCTGCAGATGGGCACAGTGAGGCTGCAGATGGGCATTGTTTACCAGTAGCTGCTGCATTTCCCACCCTAGGAATATACTAGAGTCAATACGTTTTCCCAGTTTTTGTGGTAAAAGTAGGTGCCTTGGCTTATATTCAGGTCGGCTTATACTCAAGTATATACGGTACTTATCTTGTGTTGTAGGTACCTCTGGGTGCTTGCACAAGAGGTCCAGTCTTCTGTCCAATGCCCGGAAATTTCAAATAGCATTTCTGTTTCTATTGCACACAGAAACCAGCTTTGTAGTAAGTTACTTTGCTAACCATTTTCTGCTTATTTCCATATTTCAGTTTAGTTATTGGGGCCCCTATAAAAGAGATGGACCATCAGTGAAGTGTGAAAGGGGGGAAGCCACTGTTTGTAGGAGAAAAGAAAAACACTGTTGAAGAATTCTGGGCTCCAGACAGAACAACACACTTGGGGCTTGATTTACTAAAAGTGGAGAGTGCAAAATCTGGTGCAGCTGTACATGGTAGCCAATCAGCTTCTAACCTCAGCATACTACTTGCTGACTGCCCTATAGCCATTTTACTGCTACAGGGCGGCAGCTGTGGGCAGAATCGTGTTTATACTGTATATTATTTTATATCATGTTTATATGTTATTTCGCATTTCCGCCTGTAGGGGGCACGCACTTTTGTTGTGATAATTCCCAGCAGATGCTGATCTGTGGGTATCATGGACTAGATGTCCTCTGGCACCCGAGGATCGTTAGTAAAAAACGGAGAACTGAGATATGTAAACAAGGCTTATCTCAGCTCTGACATGAGGGCTAGGGACAATCCTGTATCTCTGCAAAGCAGTAACTAGAATTGATCTCTTCCCCTAGTGAAAGCAGCACATTGTGTACACAAAAACACTGGCCAGGTATACAGTTAACTCTTTGATCGCCCTAGATGTTTAACCCCTTCCCAGTCAGTGTCATTAATACAATGCATATTTTTAGCACTGAGCACTGTATTAGTGTAGTGTCACTGGTTCCCACAAAGTGCCAAAAGTTGCAAAAGCGTCCGATAGTCCACCACAATATCGCAGTCCCGCTGTTAAGTCGCCAATCGCTGCCATTACGAGTATACATTTTTTTTTAAAAATTCCACAAATATATCCCATAGTTTGTAGACTCTATAACGTTAGCGTAAAACAATCAATATACAGTTATTGCGATTTTTTTTTACCACAAACATGTAACAGAATACATATTGGCCTGAATTAATGAAGAAGTCAGATTTTTTACATTTTTTTTATTGGATATGCTCTATAGCAGAAAAAAATAATATTTTTTCAAAATTGTTGGTCTTTTTTTGTTTATAGCGCAATAAATAAAAAAGGCAGAGGTGATCAAATACTACCAAAAGAAAGCTCTATTTGTGGGAAAAAAATTGACGTGAATTTTATTTGGGTACAGTGTTGTACAACCACGCAATTGTCAGTTAAAAAATGCAGTGCCTTATCATAAAAAATGGCTTCTTCATGAAGGGGGGTCGAGTGGTTAAACTTTGAGAAAAAATCTGGGAGCTAATTAGTTTCTATACAGAGCTGCACCAGATTTTGCACTCTCCAGTTTTAAGGAAAAAAACCTTTGGTTGTTAGGGACCTCCCATTGAGGAAGATCACACGATTCGGTGACCTTTATCGCTGTTGGTACATTTTGTTTATATTTTTTCATTTACAGTCAATGATACATGTTTAATAAATGCTATTGTAGTTTCTGTTTGTAGAAAAGGAAACCAAAATATGGAATTCCAAGAATGTTACTGTATTTATGTAGTGCTTGTATTTTAATTGTATCTACAGGAAAGCTGTATTGTGCGTTAGGCTCCATTCACACCTAAGTGTTCTGTATCGCGGGCGTAATTGCCGTGATTATGCCCAGGATTCCAGAATCGTGGCAAAATGCAGAACGCCATTATTCACTCCAAACGTGGGATGATTTTGCCGTGAATGACGATCAACAAATCACGCTACATTCATGGCCAAAATCACAACTGCAAAACAAGATTTGGTACATGAGCTTCTTTTGGAGCATTTTTGGAGTGGAGGGAGGCCCATTCAAATGAATGGAGCCCCTCAACTAAAAAGCAAAAAAAAGCTAAAAAAAAACTAGCAGCAGCAGCTTTCGCTGCAGATCACTCAGGTGTGAATGGTGCCTAACTGCAAGAAACACAGGAGTCATTAGAATCAATTCTTTAATAGTGGATAGGGTTGCTCTGATACCGGTATCGGTGCGATACTAAGCATTTTAGTATCAGTACCTGAGACCGATACCGAAAATTATATAACCTTGGGGGTTGACAGTGGCATTTCTAGGGGGATGGGAGCCGAATCCAGGTGGCACCCACCTCCCGCATGTCCCAGGCAGCTGCGGCGGCTGGGTTGCTCCTCCCTGCAGCCAGCCGGCCACCCATTCAATTTACTGCATGGCCTTCAGGGCCATGGGGAAGAGACTAGGTCATCTGACCATGAAGAGGAGGAGCTAAACAGGAGACCCCATCGCCATGTGTAGGGATAGGTGTCCTGGGGCATCTTTCATACGACATCTGGCAGCACCAGCAGCTACGGCGACCCGGCTCACCTGATGTTCTCGACCTACACTACATGATGTGTCTGTTTTAACTGTTAAATTGTGAGTAGCCCACTATTGGGGTAATTAAAGCATTTACATGTTCTGCTGCACTTAGAGGCACTTCTCTTTTTTTGTTCTAGTACTTCGTGTATTTAGAGTCTGCTACAGCTCTACAAGGAGCCTGTCCTAGCGTTGGATATGCTTGGACCTATTATGGACTCACATATTATACTTTCATGAACATGGTTCATAGCAGATTAGGTATCAAACCACTGCGCCTATAACCTCTCTCCCTTTTTTATTTGGCTGCATTGGAGGCCAGAGGAGAGATTTGAGGGTCTAATAGACCCCAAATGTCTTCATTAAGAAGACCTTTCATGGCCCATGCTATTACTTGGGATGTTGTTCATCCCTTGTAATAGCAATAAAGTCGATCAAAAAAAAAAAGTTAAAGGTACAGTGTTAAAATAATAAAAACATAATAAAATTTAAAAAAATAATAAAATTAAAAAATAGGCATCGGTAATTGGTATTGGCGAGTACTTGCGGAAAAGTATCGGTACTCGGTCTTTAAAAAATGGTATCGGTAGATCCCTAATAGTGGAGTAACAATTTAATATTTGAAGATGAAATTCAAAGACAAACATTGACTACTGGATGAGCGAAAAAGGAAAAAAATCTAAAATCAATATTTACATGGAACTATTGCCATATATTGCAAGCAAATGTAATGACGTTTTAGGGAAACAGAT
This sequence comes from Lithobates pipiens, assembly GCF_037356315.1. Taxonomy (NCBI): domain Eukaryota; kingdom Metazoa; phylum Chordata; class Amphibia; order Anura; family Ranidae; genus Lithobates; species Lithobates pipiens. The sequence goes on along the minus strand of NW_027507789.1, from coordinate 157,318,313 downwards.
GAAAGCCACATTGGTATAAATAAGCCCTTACAATAAACCAAGATCAAAGCTTCACATGTAGGCAGACATGTTATGAAGACCGTGCCTAGAGCTTTGGTATTTAAATTAGTGTGACATCAGGGGGTCAGGATATACTAACAGAAGGCATACAAGAGGAAAACTGCAGTCCTACCTGACAGCATGGATCAGCAGCCTCAGGTACAGGCAGCTGGGGTGAGAGGCTGTCACAGGTGGCGGATACTATGAAGGACGGTGGTGATCAATCAAGTATTCCACATGTAATATTACCCTAACTCCACCAGCCTTGAGCTACTGTACGTCACACTGAAGGATGAGACGTGGCAGAGAAAATCCCCAAATTATTTAAATCTCAGAGAAAAAGGTTTAAAATATAACTGTATAGTCTGGTAAAGGATAGAGGAACTTGAAAGCAATTATTTTACAACCTATAAACTTAAAATAGCAACGTACATAATTACAGGTTTTGCTACATTTTCAGTCTTTTATCTGACATGCACTGCACAGTTTTTGTCAAAAATGTCAAGTACTCACTTTGAATTATCCACCATGTCAAATGTATTTAATAATGCAAACAGCAACATGTCAAATGATGCATTCAAAATATGATTGGCTGTTATGAGCTACAGCAGTCTGTACTACATGAGTGTTGATTTACTAAAGGCAAAAATACCGTTCATTTTAAAAGAAAGGAATTTTCTCCAAAACTTAGTGTCCCGCAAAGAACACCCAATCACGTGTATGGCAAATTTATAAAATAAAAATGCATTTTGCGTTGTTTCCAAATGATTGGATGATATAGAAGTCAGTACAACTTCACCTCATTCACTAAGCTCTGGGGAAAATGTACTTGCAGTCTACCCCCATGAATGCAATTTGCACAACTCCATTGGTCTTTATGTTGCTTTAATAAATCATTTTATTTATCGATTTAAAAAAAGAAATCACCTGTAAATATTATAATTTTTTTAATGATAACATTTATCTAAATTGCTCCTCATAAGGATCCATGATTTTTGGGCTATAAACATGACACAGATAACACATAAATTTCGAAGTGAAATGCTGCAATGGATTCCTAAAGCAGAAAACAATGGGACCTATGGAATGAGTTACATGGTAGACTGCACTTGCAATTATGAGCTGACAATTTCCGTGTTATATAGCTGTGCTTTGCTAATTACAGTTACACACTACTGTGTCCCTGGCTCCAAAGGCCCCCAACTTTTTAGGTTTAGTGATTATTCATGGAATTTCACAATCACTAGATACAATAGATTTTGATATAGAATTGGGAAAATAGTGTTTTTTTTTTTTATTTGCGTGAAGCTTACTTTTAAAAATGATAATCTACAAAAATCCCAAGAAGTTAAAAACTTGATTTTTATTAATAAACTAACCAGCCAATCTCCCTGACGAGGACAAAGGGTTTCGTTAAGTTGGCCATACACCAGTAGAATTTTCTTTAATTTCCTTGGAATTATTTTTCAAACAAACTAAATGAATGTATTTTCTGTCCTGTTAAATAAGCCTGGGATTCCTTTCAAGTAGCAGGTCCAGATTACAGTTTCAGGGCTTTCAAACTTAATTAATTGACTGGCAAGATAGCATGCTCCGTTTTTTTGTAATTCCATTCGAAGAAAAAAAAAGCTGGTGTGTGGCCTGCTTTAAGCCGACCATACAGGGATCAAAATTCAGCCGGTTCAGCAGGAAATGGACAAATTAAGATCCATGTATGGGCAGACCAGTTGTACAGAAGTCAATCTACCGACCAGCTTCTGCATAACCAGCCTGTTGAAAAATTTCCGCATGATCATCTCCACCAGCTACTCATTGTATTCTGATGGTGGAGAAGTCTCCCCATTGTCAGAATATAATACCTCGACGGTAATGATTCCTCCATCCACCTCAAAATGTGTGGATGGGTGAATGACGTAATTTTTTTTTCATTCAACCCATTGTTTAAACGAAAAAAAAAATTGTGTATTGGCTGCCTAATGCCGCGTACACACGATCAGACTATCCAGCGTACTTAGTCTAGCAGACAAGCCACCGTAAAGTTCACTGGACTGTCCGAACGAGCGTACTTACCCACACACGGGACTTTTCCGGCGAACATAGTCCGCCAGACTATCCGCCGTACTTTTGAAATGAATGGACTTGCCCACATACGGAGGAAAGTCCGTTCATTTTGAAAGTGGCTCCAGGTAGCCGGGACTAGCGAAGGAAGTCAATGTCGCCGCCTTCGGCATCGAGATTGTCACGTTGCTGGTCCCATCACCTGGTATGGACTTAAAGGGGAAGCCCTATGCTGAAAAAACAGCGTGGGGGTCCCCCCCCAGGTCCATATCAGACCCTTATCCGAGCATGCTACCCGGCCGGTCAGGAAAGGGGGTGGGGACGAACAAGTCCCCCCCCTTCCTGAGCCGTACCAGGCCGCGTGCCCTCAACATGGGGGGGTGCTTTGGGGAAGGGGTGGAAAGCACCTTGTCCCCATGTTGATGAGGACAAGGGCCTCTTCCCGACAACCCTTGCCGTTGGTTGTCGGGGTCTGCGGGCGGGGGGCTTATCGGAATTTGGGAGCCCCTTTAATAAGGGGGCCCCCGGATACTGGCCCCCCACCCTATGTGAATGAGTATGGGATACAATGTACCCCTACCCATTCACCTGTGAAAACAATTTAAATAAAACACAACACACAAGGGTTAAAAATAATTTATTGCACAGCTCCGGGGCTTCTTCCGTCTTGGTGGGTCTTCTCGCCGGACTCCTCCGCTATCTTCTGCTAGCTCTTTTACTAGCGGAGGAGCCCGGCTTTCTTCTTCGCCGCCGCTCGGGGGTCTTCTTCCAACTTCGGGGGTCTTGTCCCCCTCTTTGGGTTCTTCTTGCCGGGCCTCCGCTCCTTCTTCCAGCTCTTTTACTGGCGATGGCCCGGTCTTCTGTCGCTGCTGTCACCGCTGTTTTCGCCGCCTTCCGTTCTTCTCTTCTTGTTCCGTGCGGGAAAAGTCTGTTCATTTCAAAAGTACGGCGGTCTAGCACACACACGGCCGTATTGTCCGGCAGACAATTTTTGAGTCAAAACTACTTTCTAAGTCCGCCGGACTTTTTGGTAAAAAAAGTCAGCTGGAGCCCACAAACGGGCGGATTTTCCACCGGATAGTTTGATCGTGTGTACGCGGCATTAGCCCCACAAGAGTCTTCCTTTTCACTTATTGCTCTAACCCTCCCAATCTTTCCACCTACACATTTATTTCTCACTTTCTCTTTCCCCGTCTTATCTTCACTTCTTTCTTTTACTCTTCAAACTAACTACCCACCTTATACATGCTGGTGTGAGGGATGAATTACACTTATAAGACCCTGCTAATATATTATTTCGATAAATCCGCTATCAGACAAGGATCCTCTCTTGAAGATTGTCCATGGTGAATCCAGTGTAATAACTTCCTATTGTATACTATGAATGTCTGTACAAGGGGTTTCATATACTTATTGTAAAAAAAAAGGCAGATCATCAAATTATATATATATAAAAAAAAGCTAAACAGAAAGAGCAGTTTTTATGGTAGCATCTTGAGCTTTTCATGACAGCACTATCAAACTAGACCCACATGCTTTCCCGGGGGGGGGGGGGGGGGGGGGCTTCTATGATGACCTTTCACCTCTTGTAGCTAGAGATATCTCTAAAAGTATTATATCCATCTGGCACACTGTATGCTGCTCCTTTACAGATCAGGGGCTATAACCTGTGACGTTATCTCTCCTAGAATTTAAGCAGCCAAGGAGTCTGTGTGTGCGTTCTGCATGTGAAAATACATGTTTTGCATTGTTGTATCATGTGTAAGAATGTGTGCTAGTTTTTGTTAGACTGAAGGTGTACTGAGTGGTCTATATATTTGTGCGATGTAAGCAGCCTTTGCACTAAAAAGCAATTTGCATTTATTCCATTAGACTTTCCCTCTTTACAAACTACATTTATGCTGTAAGAAAACACCTGATGAAAAATGTTCCAAAATACACTTGCCTTGTCTCCGAATGGAGTGGGTGGCGTCACGATCCTTCCAGTGAGATCCTGGGAACAATGGGGTTGATATACTAAAATTTAGATTTGGGAGTTCCCAGGGTTTTGACAGAAGGATCACCCTTACGAAGGGTGATCAATATATATTGCAAGGATCCTAACAAACTTTGTATGGTAGTAGAGTCCTACCTTTTTTTTCTCTAAAGAAATTTTACATAACATCTTCCCCCCCCAGGCTATAGCCAAAAGATGGCTACAGCATGGGCTTCCAGTTCTGGGAGGGCATGCATGGACATTCTCCCAGAACCCCACCCCCCTGGGGCACACATCTGGCGTGCTCTGTGACCGCTGTATTCCTCAGTAAAGGGCCAATCACAGCAGCCCTTTACCATGTGATCATCTGTGTCCAATCACTGCTGATCACATGTAAACAGGCCTGCAAGTTATTGGCAGTCCTTTCATCCCATGCTGTCTCTGTATGAGGAAAGGAGATCTGTGAACCAGCAAGACTGTCAGTACATTGTTACACTGATAATCAGGGCATTGATCATTAGTGCCCTGATTATTAGTGCAGCCCCATCATTGCAGCTTATCAGTGCCTATCAGTGCCACTTATCAGTGGCCATCAGTGCAGCTTATCAGTGCCGTCTCATCCATGCCCATCAGTACTGCCTCATCAGTGCAGCCTTTTCAATGCCCATCAGTGCAGCCTCATCAGTGCCTATCAGTGCAGCTTATCAGGGCCCATCAGTGCAGCTTATCAGGGCCCATCAGTGCAGTCTCATCAGTGCCCACCAAAACTACCTCATCAGTGCAGCCTTATCGATGCCCATCAGTGCAGCCTCATCAATGCCCATCAGTGCAGCCTCATCAATGCCCATCAGTGCAGCCTCATCAATGCCCATCAGTGCAGCCTCATCAGTGCCCATCAGTGCAGCCTCATCAATGCCCATCAGTGCAGCCTCATCAGTGCCCATCAGTGAAGGAGAACAATTACTTTTTTTATTTGCAAAATCCTATAACAGAAACTAAGAAAAACTTTTTTTTTACACTTTTTGGTCTTTTTTTTGGTTTGCTTAGGAAAAAATAAAAAAAAAACAGTGGTGGTTAAATACCACCAAAAGAAAGCGCTATCTGTCTCAAAAAAATGTTAAATATCTAATTTGGGCACAGTGTTGCATGACTGAAAATGTCATTAAAAATTTGACAGTGCTAAAAGCTGAAAATTGGCCTGGGCAGGGAGGGAGTAAAAGTGCCCGCTATTGAAGTGGATAAGGGGAAATTGGTGTGTGGGTTGCAATGTGTTACACTGTCCACATTCCTAATGTAATTGCAAAAAATAAACAAATCTTCCCATGGGACTATTAATGTATAAAATTATGGTATGGTCTAATATTTCTCTTTTTAGCCCCCAGACCTTCTACACACCACTGATGGATATGATACGAATATGTCTTGAAACATGTTGGGTGTTGTGGGTGTACAGGAAGTGCTCCTAGTGATTAAATTATATACAGTATCTCACAAAAGTGAGTACACCCCTCACATTTTTGTAAATATTTTCTTCTATCTTTTCATGTGACAACACTGAAGAAATGACACTTTGCTACAATGTAAAGTAGTGAGTGTACAGCTTGTATAACAGTGTAAATTTGCTGTCCCCTCAAAATAACTCAACACACAGCCATTAAGGTCTAAACCGCTGGCAACATAAGTGAGTACACCCCTAAGTGAAAATGTCCAAATTGGACCCAATTACCCATTTTCCCTGCCCGATGTCTTGTGACTCATTATGCCGTGTACACACGATCGGACTATCCAAGGGACTTAGTCCGGCGGACAAACCACCGGACTTTGCAGCGGAGGTCCGCCAGACTTTCCGAACGCGCAGACCTGCCCACACACGACCGGACTTTGCCAGCAGACTATGGCGGGACGCGTTGTATGGCGACTTATATAGGGACAAGGGATTGGAGTCACCGGGTGATGTTACATGGTGACCCCGTCCCCTTATGATGACACAGTCCCAACATCCCCCGGGACATCATAAGGGGGTGGGGTCACCATGTGACATCACCCGGTGACCCCGCCCCTTGTCCCTATATAAGTCGCCACACAACACGTCCCTGTCATTGCAGCCAGAGAGAGCGTTGAGTCAACATCTCAAGGAGGAAGAATTGAAGAAGAGAAGAGAAGGCGGCGGCGGTGGCGACAGAAGACCGGGCCACCGCTAGTAAAAGAGCTGGAAGAAGAAAGTGGAGGCCCAGCTAGAAGAACCAAAGAGGGGAACAAGACCCCCGAAGTCGGAAGAAGAGGCGGCGGCAACAGAAGACCGCGCCACCACTAGTAAAAGAGCTATAGGAAGATAGCGGAGGCCCAACAAGAAGAACCGAAGAGGGGGACAAGACCCCCGAAGTAGACCCCCGTAAAAGAGCTAGCAGAAGATAGTGGAGGAGTCCGGCGACAAGACCCTCCAAGACGGAAGATCACCGGAGCTATGCAATAAATTATTTTAAAAACACGTGCTGTGTTTTTTTCTTTACACCTTTTTCACCAGGTGAATGGGTAGGGGTACATGGTACCCCAATACTCATTCACATAGGGTGGGGGGCCGGTATCTGGGGGCCCCCTAATTAAAGGGGGCTCCCGGATTCCGATAAGCCCCCCGCCCACAGATTCCGACAACCAACGGCCAGGGTTGTCGGGAAGAGGCCCTTGTCCTTGTCCAAAAAGCACCCCCCCATGTTGAGGGCACGCGGCCTGGTACGGCTCAGGACCCAGGGCGCTCACTCGTCCCCACCCCCTTTGCTGACAGGCCAGGCTACGTGCTCAGGTAAGGGTCTGATATGGACTTTTGATGGGACCCCCACGCCGTTTTTTCGGCATAGGGCTTCCCCTTTAAGTTCATACCAGGTGACGGGGCTAGCGACGTGTCAACCTCGCCAATGGAGGTGGCGAAATTGACTTCCTGCGCTAGTCCCATCTACCTGGAGCCACGTTCAAAATGAACAGACTTTTCTCCATGTATGGGCAAGTCCATTCATTTCAAAAGTCCAGCGAACTAGCACACAGACGGGTGGATTGTCCGCTGGACTGCCGAGTCCAGCGGACAATTTTGAGTCAAAACTTCTTTCCAAGTCCGCCGGACTTTTGGAGAAAAAAAAGTCCGCCGGAGCCCACACACGGGCGGATTGACCAAGTCCGCCAGATAGTCCGATCATGTGTACGCGACATTAGTGTTACAAGGTCTCAGGTGTGAATGGGGAGCAGGTGTGTTACATTTGCTGTTATCGCTCCCACTCTTTCATACTGGTCACTGCAAGTTCAACATGGCACTTCGTGGCAAAGAACTCTGAGGATCTGAAAAAAGAATTGTTGCTCTACATAAAGATGGCCTAGGCCAGGGATATGCAATTAGCGGACCTCCAGCTGTTGCAGAACTACAATTCCCATGAGGCATAGCAAGACTGACAGCCACAAGTTTGACACCCAGAGGCAAAGGCATGATGGGACTTGTAGTTTTGCAACAGCTGGAGGTCCGCTAATTGCATATCCCTGGCCTAGGCTATAAGAAGATTGCCAAGACCCTGAAACTGAGCTGCAGTACGGTGGCCATACAGCAGTTTAACCACCTTAAGACAGTGCCTCTTTTTTAGACGTGGTCTTTACAAGTTAAAAACATTTTATTTGCTAAAAAATTACATAGAACCCTCAAACATTATACAATTTTTTTTCTAATATCATAGAGAATAAAATGGTGGTCGTTGCAATACTTTCTGTCACACCATATTTGTGCAGCAGTCTTACAAGCACTTTAAAAAAATAAACTTTTTTAAATTAAAAAATAAGCCAACAGTAAAGTTAGCCCAATAATTTTTTTATATTGTGAAAGATAATGTTACGCCGAGTAAATTGATACCCAACATGTCACGCTTCAAAACTGCACCCGCTCGTGAAATGGCAACAAACTTTTACCCTTAAAAACCTCCATAGGTGACATTTAAAAATGTTTTGCTTTACAGCGGAGGTCTAGGGTTAGAATTATTGCTCTCGCTCTACCGATCGTGGCGATACCTAACATGCGTGGTTTGAACATCGCTTTCATATGTGGGCGTTACTCACATATGCATTCGCTTCTGCACGCGAGCTCGGCGGGATGGCGATCGGTTAAATTTTTTTTATTTATTTTATTTATTTTACCTTTTATTTTTTATTTTTACAATGTTTAAAAAAAAAAAAAAAGTGTCACTTTTATTCCTATTACAAGGAATGTAATAGAAAAAAAGCAAGACAGTCCTCTTAAATCTGAGATATCATATTTACACTAAAATGCAATAAAAAAAAAATGGTCATTTAAAAAAAAAAAAAAAAAAAATGGCCCTTTAAGAGCTATGGGCAGAAGCGACATCAAAACACCCTGCGGTATCATGGAGACAGGTGGGGGCCATCTTCCCCTCACTTGTCTCCATGTCAGCCCAGGGGACATATGCAATCGTCTCCGCCGCTCTCGATGGCTCTGGTAATTGGCGGGGGGCCCTCTCCCTCCTCCAATAAAAGTGATATTGCGGCGAATCCTAGCTGCTGCCGTAACATCGATAATCGCCCCCAAAGTAGGGACGTACATCGGCGTATGGCAGTCTGGAAGTGGTTAACAGGACAGGTTCCACTTAGAACAAGCCTCGCCATGGTCGACCAAAGAAGTTGAGTACACGTTCTCACCGTCATATCCAGAGGTTGTCTTTGGGAAACAGATGTATGAGTGCTGCCAGCATTGAAGGGGTGGGGGATCAGCCTGTCAGTGCCCAGACCATACGCCGCACACTGCATCAAATTGCTCTGCACGGCTGTCGTCCCAGAAGGAAGCCTCTTCTAAAGATGATGCACAAGAAAGCCTGCAAATAGTTTACCCAAGACAAGCAGACTAAGGACATGGATTACTGGAACCATGTCCTGTGGTCTGAGGAGACCAAGATAAACTTATTTGGTTCAGATGGTGTCAAGCGTGTGTGCCGGCAACCAGGTGAGGAGGACAAAGACAAGTGTCAAGCATGGTAATGGGAGTGTCATGGTCTGGGGCTGCATGAGTGCTGCCAGCACTGGGGAGGTACAGTTCATTGAGGGAACCATGAATGCCAACATATACTGTGACATACTGAAGCAGAGCATGATTCCCTCCCTTCGGAGACTGGGCCACAGGGCAGTATTCCAACATGATAACTACCACAAACACGCCTCCAAGACGATCACTGCCTTGCTAAAGAAGCTGAGGGTAAAGGTGATGGACTGGCCAAGCATGTCTCCAGACCTAAACACTATTGAGCATCTGTGGGGCATCCTCAAATGGAAGGCAGAGGAGCGCAAGGTCTCTAACATCCACCAGCTCTGTGATGTCGTCATGGAGGAGTGGAAGAGGACTCCAGTGACAACCTGTGAAGCTCTGGTGATCTCCATGCCCAAGAGGGTTAAAGCAGTGCTGGAAAATAATGGTGGCCACACAAAATATTGAAACTTTGTACCCAATTTGGACATTTTCACTTAGGGGTGTACTCACTTTTGTTGCCAGCGGTTTAGACATTAATGGCTGTGTGTTGAGTTATTTTGAGAGGACAGCAAATTTACACTGTTATACAAGCTGTACACTCACTACTTTACATTGTAGCAAAGTGTCATTTATGAAAATATATTATAAAATATTCATAAAAATGTGAGGGGTGTACTCACTTTTGTGAGATACTGTATATAAATTACTTCTACTGTGTAGTCTGCTTGGGCACAAAGTCACAACATGCTGAACTATGTATTCATCTCATGCCAGCGCTTTCTTTTTAATGTTAAATTATTTAACAAACTATTTGTATAATAATGTTTTGTTACATATTTTATTATACATAGATGGGTCACTGTTTATAATAATCCATACAGAGATTTGTTACTTTTTTGCTGCTCTGAAGAATAAGCTGTATGTTTCACCATGCTCTTTGAATACTGATTCTAAATTGGATGGTCTGGTTCATTATAATTAACTGGTGCACTCGGAGGACATTTTTAACCCTTGTAGAGTAGCTCATCACAACCAAAATTCTTATTGCAGAGGATGCCTAAAATGTGACTGTATCTTAGTGCAGACTTCTGGGAAAATTGGTTGGCCAAAGAATACCCCAAAAAAATGTAAAAAACAAAGCCAGCTTTTGTCACAATGCTCACCCAGTCCTAAAGTTTCAACGGACTGGCAAAACTTTTTTTCTGCCACTGGATGCCCTGGATCTGATGGCTAGCATCTTTAACACACTTCCTCTAAGTCCAGGTCATCCTGCACCCACCCAGACCCTTACCTTGTGGTAATATTAGAAAAAGCACAGTGATGAGCTCATATCTCCGTCACTCTGCTTTCTCCTCCTATCAGCATGCTCTCTGCCAGCAACATTGGCTCTTTATGGTACTTCATATTCAGATACTTAAAATGCTTGCATTTAAAAATACATTAAAGTGTTACTAAACCCACAACAGTAAAATCAGTCTGTGCTTTAAAAAAACTATAAGATCTGCAGGCAAAGCACACTAAAGCTAGCCACAGGCAGAATTTTGTTTAACCACTTGCTGACTAGGCTATAGCTGGAAGACAGCTACAGCACGGTCATTCAGTTCTGGGAGGGGGTCTATTGACCCCCCAGTGCCCTAGAAGTACACTCTGTAATCATGGGCGTCCGCAGAACTTTTTCCAAGGGGGGGCATCATTTCAAGGCCACTCATGCTCCGCCCCTTTTCGACAATCTCATGAAAATCTTTACACTGGTAATACATATGTGTTATATAACAGATAATTCATCTTCACTTTGTATTGGAAGTTACTCTGACTGTGTTCCATGCCCATATAGCCTATAGAATGTACATCTTTTTACATTGCAATACATCTGTTGTGGCCATATTGTGATCTCATACTGTCACTGTATAGGCTGTTTTCATCAAGATAAAAATATGGCAACAACAGATGTATTGCAATGTAAAAAGATGTACATTCTCTAGGCTATATGGGCATTATACGCAGCCACCTGAGTAACCTTGCGGACGCCCATGCTTTCAAAAACCAGCCCTGGAAAAAATTTCATACCAGCCCAACAGCATTATTATACCAGCCCAACAGCATAACGTCATTATTTTCTGGTTCATGAAAGGGAAAAACCATACATTTTAAAGCACCTTTGATGAAGAGAGTATTAGATATAGATATGAAATCACATAGGGCTATATATATATATATATATATATATATATATATATATATATATTCAAATTCCAGTTAATAGTGGTAAGTGATCAATCATCAAGGGGGACCCCAGAAACTCAGAACGTGGGGGGGAACCACCTTCTTCAGAAAGAATACTCTAAGGTAAGGGGGGTGGGTTACTAATATAAGGAGGAAACCCTTTATGTCAGTGCCCCTTACATTATCGTATTCACTCCCCCCTTAAATCAGTGACCCCCGACTGGCCTGGCGGTGCTTTCACTGACCTCCTCTCAGGTGCACTGCGCAGGGTTCAGTTAGTCGGCTCCAGCTTGGAGGTTTTATCCTATAGTCTCCTATCCACAGTCCACACAAGTCTGACTTCTCCCATGACCCCCATCCCGGCGGTGCTCCCACTTTTGACTCCTCTCCAGACTCCCTCAGAGACTTCAGACATGCTACAGGAGATGGACAGAGACTGCAGACTTGATGCAAGAGCTCAATGCAGCCTCACCAGTGCCCATCAAATTCAGCCTCACTGTGCCCACCAATGCAGCCTCACTGTGCCAACCAAATGCAGCCTCACTGTGCCCATCAAATGCAGCCTCACTGTGCCCACCAAATGCAGCCTCACTGTGCCCACCAAATGCAGCCTCACTGTGCCCTTCAAATGCAGCCTCACTGTGCCCTTCAAATGCAGCCTCACTGTGCCCTTCAAATGCAGCCTCACTGTGCCCTTCAAATGCAGCCTCACTGTGCCCTTCAAATGCAGCCTCACTGTGCCCTTCAAATGCAGCCTCACTGTGCCCTTCAAATGCAGCCTCACTGTGTCCATCAAATGCAGCATTACTGTGCCGTGAATGCAGTCTCACTGTGCACATCATTGCAGCCCCTCCTGTGCCCCATGTCCCAGTCTGCAGTCCCTGTCTGTGGGAGGGTGTGTTGTTTATGCTCGGTACAGTACCTTGCATGCCAGCAGGATATCCATGACGGCCAGCAGCAGGCAGGGTCTGTTCTCGCTTTGGATGGGGACGGTGCTCCTTCCAGAGGATTTGTCTGCTGTGAGATGGAGTGGTCCCTGGCCACCTGCACCTTCAGCCGTCCTCATTTTCTGGCCCCAGTCAGCCTGCCCTCTGGTCCTGGGGAAGTGGAGAGCACTGAGTGGGAGTTGGAGAGAAGGGGGAGCAAAGAGTACTGGCAGGGTTGGAGAACACATGGGTGGGGGCAAAGAGTGAGGGGAAGTGGAGGTCACAGGGGTGGGGAGCGTAGAGCGCTTTGGGGGAACTTGAGAGCACTGGGGGGGCCAACAAGAACAGGGGTAGAGAGCACGGTAGGCTGAGAGCACTGGGGGGGCTAAGAGTGTGGGGTGGTGAAGAGCACTGGGGGGGGCACAAAGAGCAGGGGTGAGTGAAGAGCAATGGGGGGGAGCTTGAGAGCACCAGTGGGGGCCAGAAAGAACAGGGGTGGAAAGCACGGGGGACTGGAGAGCACTATGAGGGGTGGAGAGCACATGGGTGGGCGCAAAATGCAGGGGGAGAGGAGAGTACAGGGGTGGGGAGTGGAGGGTGCTAAGGGGGAGCCAAAAAGAACAGGGGTGGAGAGCACGGGGGCTGGAGAGCACCAGGGGGGCAGATAGAACAGGGGTGGGTAGTAAGGAGGGCTGGAGAGCACTGGGGTGGGGGCTAGAGAGTGATGGGGAGAGCTGAAGAGCACTGGGGGGGGGGAAGAACAGGGGGGAGCATTGGGGGGAGGGGAGAGCACTGAGGGGAGAGCACTAGAGGGGAAAGAACAGGGGGAGAGAGGAGAGCACTGGGGGAGAGCACTGGGGGGAGTGGAGGGCACGGGGGGAGAGCACTGGGGGGGAACAGGGGCGGAGAGCACTGGGGAGGAAAGCACTGGGGTAGTGGCTAGAGAAGGATGGGGAGAGCTGGAGAGCAGCAAGAACAGGGGAGGAGAAAACTGGGGGGGGGGGGCAGGAGAGTGTGGTGGTGGTGGTGGAGGAGAGCACTGTGGGGGGGGGCAGGAGAGTGTGGTGGTGGAGGAGAGCACTGGAGGGGGTGGCAGGAGAGTGTGGTGGTGATGGAGACCACTGGGGGGGCAGGAGAGTGTGGCGGTGGAGAAGAGCACTGGAGGGGGTGGCAGGAGAGTGTGGTGGTGGAGGAGAGCACTGGAGGGGGTGGCAGGAGAGTGTGGTGGTGGAGGAGAGCACTGGAGGGGGTGGCAGGAGAGTGTGGTGGTAGAGGAGACCACTGGGGGGGGGCAGGAGAGTGTGGTGGTGGAGGAGAGCACAGTGGTGGAAGAGAGCATGGGGGGCAGGAGAGTGCGGTGGTGGAGGAGAGCACTGGGGGGGGCAGGAGAGTGCGGTGGTGGATGAGAGCATTGGGGGGGCAGGAGAGTGCGGTGGTGGAAGAGAAGAGCACTGGGGGGGGCAGGAGAGTGCGGTGGTGGAGGAGAGCATGGGGGGGCAGGAGAGTGCAGTGGTGGAGGAGAGCACTGGGGGGCAGGAGTGTGCGGTGGTGGAAGAGAAGAGCAAGGGGGGGGGCAGGAGAGTGCGGTGGTGGAGGAGAGCACTGGGGGGGGGCAGGAGAGTGCAGTGGTGGAAGAGAGCACTGGGGGGGGGTCAGGAGAGTGCAGTGGTGGAAGAGAGCACTGGGGGGGGGGTCAGGAGAGTGCAGTGGTGGAAGAGAGCACTGGGGGGGGCAGGAGAGTGCAGTGGTGGAAGAGAGCACTGGGGGGGGGTCAGGAGAGTGCGGTGGTGGAGGAGAGCACTGGGGGGGGGGGCAGGAGAGTGCGGTGGTGGAGGAGAGCACTGGGGGGGCAGGAGAGTGCGGTGGTGGACGAGAGCACGGGGGGGCAGGAGAGTGTGGGGGTGGAGGAGAGCACTGGGGGGGCAGGAGAGTGCGGTGGTGGAGGAGAGCACTGGGGGGGGGCAGGAGAGTGCGGTGGTGGAGGAGAGCACTGGGGGGGGGGCAGGAGAGTGCGGTGGTGGAGGAGAGCACTGGGGGGGGGGCAGGAGAGTGCGGTGGTGGAGGAGAGCACTGGGGGGGGGCCGGGGGGGTCAGGAGAGTGTGGTGGTGGAGAAGAGCACGGGGGTCAGGAGAGTGCGGTGGTGGAAGAGAAGAGCAGGGGGGGGGGGCCGGAGAGTGCAGTGGTGGAGGAGAGCACTGCAGCCCCCCTCCCCCCTCGATCCTCCTATCCAGGCACTGTAGCATGGATGGCCATCTACTCCTGTGTATCACAGCGCTGGACGGCTGTGTTCGGGGGCCGCTCTGTAACACAGTCCCGCCCCCCCCAGACCGGCTCATGTGATAGGCGGAGCTTGATTCTCTCTACTATCACACGAGATGGTCTGGGGGGGACTGTGTTACAGAGCGGCCGCCGAACACAGCCATCCAGCGCTGTGATACACAGGAGAGAGCGGACTCAGAAAAAAAAATAGTGCAGCATGGCGGCGGCGGCAGTGGCAACACCTTGGGGATTCCAGGGGGGGGCACTTGACCCCCCTTGCCCCCTGCTGCGGACGCCCATGTCTGTAATCGCTGTGTCCTTTGGGCACAGCTGATCACAGATCAAGGTAAACAGCCAATCAAAGCGGCCCTTACAATGTGATCAGCTGTGTCCAATCACAGCTCATGACGTGTAAACAAATGCAGGTTATCAGCATTTCCTTTCCTGTCACTGTGCGAGGAAAGGAAAGCTGATAACCAGCTGGATGCATTCCTAAATGCACAAAATATAACTGGATACTAACATTGATAGGTAATAACACTTGAGGCAGTTGAACCAAGGAATATCCGATTGCCTCCTGGGCGATCAGGAAATTTTTTTTGCCTTCCTCTGGATCAGTGGTTCTCAACTCCTGTCATCAGGACCCACTAACAGGCCAGGTTTGCAAGATAACTGAAATACATCACATGTGATATCATTTGCAGTGTCTGCATCTCCCCGAGGTACAGTGGAACCTTGGTTAACGAGTAACACGGTTAACGAGCGTTTTGAAAGACAAGAAACTTTTTTTTTTAAATTATGACTCGGTTTGCGAGTGTTGTCTCACAAAACAAGCAGAATTCAAGCTAATGTGGTGTGCAGTACCGGTGTGGGGGTGCCTGTGACACTCGGAATGGTTTGGAGCTGTTTGGAAATACTCAGAATCACTCGGAAATACTCAGAAATACTCTGTTCCCGATTGTTTATGAGCCTTTCCGAAGGTTTCCGAGTTCAGCCAAGCTGTCCGCGAGTATTTCCAAGGCTCTCCGGCGCCCCCCACCTCTGGCCACATGTGGTATTGCATTCAATAGAAGTCGATGCAGAATGAATTATCTTTGTTTCCATTGACTTCGTCCCTCGGGGGCTGTCTCTGCTTCCTCCCGCAGGTACTTCTTACGTTCATGCGAGCTCCCTCGTATGGTGAGAAGCACCTGCGGGCGCGCTCCCGTGATACAGCAGGTGGCTGTAGCCGCTCGCTGTATCACACAGCCCCGCCCCGGCGTGCTGCGTCATTGGATGTGACTGACAGCAGCGTGAGCCAATGGCTGCGCTGCTTTCAATCCATCCATTCCAGCCAATCAGCGGTCAGGCTGAGTGACGGGGGCGAGTGTGGGACTTTCGAGGGGTCAGGTAAGTAAAACGGAGGACTGGGGGTGCCGGCAGTGTGAGATGTTTTTTCACCTTAATGCATAGAATGCATTAAGGTGAAAAAACATTTACCTTTACAACCCCTTTAAGACACGATCCGACTTTGGAGACGACTTCCATTGAAATCAATGGGTACAAGTTGCCTAGAAGTCGGATTGAAGTAGAACAGGAACCTTTTCTGAAGTCGGTAGTGTGCATTAAGACGGCTCTCATTCACTTACCGTACATTGATTTTATCATGTTGCGCGACTTGATGCGACTAGGGGCAACTTCAAATTGGATCCAAAGTGTGTGAATGGGCTCTAAGGGAGCAGGACCTGTGAGTACTGTAAAGGGGACCTGGGTGGCTGTACAGCTGCCCAGATCACAAAATCCGGGAGCCTGCTGAGTAGGGATGAGCCGAACACCCCCCCGGTTCGGTTCGCACCAGAACTTTCGAACGGACCCCAAATTCGTACAAACGTTAGAACCCCATTGAAGTCTATGGGACTCGAACGTTCGAAATTAAAAGTGCTAATTTTAACGGCTAATATGCAAGATACTGTCCTAAAAAGGGTTTGGGGACCTGGCTCCTGCCCCAGGGGACATGGGTCAATGCCTAAAATGTTTTTAAAAATGGCTGTTTTGGCGGGAGCACTGATTTTAATGACGATTAAAGTGAAAAAAAAGGTGAAATATTCCTTTAAATATGGTGCCTGGGGGGTGTCTGTAGTATGCCTGTGAAGTGCCACGTGTTTCCCGTGTTTAGAACAGTCCCTGCACAAAATTACATTAAACGGAAATAACACCATTTAAAACTGCTTGCGGTTTTAATGTTATATCTGGTTCCTGCAATATGGTTGAAAATCATTGAGAAAAATGGCATGGGTAGCCCTCCCTGCCCATTACCAGCCCCTTTGGGTCTTGTACGCATATTAAGGGGAACCCCGTACCCATATTAAAAAAGGGAAATGCATGTGGCCCCCAGACCCTATAAACTCAGAACAGCAGTATACAGGCGGTGCAAACAAGACAGGGACTGTGTAGGTTTGTTGTGTTAAGTTAAATCTGTTTGTAATTTTCAACTGGTACATTTTTAAAGTGTAGCTCCAGTCAAAAAAACTATTTTTAAGCTTTTTGGAAAACATAGGGAAGGGTTATCACCCCTGTATAATTTGTTTTGTCGTACATCTTTTTTCATCTCACTTGCTGTTGTCTCCTTCCGTTTGCAAGTAGGAGATGTTTGTAAGTTGGATGTTTGAAAGTAGGGGCCTGCCCTATATGCTCTGCAGAAATGGCGGAACAAGGTGTTGGTTTTGCCACAACATTGTAAGCCCTGAAAGTGACTCTTGGTGGGCGCTGGAGCGCCCTGCTGTGAACGATTATATCAAGAATTGTAATTACATGCCATTGTTGAACAGTGGTAGATAAATTGACCTTTGGTGGTTGTGGTGCTGGTGCCACAACACTATAAGTCCTCACAGTTACTCTGGGTGGGCACAGGAACGGGCCCTCCTGTGAAATATAATATCAAAAATTGTAATTACATCTCCCTGTTAAACAGGGGCAGAAAAATTGGGCCTTAGGCACTGGTGCCACGACACTGCAACCTCTCCCATATACTCTAGTTTTATTGCAGGAATTAGCCCTGCTGCAAAGCATTGCATCAAAAATTGTAATTAAACGCCCCTGTTAAACAGGGGCAGAAAAATTGGGCCTTAGGCACTGGTGCTGGTGCCACCACACTGCAACCTCTCCCATATACTCTAGTTTTATTGCAGGAATTAGCCCTGCAGCAAAGCATTGCATCAAAAATTGTAATTAAACGCCCCTGTTAAACAGGGGCAGAAAAATTGGGCTGATGGCATCACCCAGAACCAGAAATGTTCTTCCAACATATCAGCGGAGGAGGAAGAGGATAGACAATCAACATAACAGGACAGTCACTCAGCATCAGCATAGGCAGTCTTGAAGGGATGTGATATTTCAAAAAAAATTATTCGGTTACATCAGCTTCAGGTGCTTGGTAGCTGTGGGTGATCCAAGACTGATTCATCTTGATGAAGGTCAGTCAATCAACTGATTCGGTGGACAGGCGCACCCTGTGATCGGTAACAAAGCCACCAGCAGCACTGAAGGTGCGTTCCGAAAGAACGCTGGATGCAGGACAGGCCAGTAGCTCAATTGCATACTGTGCAAGCTCTGGCCAGTGATCCATCCTCAAGACCCAGTAAGCCAGAGGATTTTCGGTGGGAAAGGTGTCCAAGTCTGACCTTGCCCCTAGGTATTCCTGCACCATGTAAATCAGACGCTGGCGATGGTTGCTGGAACCGATCATACCTTGGGGCTGCGGACTAAAAAATTGTCTGAAAGCATCAGTCAAACGGCCACCTTCTCCACCGCTCATTCTGACCGATGCCTCAGCAACACGTTGTCCAGGACCAGGAGTTTGTAACCTCCCAGTCTCTGGGAACGCGTTGCACAGACCTTTCTGCAAGGCCTCCCGGAGATGTCTCATCCTCTGCGACGGCAAGATAAGGTCGGCAACCTTACCCTTGTACCGTGGATCAAGGAGAGTGGCCAGCAAGTAATGGTCCCTCTCCTTGATCCGAAGAATACGAGGATCCTTCTGCAGGCTTTGCAGGATCAGGGAGGCCATGCAGCGTAGGTTAGCTGAGGCATTCGGTCCGGAGTCCTCTGGGTCACTAAGGACAACATGATCCGCAGCTACCTCCTCCCAGCCACGTACAAGTCCACGGGTTTCTTGGGACTGTAAATCATCCCTACAAGACTTCTGCTGATGCTGAGTGCCAGCCTCCACCTCCATGCTGACACAATCATCCTCCTCCTCCTCCTCATCCTCTTCCTGTGTGATGGGTGGCACAGCAGGAACACTGTCTGGATAAAGGGGGCCTTGAGAGGCAAGGAAGTCCTCCTCTTCCTGCCTCTGTTCTGCCTCAAGTGCCCTGTCCATTATTCCACGCAGCGTATGCTCCAAGAGGTGGACAAGAGGTACAGTGTCACTGATGCATGCACTGTCACTGCTCACCATCCTTGTGGCCTCCTCAAACGGTGACAGGACAGTGCATGCATCCCTGATCATGCCCCACTGACGTGGTGAGAAAAAACCGAACTCCCCTGACCCTGTCCTGGTGCCATAGTCGCACAGGTACTCATTGATGGCCCTCTGCTGCATGTGCAGCCGCTGCAGCATGGCCAACGTTGAGTTCCACCTGGTGGGCATGTCACATATAAGGCGGTTCTTGGGCAGGTTCAACTCCTTTTGGAGCTCAGCCAGCCGAGCACAGGCATTAAATGATCGGCGGAAATGCACACAGACTTTCCTGGCCTGCTTCAGGACATCCTGTAAGCCGGGTACCTGCCCAAGAACCACTGCACCACCAGGTTAAGGACGTGAGCTACACAGGGCACATGGGTCAGTTGTCCCTGTCGGAGGGCGGAGAGGAGGTTGGTGCCATTGTCGCAAACCACCATTCCTGGCTTAAGCTGGCGTGGCGTCAACCACCTCTCGTCCTGCCCCTGCAGAGCTGACAAAACATCCGCCCCAGTGTGGCTCCTGTCCCCCAAACAAACCAGCGCAAGCACGGCATGGCATAGTTTTACCTGCGTACTTGCATAGCCCCTGGAACGCCTACGGAGCACCGCTGGTTTTGAGGACAGAGCACTGGAAGAGGACATGGAGGAAGAAGAAGAGGAGGGGGTGGAGGAGAGAGGTGTGTCACAACCAATAGTAGCATTTTGGAGGCGTGGTGGCGGAACAACCTCCAACACTACTGCACCTTGTCCTGCCTCCTTCCCAGCTGCCAGAAGAGTGACCCAATGGGCCGTGAAAGACAGGTAACGTCCCTGTCCATGCCTGCTGGACCATGAGTCAGCGGTAATATGCACCTTACCGCTGACTGCCCTGTCCAGCGAGGCAAGGACATTGCCTTCCACATGCCGGTAGAGAGCCGGAATCGCCTTCCGTGAGAAAAAGTGGTGTTTGGGGACCTGCCACTGAGGAACCGCACATTTTAAAAACTCACGGAAGGGGGCCGAGTCTACCAACTGAAAAGGCAGCAGTTGAAGTGCTAGCAATTTAGGCAAGCTAGCATTCAACCGCTGGGCATGTGGATGGCTGGGAGTGAACTTCTTTCGCCGGTCCAGCAGCTGGGGCAGGGACATTTGCCTGCTATAATCGGACGTGGGTGTACTGCTAGCAGAGTGCCCGGAAGCACTTGGCTGTGACACACCTAATTCTACACCTTCATTCCTCTCAGAGCAGGTTTCAGAGAGGACTGAAGGTCTAGTGGGGTTGGAGATGCCAGCTGATGAGGAGCAAGGAGAGGTCCGCTTTGTTCTTTGGTGTGGGTCTTTGAGGTACGCTTGCCAACGAGCTGCATGGCAGGTCAACATATGTCTGGTCAAGCATGTGGTGCCCAAGCGGCTGATGTTTTGGCCACGCGAGATACGCTTGAGACATATGTTGCAAATAGCAGCGGTGCGATCTGATGCACTCGTCTCAAAAAAGGCCCACACCAAAGAACTTTTAGAATAACGCGCAGAGCAGGGATGAGCCGAACACCCCCCGGTTCGGTTCGCACCAGAACTTGCGAACGACCCCCGCGTTCGGTACGAACGTTAGAACCCCATTGAAGTCTATGGGACTCGAACGTTCGAATTGGAAAGTGCTAATTTTAACGGCTAATATGCAAGATAGTGTCCTAAAAAGGGTTTGGGGACCTGCCTCCTGCCTCAGGGGACATGGGTCACTGCAAAAAAAAGTTTTAAAAACGGCCGTTTTGGCGGGAGCACTGATTTTAATGACGATTAAAGTGAAAAAAAAAGTGAAATATTCCTTTAAATATGGTGCCTGGGGGGTGTCTGTAGTATGCCTGTGAAGTGCCACGTGTTTCCCGTGTTTAGAACAGTCCCTGCACAAAATGACATTAAACGGAAATAACACCATTTAAAACTGCTTGCGGTTTTAATGTTATATCTGGTTCCTGCAATATGGTTGAAAATCATTGAGAAACATGGCATGGGTAGCCCTCCCTGCCCATTACCAGCCTATTTGGGTCTTGTACGCATATTAGGGGAACCCCGTACCCATATTAAAAAAAGGAAATGCGTGTGGCCCCCAGGCCCTATATACTCAGAACAGCAGTATACAGGCGGTGCAAACAAGACAGGGACTGTGTAGGTTTGTTGTGTTAAGTTGAATCTGTTTGTCATTTTCAACCGGTACATTTTTAAAGTGTAGCTCCAGTCAAAAAAACTATCTTTAAGCTTTTTGGAAAACATAGGGAAGGGTTATCACCCCTGTATAATTTGTTTTGTCGTCCATCTTTTTTCATCTCACTTGCTGCTGTCTCCTTGCGTTTGCAAGTAGGAGATGTTTGTAAGTTGGATGTTTGAAAGTAGGGGCCTGCCCTATATTATAGCGGTATGTACTGGGTACAGAGCACGCAGACAGCACGCACTATCTCCTAACACTACTGACTGCAAGCTCTATTATTAACCACTTGTTAGCCCAATGTTTGCATAAAGTGAAAGATGAAGTTATGCTGAGTAAATAGATATCAAACATGTCACTCTTCAAAATTGCACATGCCCGTGGAATGACGCCAAACGTCGCTACTTAAAAAATCCCCATAGGCGACGCTTTAATTTTTTTTTTACTGGTTACATGTTTTGAGTTGCAGAGGAGGTCTAGGACTAGAATTATTGCTCTCGCTCTAACATTCTCGGCGATACCTCACATGTGTGGCACATGCGAGCACATGGGGACATGGGCGCTTTAATTTTTATTTTATTTTTTTATTGTTCATTTTACTTTATTTATTTTAGTTTGACATTTTTTCCCCCAAAAATATATTTTTGATCACTTTTATTCCTATTACAAGAAATGTAAACATCCCTTGTAATAGGAATATGGGGTGACAGGTCCTCTTTACAGTGAAATCTGGGGGGTCAATATGACCCCACATCTCACCTCTAGGCTGGGAAGCCTGAAATAAAAAATAAAAAAAAGATTCTGGCTTTGATCGTACTGGCGAGTTGGTAGAAGCACGGGAGGGCGGTGAGGGGTGGGGGGCGTCTATGGCTGGGTATTTCAGGGTATCACCGAGGATGGCTGGGTATCTCTGAGTATGGCTGGGTATGGCAATTTATGGCAGGGTATTACAGAGTATTGGCGGGGTATTGGCGGGGTACTACAGAGTAATAGCAGGGTACTGCAGAGTATTGGGGGGTACTACAGAGTAATGGCAGGGTACTGCAGAGTATTGGGGGTACTGCAGAGTAATGGGGGTTACTGCAGAGTAATGGGGGTTACTGCAGAGTAATGGCAGGGTACTGCACTGCAGAGTAATGGCAGGGTACTGCAGAGTATTGGGGGTACTGCAGAGTATTGGGGGGTACTGCAGAGTATTGGGGGGTACTGCAGAGTAATGGCGGGTACTGCAGAGTATTGGGGGGTACTGCAGAGTAATGGGGGTTACTGCAGAGTAATGGGGGGTACTGCAGAGTAATGGCAGGGTACTGCAGAGTATGCACTGGTATTGCAGAGTATTGGCAGGGAATTGAGGGGTTAAATTCGGTGAGCAGCGATGTGGGCACTGCAGATGCAGCCCACATCGCTGCTGACACCGATCTCTTTCCCCTCCGCTGTACCGATCGGTACAGAGAGGGGAGGGAGGAACAGGCGTCATAACATGTTTGTTTCCAAGTGATCACTCCGTCATTTGACGGAGCAATCACGTGGTAAACGGCCGCTATGAGCGGCCGTTTACCGTGATCCGTGATGCGACCCGGCGGTCACGGATGCTCTCGAGTGCGCACACCTCGGGGCACGCGAGAGCAGAATTCTGGGAGGCCGTTAATTAACGGCCTCTCAGAGTTAAACAACCCCCCTGAAGCCGTTAATCGGCAATGGGCAGTTGTTAAGTGGTTAAAGCTAGATCACTAGCTATATAGGTGAGGTGAATATAGTGTATACTGCAGTCAGGGCACAGACAACAACCACTACACAGCAGCAAGATAGGAAATCAGCCAAAAACGATTGGTGTGTACTGTGTTGAAGGTACACAGAACACCCACTGCTTCAGATGCTAAGTAACACACTACACGAGGCCGCCTCAAAGGCGGCCTTATATAGTGTGGGGCGTGCACTACACAGCCTGAGCTATGATTGGCCACAGGCAGGATGCCTGTGGCCAATCATGGCTCTCCTCGCTGCCGGCGCTGCGATTGGCCAAGCATGCGGGGTCACAGTGCATGCTTGGCCAATCATCGGGCAGCAATGCACTGCGCCAACGCAGTGCATTATGGTCCGCGCGCGCGTCACTCGAATTTTGACGCGAACGGCCAAAACGTTCGGAATTCGCCGAACGCACGAACAGCCAATGTTCGAGTCGAACGTACGTTCGACTCGAACACGAAGCTCATCCCTAGCGCAGAGGCAGCGCCCTGCACAGGCGGAGCTCTGCGGTGTGATTCAGTCGGTGTGCTGCCCCTAAGCTGGCCCCCGGAGGGCATCCTGCCTCGTTGGACATGTGCCTCCTCCTCCTCCTCCTCTCTCCTACCAGGCACCCATGTGGAGTCAGTGCCCTCAGCATCCCCTCCCTCTTCATCGCTGTAGCAAACCTGGCAGTATGCTGCAGCTTGTGGAACATGACTGCCAGATTGCTGTCCTTCTTGAGCATCCCCTCTCTCTGCATTCACGCTACTGCCTTCCTCTAGCTGAGTGTCATCATCAGAGCCTACAAAACACTGGGCATCCTCCTGGAGCATGTACCCAACACTGTGCTCAAAGAGTTCAGGAGACTCCTCAGGAGGACGTGGTGGGTCTAGGGAAGGAGTCACTGATGATGACATTGAGACGAGGGAAGACGATGCGTTGGCAACTGCTTTGCTAGTACCCTGAGACTGGGTGAGAGAGGATGAGGAGGATGAAGAGGGCTTGGTCATCCACTCTACCAAGTCGTTGGCATGTTGCGGCTCAACATGTCCAGCTGCTGAAAAGAAGGACAAGCGAGTCCCATGGCCACGTGCTGATGACAATGCACCGCGCCCACGACCAGCACTGTTGTCTCTAGACACAGAGCCTGCTTGCCCTCTTTTATCGGCTCGCGCCTGTCTGCCTCTCCTTGCTGGCCTTCCAGACATGGTAATGGCCTGAAGGGAGTTGTGTAAAACAGCAGTTGGGTAGTGTATATTGTGCTGGAGGCACACAACACCCACTAACTCCTGCAGATGCCTTTATTATAGAAGACCAGCAATAAAGGGTAGATAAAGGGGTATACTGTACTGGAGGCACACAACACCCACTAAGCCCTGCAGATGGCTCTATTAGAGAACAGCAATAAAGGGTAGATACAGGTGTATATTGTGCTGGAGGCACACAACACCCACTAACTCCTGCAGATGCCTTTATTATAGAACACCAGCAATAAAGGGTAAATACAGATGTATACTGTGCTGTGCTGGAGGCACACACAACTTCCAATAACTCCTGCAGAGGGCAGATGGCTCAAATAGAGAAGAGCTATGTAGGTGGATATAGCGGTGTGTACTGGGTACAGAGCACGCAGACAGCACGCACAAGCTCCTAAAACTGACTGCAAGCTCTATTATAAAAGATAGATATATCGCTAGCTATATAGGTGAGGTGAATATAGCGGTGTATAGTGCGGTCAGGGCACGCAGACAACAACCACTACAGAAGAGCAAGATCGAAAAATCGGCCAATAACGATCGGTGTATACTGTGTTGAAGGTACACAGAACACCCACTAACTGCTTCAGACGCCAACACACTACACAAGGCCGCCGCGCTGGCGGCCTTATATAGTGTGGGGCGTGTACTACACAGCCTGAGCTATGATTGGCCACATGCATCCTGCCTGTGGCCAATCATGGCTCTCCTCGCTGCCGGCGCTATGATTGGCCAAGCATGCGGGGTCACAGTGCATGCTTGGCCAATCATGAGCCAGCAATGCACTGCGCCATCGCAGTGCATTGTGGGCCGTGAGCGCCACACGAATTTGGCGCGAACGGCCCATAACGTTCGGAATTCGCAGAACGGGCGAACATACGTTCGACTCGAACACGAAGCTCATCCCTACTGCTGAGCAACACAGAAACAGTTCACAGCAGCTGCTGCAACCTGTTCAAACTTTGGATATACTAGATACATTAAAAAAAGCTGACTCAGTTAATGTGCACAAACCGACAATCGTTTTTGACCAAACATGTATCAACATCTTATCTGAACGTTAGGCTGGGTTCACACCTATGCGATATGCGAAGTGGATGCAGCTTTCTCTGCATCCAATTCACATAGCAGGAGAATATGACCGGCTCTCTATGGAGCTGGTTCACATATCTCCAGGGCGGCTGCGGAGCACACTGCACTGCGTGTTTGCCTCTGTTTCAGGGCCGAATTCAGGCAAATATTCTGCCCTGATTCCTCCTTGAAACGGAGAACAGGGATGGACATCGTTGCTGTGTGATCCGTGGCCGGTTTAGGTGTGAACCGAGCATCAATGCGATATGGGGATCTATGAAATGGCAAATAAATGTTTCTATATAGTACAGTTTCAATTATATACAGTACAAGTAAATTCTAGTAAATGGTGATATATTGAGTGTATCCACATCCAGTGCGTCCACACAGGATGATGAAATACTAACAGCACCAGGGTTGTCAGTGTGAATCCCAACCCGTCACTACCTGCCTGGAGTTTCCATGTTCTCTGTTTCCTCCCACACTCCAAAGACATGTTGGTAGGTTCATAGGCTCCTGTCTAAATTGTCCCTGGTATGTGTGTGTATGAATGTGAGTCAGGGACCTTAGAGTGTAAGTACCTTGAGGGCAGGGACTGATATGAATGTACAATAGATGTATAAAGCGCTGTGTAAATTGACGGCGCTATATAAGTACTTGTAATAAATAAAGAAAATATAAAATATTATTTTAAATAAAAATAAACTTTTCATTGTATAATACTATGTTTGATTTCCTATGAAATAAAAGCAATCTGTTTATTTACTAAAGGATAACCCTACCTTCATGAAAAAAAAAAGAAGTCTCTTAATATGATCCATACTGTTCTTACTAGGCACCTGGTGGCAGTTAATCTTGATAAGTCTGGTACATGAGGGATTGTTTTCATGGAAGGAGGGATATTAGTTCCCACCCTCATCTTCCACTCTTTCCATGTTCCCCCAGGGCGCACTATTTATCTGAAATATTAGTTCTATGTTTACCTGACGTTTCCAAGATGATCTCAGGGACTTCTGCTCATTTCTACCTGAGCTATTGGCATGTACCTTGTCATGTTTTACATTCATTTGTCTCCTTTATAATGTTTTGCATACGATCTATATTATGCAACCATGTGGACATTTTACACATCGATTGATCATCTTTTGCATGTACTGTACATTGTAAAAAAAGAATACAAAACTACTGAATAAAAAAAAAAAAAAAGCAAATTTTAAAATATACAACGTAGCATATACCGTACAATTGCTGCACAAGTCATATACACTGTATATATTGTATTTATTGTTATAAAAACTTACATTTTCTTTTCAATCTGTAGTGCAAACTAGAGATGATCTCTACATTGTTGGTGCCACAGTATGCCCCAAGAAATAACATTTCCTGCTTGTATGATTGACTCACCGATTTCCCCAGAAGTCAACTTTTGGTTGGACTGCAAGCCACAATCCCAACCCTGCTCTGCCCTCTTACGCCTGGATAGGCCCTCAGACAGGCTAGCAGCCAAATGCAGCAGCCACTGTGCCATCAATCACAGTCACTGTGCCCATCAGTTGCCGCCACTGTGCCA
This sequence comes from Lithobates pipiens, assembly GCF_037356315.1. NCBI lineage: Eukaryota > Metazoa > Chordata > Amphibia > Anura > Ranidae > Lithobates > Lithobates pipiens. Next base: position 157,291,580 of record NW_027507789.1, on the reverse strand, counting down.
TCAAACCCAGCCACTGTGTCCATCAAATGCAGCCACTGTGCCATCAAATGCAGCCACTGTGCCATCAAATGCAGCCACTGTGCCCACCAATTGCTGTCACTGTGCCATCAAATGCAGCCACTGTGCCATCAAGTGCAGTCACTGTGCCCCATAAAAAGCAGCCTCTATGCCCATCAATTGCTGCCACTGTGCCCATCAATTGCCGTCACTGTGCCCATCAATTGCCGCCATTGTGCCCATCAATTGCTCCCACTGTACCCATCAATTGCCGCCACTGTGCCCCATAAAACTCAGCCACTGTGCACTTTCCTGTCTTGGTGGGACAGCTCCTTGATATCTTCTCCTGTCCTCTCGTCCCATCCTCTGCTATGATTGGACACCTGGCATCCAATCACAGCACCTGTTGTTTCAGCCAATCAGGTAACAGATCTGAGCACCTGATTGGCGGAGAGGCGGTTTAGTGTTAAGAAAGCGAATATTCATTCGCTTTTCTAATACAGCTGAGTGACCTGAGAGCACCCAGCATGGCACTCGCAGGTCACCTTTTTTGACGCCTATTAGAGCCTATGGCTCTAATCAGGTGCTTCAAAACCAACCCCGATGCTGAAAATCAGGTGCCCTGTGCCCAAAAAGTGTCTGGGAGCCTGAATAGGGGGTGGCAGTGGCAGCCATAGATAGATTCATACATTGTATGAATCTATCTTTTGGTGCTAGCGGCAGTGGCGTCGCTAGGGGGTGGCTTTTGGGGCTATAGCCCCGAATCTGGGGTCCATAGTCCCTAGTCTCTACAGGGGTCCCCAAGGGGAGGGGAGTCTATCTGGGGACCCTGATTTAAGGGGGAGGCTCTCTGGGGATCCTAATGTAAGGGTGGATTTCTGGGGACCCTGATGTAAGGGGGCTCTCTGGGGTCCCTGATGTAAGTGGGGGGCTCTCTGGGGATATACACACACACATATATTACTGTATATACATGTGTATGCCCGCCCAAGTGTATGACTTTCTTTACTACGCTGCTATGGGCTCTAGCCCCAGATCTTTTGTTGACCCAGCAACACCTCTGGCTAGAGGGGGTGGCAAGAGAGAGGGGGTGGTGCCCGTGCACCCTTAATTCACTGGCCAGATGTGCCCGGGATAGGCACAATCTCCGGTTTAGCAGCCCGGGCAATATGACACACGTCCACCCAGACAGCCATCCAGGTGGCACAGAACCCTGATCACCTGACCTCACCCAAATATATAGGATCCCCCAGCAGGCCAAGAGATTCTAGAAAGCCCCTGCCCATTGGCTGAGACACCCCATATCCTGACCTTGGGTTGCCCTTCTCAAATCAAGTACCACCAACTACCCGACCACCTAGTGGTAGAAGTCCAAAGTGCAACAAGGCCAAACTTGGGGAGAAATCAATGGAGCTGTAGCAATCAACCTCAATAACTATTCCTGGCAAGTAAATTTTTTAGGAATAACCCTGCCTAAACTTCAGGGTGCTACATATACTATATATATATATATATATATATATATATATATATATATATATATATATATATATATATATATATTTTTTTTTTTTTTTTTTTATTTATTTTTTTTTATTTTTTTTTATTGACTGTCTTGGTTTTTTTATAGCACCAATAAAATAGCAACAATAAAAAATGCAGAGGTGATCAAATACCATCAAGAAAGCTCTATTTGTGGAAAAAAAAAGACACAAATGTTATTTGGGTAGAGCACGTGCAATTGTCAGTGACGTATTGCAAAAAAATAGCCTGGTCGTGAAGGGGGGTAAATCTTTCTGAGGTCAAGTGGTTAAAATCCCTGCAATGTACATAATTTTCTCAACAAAAATGGAGCTACATTTTAAACAGGGCCACATGCAAAATTTTAATTTTAAATAAGAAACACTGGCATGGCCTCTCAAACAATTTTTCGGAAGTTGTGTACGGACGTTTGAACAAGTTTGTACCCCGAGGTGACTGGATTATATTATTTGCTGAAAACCTTTGACATGAAGCATGCTAGTTTTAATTATTTTAGAAAGCTTGTGTCATATTCAGAAAGAACCCAGAAGGAAGCTTTCACTCCCACCCACTGCTGCCCAATCAGAGCAGAGAATTCACCGCCCCACAACTGTATGTAGTCAAAGGGGCAGTGATGCTAATATGGCCGCATGGGTGGCAATAGACAGACGCATACGGAAGCTAAAAAACAAATTTTTCTCTGCTGTCCCTTGTCTGTAAACCCCTAATGTATGTTGACTTTAAAAAAAGCTTTTTTCATACAAAAAGTGGAAAACCTGTCCATATTTCCCACCCCAGGGCTGCTGACTAGTGAGGAGGCAAGGTCTCCCCGCTCAGCAACTCACCCGTGATATGTGCAGGCGCTGCCAGACATGCTGAGGCTAGTGACTAGGAGTGATGGACAGAGATGCTGCTGTACCACTGCATATGTAGCACAAAAGGGAAGATAGTCAGACATCTGCTTCCTATTGAATATGCATCTTGAATAACAGGAAGCTCTCCGACGGGTCGGATAATTTGTTTCTGAAAAATCAGATTAAACCATGCACAGCTAGCTAGTTTATGGCTGCAATTCCAGCATGGTATGTTTAAAACCCATTAAAATCTTACAGCTTTCTACCTCTTTATAGTCTTGTATCCCACACGTTATGATGTGTGACTGATGTTTTCTTGGAAATACTGTAAATACCTTTTACTCACTCTCAAAATGCTGCTTACTGATCTCACACTGCAGTACCCTGTGCTGGCAGAGCTTAGTAACAGCTACACCCATCAGCACAAGCGTACCAGCACACAGGGCCGGTGCTAGACTATTTTGAGCCCGAAGCAGGACCAGATAGTTGTGCCCCACTCCCCCCCCAAAAAAAAATCTAAATTAATTCAATAATTCTAGCACCAGAACTCCTGCATAACACTAAACTGATGACCTATAGAGGTTTTGTGTGTGTGCACCCATGAAATAGCGAAAAACTTCAGTACCCTGTATTTTTTCATAGACAATGCTTTGAAGGCCCCTAGAGACCATCAGTTTAGTGTTATGCAGTAATTCTGATGCTAGAATTATTGCTCTCACTCTGGCATGCGCGGTGATATATAACATGTGTAGAGATATCTCCTCTGTACTCCACTACAGTTGATGGAACACAGGTGGACAGTAGAGGGAGGGGAGGGGGGTTACAGCCAGGTGGGGGGGGGGGGGGGGCAGAGCCAGGTGGGCAGGAGGGGGGTGCAGCCAGGTGGGGGGAGGACAGAGCCAGGTGGACAGGAGAGGAGGGGTGCAGCCAGATGGAAGGGGGGATGCACCCAGGTGGAGGAAGGATGTGGCCAGGGGGACAGGAGAGGGGGGATGCAGCCAGGTGGAGGGGGTGTAGCTAGCTGGACAGGAGAGGGGGGTGCAGTCAGGTGGACAGGAGAGGGGTGTGCAGTCAGGTGGACAGGAGAGGGGGGATGCAGCCAGGTGGACAGGAGAGGGGGAATGCAGCCAGGTGGACAGGAGAGGGGGAATGCAGCCAGGTGGAGGGGGTGTAGCTAGCTGGACAGGAGAGGGGGGTGCAGTCAGGTGGACAGGAGAGGGGGATGCAGCCAGGTGGACAGGAGAGGGGGAATGCAGCCAGGTGGACAGGAGAGGGGGAATGCAGCCAGGTGGATAGGAGAGGGGGAATGCAGCCAGGTGGACAGGAGAGGGGGAATGCAGCCAGGTGGACAGGAGAGGGGGAATGCAGCCAGGTGGATAGGAGAGGGGGAATGCAGCCAGGCGGAGGGGATATGCAGCCAGGTGGACAGGAGAGGGGTGTGCAGCCAGGTGGACAGGAGAGGGGGGGTGCAGCCAGGTGGACAGGAGAGGGGTGTGCACGGAGGTGGACAGGAGAGGGGGGATGCAGCCAGGTGGACAGGAGAGGGGTAATGCAGCCAGGTGGACAGGAGAGGGGGAATGCAGCCAGGTGGACAGGAGAGGGGGAATGCAGCCAGGTGGACAGGAGAGGCTGAATGCAGCCAGGTGGAGGGGAGATACAGCCAGTTGGACAGGAAAGGGGGGGTTCTTACCTTGGGGGATATCATCACTCCCTCCACATGTCAGGCAGTGGCAGCCAGTGACACCTGTCTTAGGATCAGGAGATGGGGTCTCTCCTACAGGCTGTGAGTCAAAGCTCACACAGGGCAGACCTCCTCCAGCTCCTCCCTCATGTCAGGTCAGCTGATCTCTGGGCCCAGATGGGAGAGAGGCGGGGCGAGCTGCAGGAGCAGCATAGCTTTGGACTCCACCAGGATAAGTGTCACAGCGGCCCCGGCCCAAGCAGATGTCCGGCATATGCTCTATATCTCCAGTCTGGGCCTGGGTGGATTCATCCCGGCTGTCTCTGTGCACAATGCCACCTGCCCTGCTCCTCCAGTGGCTGCACATCACCCAGAGAGGGAGGTGGGTAGAGAGCTGACAGGACGAATAGACACTGGCACCGCTCAGATACCAGGGACGGAGGAGGAAATGAGGCTGAATGAGTGACTGTAAATCTCCTCCTCGGTGTGTGATCATGGCTGCAGAGCCCTGGCTGTGCCCTAGGTGGCAGTGCGCCCTAGATGGCTACCTAGTTTGCCTAGTGGGAGCGCCGGTGTCTTGTCAAATAGGGTCCTCCATCAGATGCTGTCCTCTGCGTACTGCGCATGCGCAGTACACAGGAGCACAGATTCCGAAAATTGCCGAGGACGAACGGCGCCTGCGCCGTGAGTCCAGGTTCTATCCCCACTATCCAAGTGAACATAGAGTTAGAATAAAAAAGAGCCGAGCGCAGCGAGGCCGAGCCCGAAGCGTGGCGAGCGAAGCTCGCCCACGAGGGGCCCTCTAAAATTCTAAACCCTATGTCCGCTTGGATAGTGGGGCTACCTCCTCCACTCACGGCGCAGGCGCCGTTCAGCTTCGGAGATTTTCCGAAGCTTCGTCTGCTCCGTACTGCGCATGCGCAGTACGGAACGGACACATATCGATGGCCGGACTCTATTAGGCAGAACACCGGCCCTGTCCGCACAGACATACTGTATAGAAGGGAATAAGGTGTGCCTGACCAAGTCTGGTTAAATCACGTGGTAGGTCTTTTCTGGTGCTTATTAAAATGGCCATACACATCTTAAATGTAGGACAATTCTTATGAATAGGCAAACATTTGAGGCATAGGTGGCCCTGCAAACAACATTAAAAAGTAAAAGGAGCCGGGCACAAAAAAAGTTGGCTAGGCAGTCACTGTTTGGGTATTCTAAGAGCCACAGTTGTCAGGGTACAATATAGCTGGCAGCAGGAGATTTAACCATCCATGTTGTTTAGCATGGTGGGGGAATCTTTGAATTTCCCTTGTTCATCCCTATATTTAATCTTTATGTAAATGAATTTCTCTTGTTCAATCTCTACATGTATGGCCAGCTTTAGACTGCACGGTTATATTCAGACACTACATACAACTGCTGTAACCGGAAAATGGGAGGCAAATGATCAAAATGAAAGTTCTTAGTACAGCCGTCATTAAATGGCGGCCCGCGGTCCGAGTCCGGACCGAGCGGGGCTTCTGCCCGGACCGCTATGCCGCCCGCGTAGTAAATTACAGCAATCACTGGTTTGCTGGGACCGCGGGTTTCCCTAGCAACCAGTGACGCTGTGCGCATGCGCCCGCCCCCTGCTCCTGGCCGCGTCTCTCGGAGCTGAAGACACTCACACTCACAGGCAGTAGGGGGTGTGACGTCACGTGCGCGCCCCGCCCCCCATGCTGCCCGCGGTTCCCGATTCCCGGGTCCTGGCTCTCCTTGAGGCAGCTTCAGTTGTGCCCTTCCTCCTGCAGTTGAGGTATGTGGGCACATTAGTGATCATGCACACTGTTGGGCATATTTTAAGGGGCACACTGATAGGTACCGTATATACTCGAGTATAGGCCGACCCGAATATAAGCCGAGGCCCCCAATTTACCCCCAAAAAAACTGGCAAACTTATTGACTCGTGTATAAGCCGAGGGTGAGACATGCCTGTCCATCCCTGTGTGTGTGTCCGTCCATCCCTGTGTGTCCGTCCATCCCTGTGTGTCCGTCCATCCCTGTGTGTCCGTCCATCCATCCCTGTGTGTGTGTGTGTCCATCCATCCATCCATCCCTGTGTGTGTGTGTCTCCATCCATCCATCCATCCATCCCTGTGTGTGTGTGTCTCCATCCATCCATCCCTGTGTGTGTGTGTCTCCATCCGTGTGTGTGTGTGTGTGTGTGTGTGTGTGTGTGTGTGTGTGTGTGTGTGTGTGTCCAGCCTACCTGTGTCCCGAGCCTTTGTCCCGAGCCTCCGTCCCGTGCCTTGCCTCCTTGCCTCCGTCCCGTGCCGTGCCTTGCCGCCGTGCCTTGCCTCCGTCCCGTGTCGTGCCTTGCCTTGCCTCCGTCCCGTCCCGTCCCGTGCCGTGCCTTGCCTTGCCTCCGTCCCGTGCCCTCTTCGTCGGCGCCTCGGCGGCCATTGTAAAATTCAAAAGCCTCCGCCTTCGCCTGTGATAGGCGGAACACTGAATTTCCCAGCAGCCTGTGTTCCGCCTATCACGGACATCGTATCATCCTCGTCCGTAGTACGAGGATGATACGATGTCCGTGATAGGCGGAACACAGGCTGCTGGGAAATTCAGTGTTCCGCCTATCACAGGCGAAGGCGGAGCCGGAGGCGCGGCTTTTGAATGATAGAATGGCCGCTGTCTGTCTGCTCGACACGCTGATCGAGCGGGCAGACAGCGATGACTCGAGTATAAGCCGAGGGGGGCACTTTCAGCCTCAAAAAAGAGGCTGAAAATCTCGGCTTATACTCGAGTATATACGGTATATTTGTAATTTGCACAATGCTGGGCTTTTTTTGTAAGGGGCACGCTGATGGGTATATTTTTTATATGCACACTGATTTGCATGTTTTGTTAAGGTGCACCTTAACAAAATTTGCCCATCAGTGTGCACTTAAAAAATATACCCATCAGCATGCCCCTTAAAATAAAATGTGTCCATCAGATTGCCCTTTAGCATAAAATAAGGGTCACGCTGATGGGCACCTTTTATGTTAAGGGGTACTCTGATGGACAAATTTTATTTTACGGGGCACGCTGATGGGTATATTTTTAATGTGCACATCGATGGGCATATTTTGTTAAGGGGCACGCTGATGGGCACAACAAAATGTGCCCTACAAAATATGCCCATTGATGTGTACATTAAAAATATACCCACCAGCAGGCCCCTTAAAATAAAATGTGTCCATCAGAGTGCCTCCTAACATAATAGGCGCCCATCAGTGTGACCCTTATTTCATGTTAAGGGGCACGCTGATGGGCATATTTTATTTTATATTAAAAGGGGCACTCTGATGGGCAAATTTTAAGTTAAGGGGCACATTTTGTTGTCCATCAGAGTGCCCCTTAATATAAAATGTGCCCATCAGCATGACCCTTATTTTATGTTAAGGGGCACCCTGATGTGCACATTTTATGTTAAGGGGGACTCTGATGGGTACATCTTATGTACAGTAAGGGGACACTGACAGGAATGTCTGATGTAAAGGGGCACCTGATTTAAAGATGCACTGTGATGGGGGCACCAGATGTAAAGGGGCACTGTGATGGGGACACCTGATGTAAATGGGCATTGTGATGGGGACACCTGATGTAAAGGGGCACACTCATGGGCACATTTTATTTTAAGAGCAACACTGATGGGTACATTTTATATTAAAGGGGCACTTTGATGGGCAAATTTTAAGTTAAGGGGCACATTTTGTTGTGTCCTTCAGAGTGCCCCTTAATATAAAATGTGCCCATCAGCGTGACCCTTAACATAAAATTTACCCATCAGCGTGACCCTTATTTTATGTTAAGGGACACCCTGATGGGGACATCTGATGTATGGGGACACTCTGACAGGAAGGTCTGATATAAAGGGGCACTGTGATTGGGACACCCGATGTAAAGGGGCACTGTGATGGGGACACCCGATGTAAAAGGGCACTGTGATGGGGACACCGATGTAAAGGGGCACTGTGATGGGGACACCCGGTGTAAAGAGCAAATGTAAAGCTATCCTAGTTTCAACTGTCCACATGTTTAATATTGTAACTGAAACTTGACAATAAATATTGTTGAAATGCTAAGGAAATTGTACATTTCTCATGTTTTTAAAAGATATACAGTGACTGCAATCTTTCTGAGTCATAGCACAGACTTGAGATTCGGACCTCGGCCCAAAGAAAATTTTGGCGACCGGACCTCCTTGAATTTTAATTCATTACCCCTGTCTTAGTACAATGTCTGTCTGACTGCGTATTTATTTCAGTAACTTCTGGGCTCTCAAAATTGCTAGAGTCTGAAATCTATCTTTATATTCCCTTCCCTTACTCCCCTGCACACTACAGTTCAGGCATAGAGTGGGAGTTTCTTTGCAAGTTGACACTCCACTAAGCTCCATTGCATTTCATAATGGTGTGATCTTTGAATGTTGTATGTTCTGACGATGGAGGAGGAAGTATTTCGGCAGGCTTTCAGGAGAGGGAGAGCACAGGGAGGACTTCACCAGTCAGAGGATCATTCATACTCCAGTCAACAGGCTGAAGGCAGAAAAGTGAAAAAGAAAGTTGTAGAGTGGTAAGTTCTGAACAGTAGAGATAGTATGGTAATGAAATGCTGATCCAGACCCTGCACAGTTCTATTAAGAAGTTGGCCTCACATGTAAATAGTTATTTTGGAGTATCCTACTAAATCCCTTCTACTATCAAAGCTCTCCAAATAAAATACAAAAACACATCCCCTAGACTGGTTATTGGAGACAACGAGTGGAAGAGTGTGTGCACTTGGCTGTGTGAAAATACCCTGTGGCTGGCTGTGGATTGATCGGTGGGAAAACCCAGGCACAAAAATGTAAGCCGTGTGTAGCGCTACCCTTGCAGGAGCCGCTTGAATTTTTGTGCCCAGGTCTCCCACTAATTAATCCACAGCCAGGTGCATCTGAAGAGCTGACTGAAGGGGAGCCATGCCTAAGTGGATCTGTTTGCGACTCCTGTGAGTACAGACCAAAGATCTAGGGGCCTGTTCTCTTTGGCTAACTAAAGGTTCAACTAAAGGGATTACTGGCTAGTGATCCGAAGAGCTTTGTCTACCTATCCTTCACTACAAGAGATTTTTTATCATGCTCCTTATTTCTGCACTGCTACACAGAAGTCTGCCATCTGCTCCCAGCAAAGGACAACACCTACCGCAAATTTTTAGATCAGCTAGAGTCCTCATTTTGTGCATAGTTTTATTCTGAAGTATCCTACTGCAAATCCCCTAACCTATCCAAGTTCCTCTAAAATAAAACTACAAAACAAAACCCCTAGACTGGTTTAAATCGAACTGAAGTGTGTGTACCTGGCTGCAGAAACAACCTTGTGCCTTGCTGCCAGTAAAGACGTAAGGACTATCTGGGTAATATTCAAGCGGCTCCCATAGGAGTTGCGCTACACATACATGCATGGAAACATAACTGGTGAGTATAGTAAAGTTTCTCTACACACAGGAAATTGGTACGGACAGAAATTGACTGGAAGTGACTCATGAGCCTGTATATGTAAGGCACTTGGAAGCCTATGAGATTGTGTTTAGGGTGACATAGTGTAAGAGCCCACGGCTTACTACGCATGCACCAATGGCACCTTGCCGCTAGAGGAAATCTGTGCCAACTGAGCATGCGCCAAAGACACCTCAGGGCGCCAACCCGAACCTGCAGAGAACACTTGATGGAAAAGGACATGAAAATGCCCAGGATGCATACAGGAAGTGACCTCAACCTGATGGAAAAAGAGGGGAAAATACCCAGGAGGCGCACAGGAAGTGACATCAACCTGATGGAAAAAGAGGGGAAAATACCCAGGAGGTGCACAGGAAGTGACATCAATCTGATGGAAAAAGGTGGGAAAATGCCCAGGAGGCACACAGGAAGTGACCTCAAACTTCCCTATATAAGCCCAGACACTGCCAAATTGCTGGATTATCTTCAGTCCCCCTTGTTCCTGTACTAGTGTGTGATCTGTCTGAACCTGTTGTGACCTGGAAACCTGTTTGACTACTCTTAAGTGCTGCTCGCCTTTCTCCTCGGATTTATACCTTAACCATTCTACTTCTTTGCCCCTTTTGTACTCAGCTGCCAGATTGGAACTGACCCCGGCTTGGATCTCAACTATTCTTCTGATTAACACTTTTATGCATCGTTGCCCTACTGGACTTGACCTCGGCTTGGATCCCAGACTAAGGCTTGCATGGTGCTCCGCAACCTTGGCACCCCTGTCCCAACCATGTCTCTGTCTCCATCTCCAGAGGCTTTAAGGACCTGAGGTGCAAGGGAGGCCTTCCCACTACTTCAGTCTCACATTAAGTACGTGGCCCTCGTGACACATAGGGTGGTCCCTTAGACTTGATTTCTGACCCTAAATTGGAAGATTTTGTCTCCGCTTTCTACCAGGCTGATTTATAGCACTAAGGGCACCTGGGGACGTGGGTTGCCTGTTTCAATGTGAGCTACACATTCTAGCTCTCCCAAATGACATTGGCATAATGTTTTGTGACTGTGCACATGTCCCATACATGCCAGATGAATGTGCCAGCTTACAACACTAAGAATAGAGACTATTTGTAGACACAGGGTCTATCTTATCTACACAATTTATATTTGTAATTTACTTAAGCAATTTGTATAATTATTATTTTACAAACTTTACATCTAGAAAAAAAAAATGTATATAACACGTCATCTATCAATTCAAGCCTATATGAGCGAGATAAATTGCTGTCCCCATGGTAAAGCAAGATGTCACTGGGTTTCCATGGCAACTCTTGCTGTAGACTCATTTACGCATTTCAATATGTAGAAATGATACTGATGGCTGCACTTTTAATGATCGGGAGATGTGGAGCCGAGTGTAATGGCTCCCAGAACCTGCGCTGTAACAAGACTCTGTCAATGAAGCCTGGTTTTAGTTGTTCACGGAAGGTTTACATATTTCCAAAGCATTTTAAAATAGTATCCCCAACAGTTTTAGAGCCATCTCATGTAGGTCCTTTTCAGTTTCATTTTTTTGTCATGGTGAGCTGAATGATTCAATACCATCTTTTCACAGGTTACAGATAAATATCTACACTACCTTTGCTAAAGCTTTTTAAAAACAGCATGGTCTAAAGTTAGTCTACCAGCATGCAGAAGGGTTGCATAGTAAATAGAATGGTCGCACAAACATTTAAAATGTTAATAAAGTGCACAGCAAAAGGCTTTGACTATAATTACCTGGATCTTTGTGTGAAAGATAATCACAGAGTCAACATTACATATAAATCAATGATGTCATTCCAAATCGCTCAGTGATGGAAGGGCATATTTTACATTTTTATCAGCAAGTAAGTTCCCCCAATCTATTATAAAATTGCCAATATAGCCCAAAAGTTTAACTTTTTCTCCATAGCTCAGCTTCTGCGCGACAGATATCAGGTTCCCGTCATCTAATATCGGACGTAACATGGAGGTAAAACGGAAGTATCGTAAAGAGTGTGACTTTATTTCCTGCTTTGACAAAGAATATCTATTACAAACAGATAGTATGTATAAAAATATAAACATTTATTTTATACAAAGGTTCAAACTATACACACTAAATACTAATACCAATATATAATGCTATTGAGTAGTTAAAACCCACGGGTAATTATCACAACTGATCAACCACCTTACAGTTTACAGTAGAAAATCATCGCACCAGTACATAGTATGAAGCAAAGGGTCTGTGTGTTTTGTGGTATAGAACTATTTCTTGGTGGTGTGGCATGGTTGTGCCCATACCCAGGGGAATGCTGTGATATATATGTTTGGTTCCAGCACTACATATGTGATTGGGGGACAGGCAATTCAGTCTTATGTTAACCATTTTCTTACTGGGCACTTCCTGACCAGACCAGATAGAGTTTTCTTTTGGTGGTATTTAATCACTGCTAGTTTTTTTAATTTTGCTAAACAATTGAAGAAAGTCAGAATTTTGCAAATAGGTAATTTTTCTCCTTCACTCATGTGTGCTAATGATCCTACACTGATGTGCAGTGACAGGCTGCACTGATGGGCACTGATAGATGGCACTGATAAGGCAGCACTGTTGGGCACTGATGAGGTGGCATTGATGGGCACGGATGAGATTGTACTGATATGCGGCACTAATAGGGGGCACTGATAGGCGATACTGATGGGGAGGCACTGATGGACAGCACTGATGGCCACCGATGGGGCTACACTGATAATCAGGGCACTGATCACCAGGGCACTGATCATCAGTGCCCTGATTATCTGTGTACATGTCCCCTATTAGGATGGCCGGTTACCAGCTCTCCTCATACTGTCACCGTGCTAAGGAAAGGAATGCCAATAACCAGCAAGTCTGTTTACACTGTGATCAGCTGTGATTGGACACTGCTGATGACATTGTAAAGATCGCTGTGATTGGCCCTTTACCACAATCTGTGATTGGCTGTATCTGAAGGATAAAGCAATCACAGATTGCACCGGATGTGTTCCCCAAGGGGGCACGGGAGAGACGTGGTTCCAGGAGGATGTCCTTGGACATCTTCCCAAAACAACAGAGACACTCTGTAGCCATGTTTCTGCTATAGCACGGTAAGGAAGTGGTTACACTTGAATATATTTTGAAATACTTGTGATCACCGCTCAGTGGGACTTTTTACATAAAAATCAACTGACTGTAACAAGCCTACCAAGGGACTGAGGAAGCAGCTCTAAACCACAAAAAACACCTAAACCCCTGGTGCCGAACCTGCGGCCCTTTGGCATATGATGTGCAGCCCTCAGACCTCAGCAGTCTATAGTAGAAACAATGATTAGGCTAATAGCATTGATCTCCACCAGCCTCATGTACCATGTTCCCAGTTTCGTATTGTCTTCTGTAGCATATCCCCATCCCCAGCCAACAATGTATCATGTCCACACTCTCCGACCCTCATTTACTCTATTAGGGCTGCAGTTTCTGACAGTCCTCTAAAGCATTAAATATAATGAACATTATGTGCGGCCCTTTGGTGATGTCAGGGACCACATTTGAAGGCTTCTTTAGCTCATAAGTTGACAACCACTGACATAGACCCTTAGCTACTATATACATGTGGGATGGTCTTCTATTGTAAACTATTTGCTGGTTGGTCTGTTATTTGCTGGTTGGTCTATTATACCAAGTTTAGTTGTATTTAACTACTCAAGAGTACAAAATGAACTGGTATTTTGTGTGAATAGTTTTACCTTTGCATGAAATAATTTATTATATTTTACACATATTATTTGTTATGGATATTCATTTTGAGTGCTGGAAATAAAGTCTCATTCCTTACGATAACTTACGATGAAAGAAATAACTTGTTAAGAAAGCAGAAGAAAGAAACCAAATGAACTGCATTTTAGAGTATGCTCTTGTTGATTGGCATAGGAGGTGGTATCAACATTTTTTGAGACTAGCTCTGTTTAAAAGAAAGTACTTTATTTTTCTATGTTTACACACTATCACCTTCAAAATAGTCCCCTTGCACAGTAATACAGCACACCCAGTGTCTCTGCCATCTCTGGAATGTGTTCTGGACGTCTTCTTTTTGAAGCCTGTCAAGCACCTTTTGCTATTTGTGCTGGATCTCTGCAATGGCATCGAAATGGTGAGCTTTGAGCTGGATCTTCAACTTATTGCAGCCTCTTTATTCTAACTCACAGTATATGATGAAATAGCAGAAGTGGTAACGCACGTGGTCAGAATAGCACCAGTTGCACAGCTCCCAATGTACACATGATGATGCCTTTTGGCACACTGGCTCATGAAGGTTGGTTCTCCCTGTGACTGTGCGTGCAGCCTTGTGCTGCCATCTGTTGGCGTGTTACCAATCTAGTCTCGAAACTTTTTGATACCACCTCGTACATCATCAAACATCTGAGAAAGGGGGTCTTGCAGGAGGACATCTCAGTCGAGTATGATACTCCTCCTTATGAGCATAGAAATAATTGGGTTGTCTAAGGGGCAATTAAGACAGAACCACATGATGTCTACTTACCTCTGTAAAAAAAAAAAAAGACAAACAGCTATGAACATTGAGACAGGATGTTGCTATTACAGAGATTAGTGTGGACTCTAGTATACAGTATAAATACTTATACTTCTATTTTATGATTAATATTATTGGGCAGCATTTATTTAAGAATACTATTCTATATCATTCAACTATGCGTGTTATTTTGTGCCTTTTTAAATCAATGTGCTGTGTGGAAAATAAACACTTGAAGTCTTTACCACTAACGAGAACAGGAATAATGTTAAGAGAATGACACTTACCATTAGAGAGCCGCTAAATGGAAGCAGATTGAGACACTGTATGTCCATGGTGATTAGCTGCTTTTTATACAACCTACACTATACACAATGTTATATGACAATCTCCTCTTGTTCATACAGAATGTCACTAGTATGGACATAATGAAGTGTGCTCTTCTACTCCTCATTAGGCTACAGTGTTGTCAATAAAAGAGTCGATAAAGCTGGTTGATGGTATTGAGACTCGGAAAAAGAATCTACACTGGCGCTATACATTGGAGCCTGTTTTTGTCACACACACTGACCAGGCAGCATGCAGATCAATACCCACCTCTGAATTAAACCTAAGTCATCAATCAGGCTGCAAGAAAAGGACACTGCAGGTCACAGTCCAATGGATAATCTCAATTCTCATCTAAGGTTTCATACCCTGTCCTGCAAGCTGCACTCAGCCAGGAAGCTGGTTCTGCACTTTAATTTGAGCCAAGATAGGCAGGATGACCAGCCAGCTTCCTGCAGGTAACAAGCGGATCCACTGTGATTAGTGCATCAACTCCTAAAATAATAAAAAGCTTAGCTACCTACATTTTTTACCTGAATAAATGCACACATTATTGTACACACTAACCCTTGGGAAGGCTATATATACAGTATCTCACAAAAGTGAGTACACCCCTCACACTTTTGTAAATATTTTTTTTTTAACTTTTCATGTGACAACACTGAAGAAATGACACTTTGCTACAATGTAAAGTAGTGAGTGTACAGCTTGTATAACAGTGTAAATTTGCTGTCCCCTCAAAATAACGCAACACACAGCCATTAATGTCTAAACCGCTGGCAACAAAAGTGAGTACACCCCTAAGTATGTCCAAATTGGGCCCAAACTGTCAATATTTTGTGTGGCCACCATTATTTTCCAGCACTGCCTTAACCTTCTTGACATGGAGTTCACCTGAGCTTCACAGATTGCTACTGGAGTCCTCTTCCACTTTCCGTTTGAGGATGCCCCACAGATGCTCAATAGGGTTTAAGTCTGGAGACATGCTTGGTCACCCCATCACCTTTACCCTCAGCTTCTTTAGCAAGGCACTTGTCGTCTTGGAGGTGTGTTTGGGGTCATTATTATGTTAGATCACTGCCCTGAGGCCCAGTCTCAGAATGGAGGAGATCATGCTCTGCTTCAGTATGTCACAGTACATGTTGGCATTCATGGTTCACTCAATGAACTGTAGCTCCCCAGTGCAGCCCCAGACCATGACACTCCCACCACCACGATTGACTGTAGGCAAGACACACTTGTCTTTGTACTCCTCACCTGGTTGCTGCCACGCATGCTTGACACCATCTGAACCAAATAAGTTTATCTTGGTCTCATCAGACCACAGGACATGGTTCCAGTAATCCATGTCCTTAGTCTGCTTGTCTTCAGTAAACTGTTTGCAGGCTTTTTTGTGCATCATCTTTAGAAGAGGCTTCCTTCTGGGACAACAGCCATGCAGACCAATTTGATGCAATGTGCCACATATTGTCTGAACACTGACAAGCTGACCCCCCACCTCTTCCATCTCTGCAGCAATACTGGCAGCACTCATACATCTATTTCCCAAAGACAACCTCTGGATATGATGCTGAGCATGTGCACTCAACTTCTTTGGACAACCATGGTGAGGCCTGTTTTGAGTGGAACCTGTCCCCTTGCCCACTGTGCTGCAGCTCAGTTTCAGGGTTTTGGCAATCTCCTTATAGCCTAGGCCAGGGGTCAGCAACCTTTTTCCACTTAAGGGCTGGATTCAATGTATGTGAATGCATGGAGGACCACATTCACCGGCTAATAAATGAAGATAATAATATACCTAACATAGTAAAAATAACAGTACAGGTTTACCTCAGTTTAATGTGCTTCACTAATACAAAGCCAGTTCACCCTGAGGGAGCATGAGGCTGGGAATTCAGGTTTTACTGACACCTCCCCCTCCCTGGCACCCAAGGGTGGCTGATGCCAGCCCTGCCAGCTAGCATGTTCTGGAGATGGGGTTCCTTTCCCTAAGGGAGATGGAGGCCCTGTCCCCAGGGGGGCCGGGCCTCATCCCCAGGGGAGATGAGGTCCTTGTCCCCAGCCAGGGGAGATGGTGTCCCTGTTCCCAGGTGAGAAGGGGTCCCTGTCCCCAAGTGAGAAGGGGTCCCTAATTGGGCCCCCCATTGCAATGTCCTCTGTCCCCTTCACATCACTCCCATAGTGTCCTCTGCAACCTCCCCCATAGCAAGTTTCCTGTGCCCCCCAAGGCAGTGTCCTCTGTCACTGCACCCCCCTCCACTCTAGTTACATAGTTAGTAAGGTTGAATAAAGACACCAGTCCATCCAGTTCAACCTGAGTGAGTGTCTACAATTGTCCCTATCCCCGTACATTGCACACTCACATTGGACCCTACCCTCAAGGAGCCCACAATCCAAGGTCCCCATTCATATACTAGGGCCAATTTTGGACAGAAGCCAATTAACCTAACTGCATGTCTTTGGAGTGTGGGAGGAAACTGGATTACCCAGAGGAAACCCACACAGGCACAGGGAGAACATGCAAACTCCAGGC
Source organism: Lithobates pipiens (assembly GCF_037356315.1). Taxonomy (NCBI): domain Eukaryota; kingdom Metazoa; phylum Chordata; class Amphibia; order Anura; family Ranidae; genus Lithobates; species Lithobates pipiens. The sequence continues at coordinate 157,274,614 of NW_027507789.1, read as the reverse complement.
AGGTAGTGTCATGGTTGGGATTCGAACCAGCGACCCTTTTTACTGCTAGGTAAGAGTGCTAACCACTACGCGACTAGTGTCCTCTGCCCTCTGCCCCCATAGTGTCCTCTGCCCCCACCCCATGAACATATAAGCACACTGTGTAGGTAGAGCACAGCAGAGAGCGGCAGGTATCATAGGGCTGGATGGGGGCGGGAACTGCTAAAGTTAACTTTTCACATAAACAGGCTGGTGATTGGTTGCTAGGATCGCCCGGCAACCAATCACCTGCTGTTTAATGTAAAAAGTCTGTGGGCCTTTTTTTCAGACCCTCAGAGAGTTCTTTGCCATGAGGTGCCATGTTGAACTTACAGTGACCAGTATGAGAGAGTGAGAGCGATAACACCAAATTTAACACACCTGCCCCCTTGTAACACTTACGAGTCACATGACATCGGGGAAGGAAAATGGCTAATTGGGCCCAATTTGGACATTTTCACTTATGGGTGTACTCACTTTTGTTGCCAGCAGTTTAGACATTAACCACTTTCAGACCGGACCATTTTGCTGGTAAATGACCAGAGGTCTTTTTACACTTTGGCACTGCGCTGCTTTAACTGGTAATTGCGCGGTCATGCAATGTTGTACCCAAACAAAATTTGCGTCCTTTTCTTCCCACAAATAGAGCTTTCTTTTGATGGTATTTGATTGCCTCTGCGATTTTTATTTTTTGCGATATAAACGTAAAAAGACCGCAAATTTTGAAAAAAAATGATATTTTCTACTTTTTGTTATTAGAAAAATCCAATAAACTCAATTTTAGTCATACATTTAGGCCAAAATGTATTCAGCCACATGTCTTTGGTAAAAAAAAAGTCAATAATTGTATATTTATTGGTTTGCGCAAAAGTTGTCACATCTACAAACTAAGGTACGTTTTCTGGAATTTACGCAGCTTTTAGTTTACGACTGCCTATCTCATTTCTTGAGGTGCTAAAATGGCAGGGCAGTACAAAACCCCCCCAAATGACCCCATTTTGGAAAGTAGACCCCCTAAGGAAATTGATAAGAGGCATGTTGAGCCCATTGAATATTTTATTTTTTTGCCTCAAGCGATTGAATAATGACAAAAAAAAAAATTTTTTTTTTTTTTTACACAAAGTTGTCACTAAATGATATATTGCTCACACATGCTATGGGCGTATGTGAAATGACACCCCAAAATAAATTCTGCTGCTTCTCCTGAGTATGGGGATACCACATATGTGGGACTTTTTGGGAGCCTAGCCGCGTACGGGGCCCCGAAAACCAAGCACCGCCTTCAGGCTTTCTAAGGGCGTAAATTTTTGAGTTCACTTCTCACTACCTATTACAGTTTTGAAGGCCATAAAATGCCAAGATGGCACAAAACCCCCACAAATGACCCCATTTTAGAAAGTAGACACCCCAAGCTATTTGCTGAGAGGCATGTTGAGTTCATGGAATATTTTATATTTTGCCACAAGTTGCGGGAAAATTACAAACTTTTTTTTTTTTTTTTTTTTTTTAACAAAGTTGTCACTAAATGATATATTGCTCATGCATGCCATGGGCATATGTGAAATGACACCCCAAAATAAATTCTGCTGCTTCTCCTGAGTACGGGGATACCACATATGTGGGACTTTTTGGGAGCCTAGCCGCGTACGGGGCCCCGAAAACCAAGCACCGCCTTCAGGCTTTCTAAGGGCGTAATTTTTTGATTTCACTCCTCACTACCTATTACAGTTTTGAAGGCCATAAAATGCCAAGATGGCACAAAACCCCCACAAATGACCCCATTTTAGAAAGTAGACACCCCAAGCTATTTGCTGAGAGGCATGTTGAGTCCATGGAATATTTTATATTTTGCCACAAGTTGCGGGAAAATTACAAACTTTTTTTTTTTTTTTTTTTTTTTCACAAAGTTGTCACTAAATGATATATTGCTCACGCATGCCATGGGCATATGTGAAATGACACCCCAAAATAAATTCTGCTGCTTCTCCTGAGTATGGGGATACCACATATGTGGGACTTTTTGGGAGCCTAGCCGCGTACGGGGCCCCGAAAACCAAGCACCGCCTTCAGGCTTTCTAAGGGCGTTACAGTTTTGAAGGCCATAAAATGCCAAGATGGCACAAACCCCCCCCAAATGACCCCATTTTGGAAAGTAGACACCCCTAAATTTAGGGGTACACTAGTGAGACTAGGTAATAAATGGCGGGTGCCCTGAAACTATAAAAAAATAACTAACCAACCAGCGTCACCTGTAACAGTTATATGGTGATCACTGGTGAAAGGGTTAACTAGGGGGCAATCAGGGGGCTTTATGCGGTAGTATATGGGGGTCCCTGGCGCTATAAAAAGCTGCAGCGAACCTAAATACCTACCTGCCTAACTAGCGTCACCTGTGACACTAATACAGCGATCAGAAAAACGATCGCTTATTAGGCTGGGTTCACACTGGAGCGATGCGGGAACGCCACGAATGCGCGGCGGGTTCCCGCATCGCATGCCTCCCGGCGGCAGTTCACACTGCCCTATGGGAACTGCTGGGAGTGTCAGTGAAATGTTACTGACACCCCCAGATCAGTTCGCATATCGCAGTGCGATCTGCAAACTCGGATCGCATGGTGTGAACACCCATGCGATCCGATTCTGCTGCGGGCCAAAAAAAGGGTCCCGTGCGAATTTGCGGCGGGTGCGGCGGGTGCGGCGAATGGCTGAACTCGAATCGCACAGAGATCGGATGTGATTTGCACTGCAGTGCGGTGCGAATCACATCCGTTCTCATAAACCGCTGCAATGTGAACCCAGCCTTAGTGACACTGGCGACGGGGGGTGATCACGGGGTTAAACCTTTATTGGGGGGGTTAGGGGGGTACCTTATAACTAAAGGGGGCTAACCCTAACTGCCCTAACAGTTATTAGTCACAAATGACACCCGCCGGGTGATCAGGGGGTTAAACCTTTATTAGGTAATAAATGGCGGGTGCCCTGAAACTATAAAAAAATAACTAACCAACCAGCGTCACCTGTAACAGTTATATGGTGATCACTGGTGAAAGGGTTAACTAGGGGGCAATCAGGGGGCTTTATGCGGTAGTATATGGGGGTCCCTGGCGCTATAAAAAGCTGCGGCGAACCTAAATACCTACCTGCCTAACTAGCGTCACCTGTGACACTAATACGGCGATCAGAAAAATGATCGCTTATTAGGCTGGGTTCACACTGGAGCGATGCGGAAACGCCGCGAATCCGCGGCGGGTTCCCGCATCGCATGCCTCCCGGCGGCAGTTCACACTGCCCTATGCGAACTGCTGGGAGTGTCAGTGAAATGTTACTGACACCCCCAGATCAGTTCGCATATCGCAGTGCGATCTGCAAACTCGGATCGCATGGTGTGAACACCCATGCGATCCGATTCTGCTGCGGGCCAAAAAAAGGGTCCCGTGCGAATTTGCGGCGGGTGCGGCGGGTGTGGCGGGTGCGGCGGGTGCGGCGAATGGCTGAACTCGAATCGCACAGAGATCGGATGTGATTTGCACTGCAGTGCGGTGCGAATCACATTCGTTCTCATAAACCGCTGCAATGTGAACCCAGCCTTAGTGACACTGGCGACGGGGGGTGATCACGGGGTTAAACCTTTATTGGGGGGGTTAGGGGGGTACATTAGAACTAAAGGGGGCTAACTCTAACTGCCCTAACAGTTATTACAGTCACAAATGACACCAATGCAAAAAAAAAAAAAAAAAAAATGACATTGGTGTCACTGTGACTGGGGGGCAGGGGTAATTGGGGGGGTGATCGGGGGGTAAAGGGGGGGTGTGAGTGTGCCTGGCATGTTCTACTGTGTGTGTGAGTGTTGGTGCAACTTACTGATCCGTTCTCCTCCGTGTCGGAACGAAAAATACCGACACGGAGGAGAGAATACATCACTTCCTCTCCTGTGTTTACATTACAGGAGAGGAAGTGATGTCACCGGGGATTTCTATTCGTCGGGAGCGATCGCGAGGGGGTGGCCATGAATGAATGGCCGTCCCCTCGTCCGGGATCGCTCCCGTACGAATTCCGACCGCCGCAGGCACCGGGCGGGGGCCCGATCGGGCCCCCGACCCGCGGGAGGCAAGGGACGTACATGTATGTCCTTATGCCTGCCCGTGCCATTGTACCGACGTACATCGGCGTGCGGCGGTCGGCAACTGGTTAATGGCTGTGTGAGTTATTTAGAGGGGACAGCAAATTTACACTGTTATACAAGCTGTACACTCACTACTTTACATTGTAGCAAAGTGTCATTTCTTCAGTGTAGTCACATGAAAAGATATACTTCTAGATTGTAAGCTCTAACAAGCAGGGCCCTCTGATCCCTCCTGTATTGATTTGTATTGTAAGTGTACTGTCTGCCCTCATGTTGTAAAGCGCTAAGCAAACTGTTGGCGCTATATAAATCCTGTATGATAATAATAATAGTAAAATATTTATTTTGTGGGATGCTGTATATAGATATATATATGTGTATATACCTTTAGAGTAGTATTCTTTATTTTTGTTATTGATATTTTACTAATATACACACATGATAGACATTTTCAAGGGCAACTGAACAACTCTCTAAATGCTATCCCAATACAAATGGGGTCTTCACTCAACACTGCCCCCTGCTGAAATAATTCCTTATTGTTACAGATAAACAAGATAGAAATTCTGAATCATCCTGATTTTACTGTCACACTCATTTCCTGTAATTGATTTCTAAAAACTTTTAGGAAATCTTTGCGAAGGAACTATTTTTTATTTAAAAAACATATAATATTATTATAACATTATATAATAATATAATGATTTAAATATTATACCTAAAAGAATGGGTATATGCCATAATGCAATATTGTATAGTATTTTTCAGTCAACAGCGGTTTTCGTGGTGCCACAAAATAGCTACTGAGTTTTTAAAAACAAAAATGGCAAACTGAGATAAAAATGTAAATCTCTAAAACTAATCTTGAATCTATAGAAATAATCTATTATTAAACAATCTATTATTTTAATCTATGAAATCGATCTATTAAAACAACATTTATTTTTTATATTGTTTTTATTAAACAATTTCATAGAAATAAAATTATATAAGAGAGAGAAAAAAAATGATGCAAACAAGCTCAGTTCATGTCCGGGGGGCTGATAGTTAATGTGGAAATTAAAAGGATTAGGGTAAGCCTTTATGAAAGAAAAACACATTCCCTGTAGTACAGTGGTGTGAAAAAGTGTTTACCCCCTTCCTAATTTCCTGTTCCTTTGCATGTTTGTCACACTTAAGTGTTTCAGAACATCAAACCAATGTAAACAATAGTCAAGGACAACACAGGTAAACACAAAATGCAATTTGTAAATGAAGGTGTTTATTATTAAAGGTGAAAAAAAATCCAAACCATCATGGCCCTGTGTGAAAAAGTGATTGCCCCCTTGTTAAAACATACTATAACTGTGGTTGTCCACACCTGAGTTCAATTTCTCTAGCCACACCCAGGCCTGATTATTGCCACACCTGTTCACAATCAAGGCATCACTTAAATAGGAGCTGCTTGACACAGTAAGGTCCACCAGAAGATCCTTAAAAGCTACACATCATGCCGAGACCCAAAGAAATTCAGGAACAATTGAGAAAGAAAGTAATTGAGATCTATCAGTCTGGAAAGGGTTATAAAGCCATTTCCAAAGCTTTGGGAATCCAGCGAACCACAGTGAGAGCCATTATCCACAAATGGCGAAGACATGGAACAGTGGTGAACCTTCCCAGGAGTGGCCGGCCGCCCAAAATTACCCCAAGAGCGCAGCGACGACTCATCCAAGAGGTCACAAAAGACCCCACAACAACGTCCAAGGAACTGCAGGCCTCACTTGCCTCAGTTAAGGTCAGCGTTCATGCCTCCACCATCAGGAAAAGACTGGGCAAAAATGGCCTGCATGGCAGAGTTCCAAGGAGAAAACCACTGCTGAGCAAAAAGAACATCAAAGCTCGTCTCAATTTCTCCACAACACATCTTGATGATCCGCAAGACTTTTGGGACAACATTCTGTGGACCGATGAGACAAAAGTGGAACTCTTTGGAAGGTGTGTGTCCAAGTATATCTGGCATAGAAGGAACACTGCATTTCATAAAAAGAACATTATACCAACAGTAAAATATGGTAGTGGTAGTGTGATGGTCTGGGGCTGTTTTGCTGCTTCAGGACCTGGAAGACTTGCCGTGATAAAAGGAACTATGAATTCTGCTGTCTACCAAGAGATCCTGAAGGAGAATGTCCGACCATCTGTTCGTGTACTCAAGCTGAAACGAACTTGGGTTCTGCAGCAGGACAATGATCCTAAACACACCAGCAAGTCCACCACCGAATGGCTGAAGAAAAACAAAATGAAGACTTTGGAGTGGCCTAGCCAAAGTCCTGACCTGAATCCTATTGAGATGTTGTGGTATGACCTTAAAAAGGCCGTTCATGCTCGAAAACCCTCTAATGTAACTGAATTAGGACAATTCTGCAAAGATGAGTGGGCCAAAATTCCTCCAGGACGCTGTAAAAGCCTCATTGCGCGTTATCGCAAACGCTTGGTTGCAGTTGTTGCTGCTAAGGGTGGCCCAACCAGTTATTAGGTTTAGGGGGCAATCACTTTTTCACACAGGGCCATGATGGTTTGGATTTTTTTTCACCTTTAATAATAAACACCTTCATTTACAAATTGCATTTTGTGTTTACTTGTGTTGTCCTTGACTATTGTTGAAATTGGTTTGATGTTCCGAAACACTTAAGTGTGACAAACATGCAAAGGAACAGGAAATTAGGAAGGGGGTAAACACTTTTTCACACCACTGTACTACAGGGAATGTGGTTTGATGTTCCGAAACACTTAAGTGTGACAAACATGCAAAGGAACAGGAAATGAGGAAGGGGGCAAACACTTTTTCACACCACTGTATATCTAAACCTAAAAATAAAAATGTTGTATATTTAAGGGTTTAAACCAAATTCTGGTTTAAAAAATAGGATTATTTTACTCACTGTAAAATCCTTTTCTCTGAAGTTCATTGACGGACACAGTAGCTCTTTAGGAGAGGAGTAGGCAGAAAGTGTTAAAAACAGCAACACTGCTGCCCGCTCTCCCCTGTGCCATCCACGAGGTGTCTGTGTAGAAGCGTGCTGTTTTAGAAGGAAACAAGCGCCCAGTGATAAAGGCAAAACCACCTGAGGCTACTAGAAAATGGCCGCCGGCCGCCTCAGCAATAAACGTCTGAGAGCGCCAAGAAAATGGCCGCCGAACTACTAGAAAATGGCTGAAGGCAAAAAAACTAGCTGTGGCTACCACAAAATGACCATGGATCATGCGGCGGCCTCCCCACATGGCTCACACAGCACAGACACCCACCGCAACCCAGAAAAAAGGGGAGAGGATGAGCGGACCCCCAACACCCAGCACAGCCCCCTGCCAGAACCCAGAGCCCCCCCGGAGGACCCCCGGCCAGGTATATGCACTGCACCCCCATGTGTCCAGTCAAACAGCGGCCCATAGCATGGGGAGGAGAGAAAGGACAGGGAGAGAAGAACGGGAGAGTGAGAGACTCCCTAGTAGACCTCCCAGGGAATGCCCAGCTGCTCCATCCTTCCGAGACAGGTGGAACCATACTTTCGCCTCCTGCAGGAACTGCTGGACGCATTCCACAGACAGGCCCATCACCCGAGCAGTACGGGGTGGCTGCCAGTAACACTGACACAGACAGCAGTAGCCCAGTCATATGTGTGCCTTGGAGCATATAGCTCACCGGCCACCCCTGGAATAGATGGGGAATGTCGTTGCAGACCCAGCGCGTAGCTATTGCCTACTTACACTCGATGGCCAGGCTGGGGAGACTACCAGGATCTATATTATCCAGCCTGTCTCCCAGCCCGGCTGTTGATTCAAGATCACAGGAATCAAAAATGCAGAAAAAAGAAAAAATTCCCAGGACCAATGGTCCCACCATGAGCCAGGTCCTTCTCCTATCAGGGGTGGATCCAGGGGGGGGGCAACGGGTCAATTGCCCCCTCCGAGAATACCGCCAGCTGATGACAGAACGGCCGGTTCCGCGGGTCCAATCGCGGCCGGTTCCGCGGGTACCCGCGGGCCGGTTCCACGGGTCCAATCGCGGCCGGTTCCGCGGGCCGGTTCCGCGGGTCCAATCGCGGCCGGTTCCGCGGGTACCCGCGCGGCCGGTTCTGCGGGTACCCGCGCGGCCGGTTCCGCGGGTACCCGCGCTGAGTGGACGGGTGAGGGGGGGGCAGCTGGGCGGCTTAGGAGGGCTGCTGGCCAATCAGGAAGCCAGCAGGCAGGGGAGCAGGGAGATGACATCATCTCTCACTACCCTGCGTCCCTCCAGTTCCGCCCTCACTGTGTAGGAATCTGTGTGCAGCAGAGAGATTGCATCATCTCTCTGCTGCCTATGTTCACTCTGGGACCCAACAAAAGACCACCAGTAGGTGACAATCCGCAATGTGTGGCAGGCTACGTGGCAAGTGGCAATCCGCAATGTGTGGCAGACTACGTGGCAAGTGGCAATCCGCAATGTGTGGCAGGTGACGTGGCAAGTGACAATCCGTAATGTGTGGCAGTTGACGTGGCAAGTGACAATCCGCAATGTGTGGCAGGTGACGTGGCAAGTGACAATCCGCAATGTGTGGCAGGCTACGTGGCAATCCGCAATATGTTGCAGGCAACGTGGCAAGTGACAATCCGCAATGTGTGGCAGGTGACGTGGCAAGTGGCAATCCGCAATGTGTGGCAGGCAACGTGGCAAGTGACAATCCGCAATGTGTGGCAGGTGACGTGGCAAGTGGCAATCCGCAATGTGTGGCAGGCAACGTGGCAAGTGACAATCCGCAATGTGTGGCAGGTGACGTGGCAAGTGACAATCCCCAATGTGTGGCAGGTGACGTGGCAAGTGGCATTCCGCAATGTGGGTCAGGCAACTTGGCAAGTGACAATCCGCAATGTGTGGCAGGTGACGTGGCAAGTGGCAATCCGCAATGTGTGGCAGGCTACCTGGCAATCCGCATCTGGTGGCAGGCGACGCGGCAAGTGACAATCCGCAATGTGTGGCAGGTGACGTGGCAAGTCACAATCCGCAATGTGTGGCAGGTGACGTGGCAAGTGACAATCCCCAATGTGTGGCAGGTGACGTGGCAAGTGGCAATCCGCAATGTGGGTCAGGCAACTTGGCAAGTGACAATCCGCAATGTGTGGCAGGTGACGTGGCAAGTGGCAATCCGCAATGTGTGGCAGGCTACGTGGCAATCCGCATCTGGTGGCAGGCGACGTGGCAAGTGACAATCCGCAATGTGTGGCAGGTGACATGGCAAGTGGCAATCTGCAATGTGTGGCAGGCTACGTGGCAAGTGACAATCCGCAATGTGTGGCAGGTGACGTGGCAAGTAACAATCCGCATTTGGTAACAAGTGACAATCCACATTTGGTGCCAGGCGACATGGCAAGTGACATCCTCAGGGCTCCCACTGATTCTGCATTATGGTGAGTTGAACCATTTAATTTTATATTACAATGTATTAATAGAAATAATGCGCTTCAATCATCCTGACACCATAACAACCATGGTGCCGTAATGATTGAAGCGCCAATACCAGCCATTTCCCATATAAATTGCCCCCCAAAAAACATATTTTATAGCAGTGCCCCTCCCGAGATTAGACTCTGGATCCGCCCCTGTCTCCTATACTAGGCAAACAAAAAAACAAAAAAAAAAAACGGAGCTGCTGGATGCAGTGTGAGGGGTTATAGCCAGTTGGACCGCCCCCTGGGCGGTACTGTGTGAGTGTTGCTGCTTTTAACACTTTCTGCCTAGTCCTCTCCTAAAAGGGGCCATATAACCCTAAGGTCAAGAAGAGTGGCTGTGTCCGTCAATGAATGATAGAGAAAAAATAATTCTATTCAAGTATGTATTTTTAACAAAAAAGAAACTCCTATCTGTTCTCAGTCTCCTCCAAAACAATTTTTTTTTTGCTTCTGTGATCCAACCTCCCGTTAGAGGGTGGCTACGTTCCTTTTCCATAGTCCAACTGTATGCAGGAATGTAGCCACCCTCTTTTGCTCCCTCCTGAGATAGACTATGGACTATGGGATTTGTAATGTGCATAAGGCAGTGCATGACCACAACTAACGTTCAGTTCTCATTCCAAACAAATGGAAGTGAGAGGAATAGGATGAGGTTTGGGAGCTCACAAAGAACATTACAAGAAGGCAAAAAAATACAGTATGAAACTATTTAGTGAAAAATAGATTACAGGGGAAGAATAAGGATATCTTGTAGTGTCACTTTAAAGCTAACCAGTTCCCAGATGTGGTGGCTGCATTCATTTTCTTTTTTTCCAGGCTGAGTACAGAAAAATACTTGTTGATCCTGCCAGAATTTCAATGTCCCTGTAATTTCTTTAGCATTTAACTAAAATCTAAAAACAATTTTATAAAAGCTTATTGTTGAAGCTGCTAATTCACTCGTTCTTTAATTTAGAATACAAGTTAGGAAATTATTTATTTTTTGTACAACTGAGAAAACAGGCAGACACTAGTCATGGGATAGAAAATAGAAATAGCGACACTCCAAAGTAAAGCTACCTTGGAGAGGTGTGTACTTCTTTCACTATTCAGTCAAACTATCATATGAAATAAAATATTTTGCTTTCATCACAAATTCAACTTTGCTACAAATTGCATGTCCCCTATGTCTTGGCAATAACAGCTTTGAGCCTGTTTTTTTTTTTTTTTTTTTTAGCAGGCTTAAGACAATCTAGTATTAGAATTTAACATTTGTGAGAAAAATAAAAAATATGCACCAGGAGCTAAAGTTTTAATAAATGTCCCCCAAAGTTATCAACCTCTCCAATTCTCTTCTGTAAGCTACCGATGGTTAGTCAGGTTTTGTTAAGTCAGTCGACCTGGCTGTCTAGGTTGGGGGTTGGGAGGGAAGGGGTTAATTACTTCTCTGCCTTTTGGCTAAGATCAAGTGTAGTATCTGTTATTATCAGTGATCCAGTGGGGGCCTTGGTGCTATTATCCTGACCTGACCAAGGTTGGGGTGGTGGCTATGCAAACCTGCTGGAGTGATGGGGGCTTGGAAGGTTATTACCAGCTGGAACAGAAACCGGGGCACCCACAGGCAGTTGGGGCACAGGAGTAATTCCCCTGGGAAAGCTGGAAGAGCCCATTACCTCCTGGTTTAAACGTTCTACCTTGTCTGGCCATGAGCTGGGAAGGCAGAAGGTCCACGGTGTCTGTGCCCCCTGGGAGTGGTCATCCTAGGGCTACTCTTAGTAACACTTGGGTGTTCGACCCCATGGTGTGAAAAGACACATGGTCACAGTTACCAGGCCTCAGAGCCTAGCTAGGGTACATTCCGCATGGCCACTTTTTCATTCATATTTGTTTTCCTCCCACGTTTATCACCTTCAGTTTTGCGTTTTTCACTAGATGAAGGGTGTGATTAATTGGACTTACCCTGAGGAGGAGGATGTGTGGCCCTTAGGTTCCTTCCAACCCTGCCTCTGGGGGGTCTGTCTTTGGTAGAGCTTCCCTGACTTAGTATTCAAGGGTGGCGTTGGATGTCTTAGCCCTTGTACACACGGTCGGAGAATCTGTCGGAATGAGTCTTATCAGACCGTGTCGTCAGATAATCCGACTGTGTGTGGTATGCATCCGACTGATTCCGTCCGAATCTCCGTCCAACCCAATTTTCCAACATGTTGGAAATATTTCCCGACAAACTTCGTCGGACGGACCTAATCCGATCATGTGTAGAGCATTTTCATCGGACCAAGTGCCACGCATGCTCAGATCAAATTCCTACATCAAAGCTATTGGCTACTAGCCTGAATGTAGTCCCATCGTAACGAAATTACGTCATCACGTTCTGAAAGATCGGATTTTTCGCCAACTTGGCCCGACCGTGTGTATGCAACAGTTTCGGACACAATCCCTCGGACTAAATCCGACAGACAAAATCCGACGGATTTGGTTGCCAAAATCTCCAACCCTGTGTACGTGGGCTCAGAAGAACGGGGTCTGCCGAGGCCTTCTGGCTAGGCAGACCATGTAAACCTAGGTCTCCATCAGGAGCCTTGCCCCCCGGGGGTCAGGGTAGAGGTCCTACTTTTTTGGGGGGGTGGACTAAAGACACACCCTTAAGTGCACTTTTTTGTGTGTTTAGACATGCACTTTTTTTGTACACTTATGGGTTTTTTTCCTTTAAGGTTTTTGCACCACAGCGGACTTAAAAAGAAAAAAAAAAGAAGTTAATGTTTGTACTGACTCCCCTTGTGTATTCATGGGTTTTCCTCTGGAGTCCAGCCTCCCTCCTGTGTGATATAACGGAAAGAGGCCTGGATCCTGGGGAGGGGGTAACCAAGAACGACTGAAAAACCTGGAATAAGCCTGGAATCTAGAACAGGCTCAGGATGCACATACAGAGACTTTGAATTATGTCCTAAAAAGTTTGTTGGAGCACCAACCCATCGGAATACTCCCAAGAATATGAACTCCTTTGTTCGAGGTATCGCCAGTTTGGACTTTTCCCAAAGAAGCCATATCTGTACAGTTAACCTGGGGCGGCCACAGTTAAGTTTATTTAGGGAAAGGACATTGTTGCATGTTGTACATCTTCTGCCAAATGTTCAGTAAAGTTGTTTACTCTGCTCAAAGCCTGGTCTGAAGTTACTCAAGGGGTGCGTGTGGGGTCTTGGTCTGTGGGTAACCAGAAGGAAAAACAGCAAACAGTTATTGGCGTGGTACCTGAATAGGTGATATGTTCTCCAGTAGCGAGGGGGGTTGGTATTTGTCTCCCTCCCTAGCTGTCTGTCTTTGGCGAACTCTGGAGGTAACAGAGGTACGCTGACTGGTGGAGTGGGCAAAGGCTCTACATGTCCCCCCCTAATGCAACACATACACCTGTTCAAGTGTGTAGGACAAGGGACATCTTTTGGAAGAACGCCGCATACAACACTACACACAAGTGGTATAAGGTAAACCAGATCCCCAACACCAGAAAACCAGTGAAGGCTTATGATTAGTGATGGACGAACTTCCGACGGGACGTTTCGCGAACGCGAAACGCGAACGGGCACAAACGTTCGCGAAAACGACCGTTCGCCGCGGGCTCCATTGACTTCAATGGGAGGCGAATTTCGCAAACCTTTAGGTCGAATTTGCGGCCACGGGGTAATTATTAGGGGGTAGCACGTAGTCCCACCACCTGGACAATAGCATAATACATGTATGAGGTGAATTTGGGATCGATAACTACAAGCATTTTTTTTTTATTTGGGAAATTGTTCTGACAATTCAGGACTATGGAGCTAATGAAGGCAATGGAGGAGAGGGAAGGTCAGGGACCAGGGTAGGCAAACAAGAGGGTGCAGGAGATACAGAGCACTGACAGCAGCACCGTAATACAGAGCACTGACATCAGCACCGTGACATACAGCGCTGACAGCAGCTCCGTGACATACAGCGCTGACAGCAGCTCCGTGACATACAGCGCTGACAGCAGCTCCGTGACATACAGCGCTGACAGCAGCTCCGTGACATACAGCGCTGACAGCAGCTCCGTGACATACAGCGCTGACAGCAGCACCGTGACATACAGCGCTGACAGCAGCTCCGTGACATACAGCGCTGACAGCAGCTCCGTGACATACAGCGCTGACAGAAGCTCCGTGACATACAGCACTGACAGCAGCTCCGTGACATACAGCGCTGACAGCAGCTCCGTGACATACAGCGCTGACAGCAGCACCGTGACATACAGCGCTGACAGCAGCTCCGTGACATACAGCGCTGACAGCAGCTCCGTGACATACAGCGCTGACAGCAGCTCCGTGACATACAGCACTGACAGCAGCTCCGTGACATACAGCGCTGACAGCAGCTCCGTGACATACAGCGCTGACAGCAGCACCGTGACATACAGCGCTGACAGCAGCTCCGTGACATACAGCGCTGACAGCAGCTCCGTGACATACAGCGCTGACAGCAGCTCCGTGACATACAGCGCTGACAGCAGCTCCGTGACATACAGCGCTGACAGCAGCTCCGTGACATACAGCGCTGACAGCAGCTCCGTGACATACAGCGCTGACAGCAGCTCCGTGACATACAGCGCTGACAGCAGCTCCGTGACATACAGCGCTGACAGCAGCACCGTAAGCAGCCCCAGGAGGAAGTCAGCACAGCACAGGGATGGTGTGATCCCCTCATAATAAGAACCCCCAGGAGGAAGTCAGCACAGCACAGGGATGGTGGGAGCCCCTCATAATAAGAACCCCCAGGAGGAAGTCAGCACAGCACAGGGATGGTGGGAGCCCCTCATAATAAGAACACCCAGGAGGAAGTCAGCACAGCACAGGGATGGTGGGAACCCCTCATAATAAGCAGCCCCAGTAGAAATATGACACCGCTCAACCTCTTCAAAGAGGAGGGTAGGGGCATATAGTACGGTGTGCTTTTTTGGGTCAGGGAAGTGAGCCAAATGAATTAAGAAGGTCTGTGTGCTTGATTCCAAAAATTGTTTATAGACATATACATGGTCTACTGATCACATGTGTTGAATTCCTCCGAGATCCATGCCTCATTCATTTTTAGAAATGTGAGGTAGTTAACACTGTCGTGAGCTAGGCGAGTACGCTTATCGGTCACAATCCCCCCTGCTGCGCTGAACGTCCTTTCGGACAGGACACTGGATGAGGGGCAAGCCAACAGTTCGATTGCAAATTGGGCAAGCTCTGGCCAGAGGTCAAGCCTGCCCACCCAGTAGTCTAGGGGTTCATCACTCCTCAGAGCGTCCACATCGGCCGTTAACCCAATGTAGTCGGACACCTGACGGTCTAGGCGTTCCCTGATGCTGGATCCGGATGACACCTGTCGATGGGTCGGCTGAAAGAATGACCTCATATCCGAAGTCACCAACACATCTTCAAACCGGCCTCTTCTTGCAGGCGCTGTTGGATTGGTACCCGCAAATCCTTCTCTGGGAGTGGGAATTGCTCCTCTGCCAGCGCACGCAAAAGCAGAATGCAGCATTTCTCGAAGCAAGGCCTGGAAGTGCTGCATTCTGACAGCCCTCTGCGACGGCGGTAACATTTCCGCCATTTTGTGTTTGTACCGGGGATCTAAGTACGTTGCCACCCAGTACTGGTCCTTGACCCTCATGCTTTTTATACGGGGGTCCCTATTAAAACACTGGAGCATGAAGGCCCCCATTTGCACTCAAGCGGAAGGTATGTGGTGGTGGTGGTGTTGTTGGTGGTAGTGTCTTTGGGGGTGCACATAGCAGAGAGTGAAGAAGAGGGTGCAGATCGAGAGGATGAGGAGGGTGCAGAAGAATAAGGCTGAGTGAGCCACTCAACCAAGTCTGGTGCGTCCTTTAAAGTAATTGAACGCACCTTCTGCAACTTCCCACTTTGGCTCAAGGCTGTTGCTCCTGCCCTACCCCTACCACCCCTGCGGAAGGGCCTGCCTCTTCCTCTGCCTGTCATTTTTTAAATCACCCTGTGACAAAACTCTTAGTCCCTATACCGCTGAAGGACTGCTGCAGTATAGGGCAGCGGTCAGCAGTAGTGCACGTCAACCCTATGTATTGTGGACCGATAGCGGTCCTTACAGAACAGCAGACTGTACTGCACTCAGGCCTATGTACCGTAGCACCCTATACCAAGTTACCAGTCCTTATAAAAACTTTTGTGGACCAAGCAGGTTGTGTGTTAGTGATTAGCAGACTGTACGTCAGTCCCTATACCAATGAAGGACTGCTGCAGTATAGGGCAGCGGTCAGCAGTAGTGCACGTCAACCCTATGTATTGTGGACCGATAGCGGTCCTTACAGAACAGCAGACTGTACTGCACTCAGGCCTATGTACCGTAGCACCCTATACCAAGTTACCAGTCCTTATAAAAACTTTTGTGGACCAAGCAGGTTGTGTGTTAGTGATTAGCAGACTGTACGTCAGTCCCTATACCAATGAAGGACTGCTGCAGTATAGGGCAGCGGTCAGCAGTAGTGCACGGCAACCCTATGTATTGTGGACCGATAGCGGTCCTTACAGAACAGCAGACTGTAACGCACTCAGGCCTATGTACCGTAGCACCCTATACCAAGTTACCAGTCCTTATAAGAACTTTTGTGGACCAAGCAGGTTGTGTGTTAGTGATTAGCAGACTGTACGTCAGTCCCTATACCAATGAAGGACTGCTGCAGTATAGGGCAGCGGTCAGCAGTAGTGCACGGCAACCCTATGTATTGTGGACCGATAGCGGTCCTTACAGAACAGCAGACTGTACTGCACTCAGGCCTATGTACCGTAGCACCCTATACCAAGTTACCAGTCCTTATAAGAACTTTTGTGGACCAAGCAGGTTGTGTGTTAGTGTTTAGCAGACTGTGCGTCAGTCCCTATACCGCTGAAGGACTGCTGCAGTATAGGGCAGCGGTCAGCAGTAGTGCACGGCAACCCTATGTATTGTGGACCGATAGCGGTCCTTACAGAACAGCAGACTGTAACGCACTCAGGCCTATGTACCGTAGCACCCTATACCAAGTTACCAGTCCTTATAAGAACTTTTGTGGACCAAGCAGGTTGTGTGTTAGTGATTAGCAGACTGTACGTCAGTCCCTATACCAATGAAGGACTGCTGCAGTATAGGGCAGCGGTCAGCAGTAGTGCACGGCAACCCTATGTATTGTGGACCGATAGCGGTCCTTACAGAACAGCAGACTGTACTGCACTCAGGCCTATGTACCGTAGCACCCTATACCAAGTTACCAGTCCTTATAAGAACTTTTGTGGACCAAGCAGGTTGTGTGTTAGTGTTTAGCAGACTGTGCGTCAGTCCCTATACCGCTGAAGGACTGCTGCAGTATAGGGCAGCGGTCAGCAGTAGTGCACGGCAACCCTATGTATTGTGGACCGATAGCGGTCCTTACAGAACAGCAGACTGTAACGCACTCAGGCCTATGTACCGTAGCACCCTATACCAAGTTACCAGTCCTTATAAGAACTTTTGTGGACCAAGCAGGTTGTGTGTTAGTGATTAGCAGACTGTACGTCAGTCCCTATACCAATGAAGGACTGCTGCAGTATAGGGCAGCGGTCAGCAGTAGTGCACGGCAACCCTATGTATTGTGGACCGATAGCGGTCCTTACAGAACAGCAGACTGTAACGCACTCAGGCCTATGTACCGTAGCACCCTATACCAAGTTACCAGTCCTTATAAGAACTTTTGTGGACCAAGCAGGTTGTGTGTTAGTGATTAGCAGACTGTACGTCAGTCCCTATACCAATGAAGGACTGCTGCAGTATAGGGCAGCGGTCAGCAGTAGTGCACGGCAACCCTATGTATTGTGGACCGATAGCGGTCCTTACAGAACAGCAGACTGTAACGCACTCAGGCCTATGTACCGTAGCACCCTATACCAAGTTACCAGTCCTTATAAGAACTTTTGTGGACCAAGCAGGTTGTGTGTTAGTGATTAGCAGACTGTACGTCAGTCCCTATACCAATGAAGGACTGCTGCAGTATAGGGCAGCGGTCAGCAGTAGTGCACGGCAACCCTATGTATTGTGGACCGATAGCGGTCCTTACAGAACAGCAGACTGTAACGCACTCAGGCCTATGTACCGTAGCACCCTATACCAAGTTACCAGTCCTTATAAGAACTTTTGTGGACCAAGCAGGTTGTGTGTTAGTGATTAGCAGACTGTACGTCAGTCCCTATACCAATGAAGGACTGCTGCAGTATAGGGCAGCGGTCAGCAGTAGTGCACGGCAACCCTATGTATTGTGGACCGATAGCGGTCCTTACAGAACAGCAGACTGTAACGCACTCAGGCCTATGTACCGTAGCACCCTATACCAAGTTACCAGTCCTTATAAGAACTTTTGTGGACCAAGCAGGTTGTGTGTTAGTGATTAGCAGACTGTACGTCAGTCCCTATACCAATGAAGGACTGCTGCAGTATAGGGCAGCGGTCAGCAGTAGTGCACGGCAACCCTATGTATTGTGGACCGATAGCGGTCCTTACAGAACAGCAGACTGTAACGCACTCAGGCCTATGTACCGTAGCACCCTATACCAAGTTACCAGTCCTTATAAGAACTTTTGTGGACCAAGCAGGTTGTGTGTTAGTGATTAGCAGACTGTACGTCAGTCCCTATACCAATGAAGGACTGCTGCAGTATAGGGCAGCGGTCAGCAGTAGTGCACGGCAACCCTATGTATTGTGGACCGATAGCGGTCCTTACAGAACAGCAGACTGTAACGCACTCAGGCCTATGTACCGTAGCACCCTATACCAAGTTACCAGTCCTTATAAGAACTTTTGTGGACCAAGCAGGTTGTGTGTTAGTGATTAGCAGACTGTACGTCAGTCCCTATACCAATGAAGGACTGCTGCAGTATAGGGCAGCGGTCAGCAGTAGTGCACGGCAACCCTATGTATTGTGGACCGATAGCGGTCCTTACAGAACAGCAGACTGTACTGCACTCAGGCCTATGTACCGTAGCACCCTATACCAAGTTACCAGTCCTTATAAGAACTTTTGTGGACCAAGCAGGTTGTGTGTTAGTGTTTAGCAGACTGTGCGTCAGTCCCTATACCGCTGAAGGACTGCTGCAGTATAGGGCAGCGGTCAGCAGTAGTGCACGTCAACCCTATGTATTGTGGACCGATAGCGGTCCTTACAGAACAGCAGACTGTAACGCACTCAGGCCTATGTATCGTAGCACCCTATACCAAGTTACCAGTCCTTATAAGAACTTTTGTGGACCAAGCAGGTTGTGTATTAGTGTTTAGCAGACTGTGCGTCAGTCCCTATACCGCTGAAGGACTGCTGCAGTATAGGGCAGCGGTCAGCAGTAGTGCACGGCAACCCTATCTATTGTGGACCGATAGCGGTCCTTACAGAACAGCAGACTGTACCGCACCCAAGCCTATGTACCGTAGCACCCTAGACAGACCAAGTTACCAGTCCTGATAAAGAGCTTTGTGGAACAAGTGAGTTGTGAATGATTAGCAGACTGCAGCAGAAGGGCAGCAGTCAAGTATAATATTCTTTCTATATTTGGAAGAAAGAATATTATACGTGTACAAGCCTATTACCGTACCACTGATACCAGTCCTGAAAAGAACCTTTGTGGAACTAATAGTAACAGCAAGTCTTTAAAATTATCCTCACTGCCTGACACACTGCTTCCTGCCTGTCCCTATACAAATTGGCAAAAAAGAGTAGGCTGGAACGATTAGCTGGAACAGCTCTTTTGTGGACCTGATAGTAACAGCTAATGATGATGATGATGATGATGATGAAGAAAGACTAATCTGGCTGAGCTGTCCCTAAAATAGCAGCATACAGCGCTCTGTCCCTTTATCTAAACTGACAAAAGAAACTCAGGCTGCTGACCTAACACCTATACCAGTCCTGAAAAGAACTTTTGTGTACCAAATAGCTAGCGTTTTCTCTGTCCCTACTCCACACAGGATCCTTTCCCTACAGTGACAGAAGAAAGAATGTAAAATGGCCACCGGATCGGGTGTATTTATAGGTTAGGGGGAATGTCCAAGTGTCCATGAGCTGTCATGTCTCAATTGGTTGTCCTGTAACACATGATAAACGTGTCACGAAAGGTTAAAGTTCTTGTATACATTAAACACGTAAGTCCGCCGGGGCGAACGACGGAAAAAGGCGTTCGAACCCGCGGACGGCGAAAGTCGGAAATTCGCCGCGAAACGACCGCCGGGCGAACCGTTCGGCCATCACTACTTATGATCATATTCAAGCGTGTGTACATTGCTCACATGCTAATAGGCAATAGATGTACTATTTAAGTTTATCGTGCTCGCATCTGTGTGCGCACTCACACATGTACACATGCTCATACAAATTAGTGAGAATATTTGGAGCCCAGTGGCCTTTTTAAACTGGTCTGTCACCTTAAGCAATTGCTGAATGATCTTCAGCTTGTACCTGTATTCCTGCGACCCGATCCATTGAACCTAATTACCTGTGTTTGACCCGACTTTCTCCTGGACTTTGCCCTTTTTCCTGCATTAACCTTGTTCACATGATCTTCGGCCTGTTTACTGGACTCGTCTTTGCCTGCTGATTCTGTACTGTACTGCCTGGCTGTTACCCACCTTGGTCTGCTTCCCAGACTTGCTCTGCCTGCTCACTCAGTCCCTTTTTACTTGGCTGCCACTGGTCGCTGCCTGCATACTGGCTCTGCTACCATCTCCTGCTTTGGTGCCAAGCTTCTTTTGTATCTTTTTCTTAGGATTGCGACCCCCAGCTCATCCACCTAGAGCAGACTTCACCAGCCAGCTACTCGGGTACTGGTGCCACTCCATGCCCTCACACTCTGTCTCCACCTTCAGGAGTGTTGGGCAAGAAGTGCAACAGAGGCCTCCACAACATTCTAGTTGTCACCAGGTATGTGATAAGTGGCTCATCTGAGTTGGGGGACTACCTTAATATTTGACTTTCACATGAATGTGGCCCTTGCCTGGTCCCTGGCATTGGTGAGCATGTCTTGGGGCAAGGTGTTACCCCTGTGCTGGGATGAGTGACTCCGTCCATAGCCTGGTGTAGTCCAAAGAACCAACCCTAGGCCTTCCTATGTGACCCACACTTGGCGCCCCATGAGTTAATGCGGAACATATGGAGGAGGTGTCTTCTGCCTACACCACTGCCAGACTTTCATGTGGACCTGGTTAAAAGCTCTATGCAAATCCATGCGAGTCTTCCCAGGTCTACAATACAAAAAATAGTAAAAGTGTGCATCCTTTTCCATTTCTAGACCTACAGTGCCTTGTAAAAGTATTCATACTTCTTGAAATTTTTCAAATTTTCTCATGTTACAAGCAAAATGTATTTTTTGGGGATTTATGTGCTAGACCAACACAAAGTGGCACATAATTTTGAAGTGGAAGGAAAATGATAAAGTCCTTTCCTGACCTGGCCACCTCTGTCTACAACAGTTCACTCATCATCACTAGATGCACTTGCTCCTCTAACCACACGTAGAATCAGGCCCTGACCGTTACAACCCTGGCAAACTGACAACACTAAAAATCTCAAGAGACATTGCCGTGCTCTTTAACGACTGTGGCGTAAAACCAAATGCCTGCAAGACTTCACCCTATATAAATCTGCCCATCTAAAATACAATTCCTGCCTCCATGCTGCCAACCAAGCCTACTTTGTCTCTCTAATTAATACTTTGTCATCCAGTCCCCGTCGGTGCTTCTTAACCTTTAAATCGCTGCTTCGTCCCCCACGCCCTCTACCCACTAACTCACTCACTGCCCAAGAGATTGCCAATCACTTCAAAGACAAGATTGATGCGATTTGTGAGGACACCTCCATTGTGTGTACATCTTCCCCACCCAACGTACCTTGCCTACCAGCACATTCAACACTCTCCTCTGTTGAAATGGCTACTACTGAAGAGGTTACAAAACTTTTCTCGGATGCCCACCTAACCAATTGTCCCTTGGCTCCTGTTCCCTAACAAAAACTACTACAGCCACCCTCTTCTATCCTATGCTTCCTCACTCACATCTTCAATCTCTCCCTCTCTAGTGGCACCTTGGGACCCCACCAACCTGAACAACTTAAGAACCATATCATTGCTCCCATTCCCCTCTAAACTTCTAGAACGCTTAGTCTACAACCGTCTTAGCTTCTCCCTTACAGTCTGGCTTTCACTCGCAACTCTCCGCGGAAACTGCCTTACTAAAACTCACTAACGATTTACTAACTGCTAAAACCAACAGCCAGTACGCCATACTGCTACTACTTGACCTCTCTGCAGTCTTTGATACTGTTGACCACCTGATCTTTCTCAATAAACTACATTCCCTTGGCCTCCGATATTCTGCGCTATCCTGGTTCTCTGCCTAGCTATCACAGCGCTCCTTCAGTGTCACCTAAAACTCTGTCTCCTCCTCTCCATTGCCTCTTTCTGTGGGGTCCCCCAAGGCTCTGTTCTTGGACCCCTTCACCCCTTCTCTTCTCTATCTACAACTCCTATTTTGATCACTTGATAACTGCCCAGGTTTCCAATACCACTTATACGCCAATGACACCCAAATCTATCTGTCTACTCCTCACCTCACTCCTTCAGGCTCCTCTCGCATTACTAACTTACTAACTGACATATCAGCATTGATGTTGCACCACTTCCTTAAACTAAATCTCTCTAGAACTGAGCTATTAATATTTCCCCCCCTCCCTTGCCCCCCTCTATGACTTTTCCATCAAAATCAACAATGCAACTATCAGTCCCTCCCCTCACGCCAGGGTACTAGGTGTAGTCCTAGACCAGGGATCTCCAAACTGCGGCCCTCCAGCTGTTGAGGAACTACAAATCCAATGAGGCATTGTAAAACTCTGACATTCACAGATATGGCTAGTCATGATGGGAATTGTAGTTCCTGAACAACTGGAGGGCCATAGTTTGGAGACCCCTGTCCTAGACTCTGACTTGTCATTTCAGCCTCAAGTCCAATCGTTGTCAAAAGTTTGTAGAATTCACCTCAGTAACATCTCTACGTTTTTTAACAAATTAAACCAACAAGCTCCTCATTCACTCCCTTTTTATCTCTCGCCTTCACTATTGCAACTCCCTTCTCATTGGCCTGCCTCTCCATAGGCTATCCCCTCTTCAGTCTATCATGAATGCTGCTGCCAGACTTATCCACCTTACCAAACGCTTAGTGTCTGCCAACCCTCTCCTCCAATTCCTACACTGGCTACCAATCACTGAGCAAATCAAATTCAAAATACTACCGTATATACTCGAGTATAAGCCGAGATTTTCAGCCTCTTTTTTGAGGCTGAAAGTGCCCCCCTCGGCTTATACTCGAGTCATCGCTGTCTGCCCGCTCGATCAGCGTGTCGAGCAGACAGACAGCGGCCATTCTATTCAAAAGCCGCGCCTCCGGCTCCGCCTTCGCCTGTGATAGGCGGAACACTGAATTTCCCAGCAGCCTGTGTTCCGCCTATCACGGACATCGTATCATCCTCGTACTACGGACGAGGATGATACGACGTCTGTGATAGGCGGAACACAGGCTGCTGGGAAATTCAGTGTTCCGCCTATCACAGGCGAAGGCGGCGGCGCAGCTTTTGAATTTTACAATGGCCGCCGACGAAGAGGGCACGGGACGGAGGCAAGGCAAGGCACGGCACGGCACGGGACGGGACGGGACGGGGGCAAGGCAAGGCACGACACGGGACGGATGCAAGGCAAGGCACGGCACGGGACGGAGGCAAGGAGGCAAGGCACGGGACGGAGGCTCGGGACAAAGGTAGGCTGGACACACACACACACACACACACACACACACACACACACACACACACGGATGGATGGAGACACACACAGGGATGGATGGATGGATGGATGGAGACACACACACACAGGGATGGATGGATGGATGGATGGAGACACACACACACAGGGATGGATGGATGGATGGATGGAGACACACACAGGGATGGATGGATGGATGGACACACACACACACAGGGATGGATGGACGGACACACAGGGATGGACGGACACACAGGGATGGACGGACACACAGGGATGGACGGACACACAGGGATGGACGGACACACACACAGGGATGGACAGGCATGTCTCACCCTCGGCTTATACACGAGTCAATAAGTTTGCCAGTTTTTTTGGGGGTAAATTGGGGGCCTCGGCTTATATTCGGGTCGGCCTATACTCGAGTATATACGGTAACTACAACATACAAAGCCATTCACAACTCCTCCTTGAGCTACATCACCAATCTTGTCTCCAACTATCACCCAAATCATCCTCTCCGCTCTTCTCAAGACCTCCCACTCTTAAGCTCTTTTTCGTCTCCAGGATTTCTCCAGAGCCTCTCTCATCCTCTGGAACTCGCTACCTCCACTTGTCCGGCTATCCCCTACTCTTGCTCCTTCAGGCGATCCCCGAAAACTCATCTCTTCAGGGAAGCCTATCACGTCTCCAACTAGTATCTTTTACCACTTCCATCAGCTCATTCCCCACAGTTACAACCCTTTGTACCACCTGCCCCACCTCTTCTGAGCAGGGCCCTCTTAATCCTCTTGTATTTTATTTTATTATAACTGTATTGTCTCCTTTTTATATTGTAAAGCGCTGTGTAAACAGTTGGCGCTATATAAATCCTGTATTATAATAATAATAATAATAATAATAATAATAATAAATGGTTTTCACATTTTTTTACAAAAATATGTGTGTGCATTTGTAAGTCAATACTTTGTAGAATCACCTTTTGCTGCAATTGCAGTCTTTTTGGGGATGTCTCTACCAGTTTTGCACATCTAGAGAGTGATATTTTTGCCCTTTCTTCTTTGCAAAATAGTTCAACCTCTGTCAGATTGGATGGAGAGCGTCTGTGAACAGCAATTTTCAGGTCTTGCCCAGATTCTCAATTCGATTTAGGTCTAGATTTTGAATGGGCCATTCTAACACATGAATATTCTTTGATCTAAATCATTCCATTGTAGCTCTCACTGTATGTTTAGGGTCGTTGTCCTGCTGGAAGATGAACATCTGCCCCAGTCTCAAGTCTTCTGCAGATTCTAACAGGTTTTCTTCTAAGACTGTCCTGTATTTGTCCCCATCCATCTTCCCATCAACTTTGACCAGCTTCCCTGTCCCTGCTGAAGAAAAGCATCCCACAACAAGATGCAGCCACCACCATGTTTCACGGTGTGGATGGTGTGTTCAGTGTGATATGCAGTGTTAGTTTTCCACCACACGTAGCGTTTTGCTTTTAGGCCAAAAAGTTAAGTTTTGGTCTCATCTGAGCAGCGCACCTTCTGCCACATGTTTGCTGTGTCCCCCACATGTCAAACTGCAAAACGGGCTTTCTTTCAACAGTGGCTTTCTTATTGCCACACTTCCGTAAAGGCCAGATTTGTGGAGGGCACGACTAATAGTTGTCATGTGGACAGATTCTCCCACCTGAGCTGTGGCTCTCTACAGCTCTTCCAAAGTTGCCATGGGCCATTTGGCTGCTTCTCTGATTAATGCTCTCCTTGCCCGGACTGTCAGTTTAGGTGGACAGCCATGTCTTCATAGCGGTTTTTCAGTTGTGATATAGTCTTTCCATTTTCGAACGATGGATTGAACAGTGCTCTGTGAGATGTTCAACGCTTGGGATTTTTTTTTTATAACTTAACCCTGCTTTAAAATTCTCCACAACTTGATCCCTGACCTGTCTGGTGTGTTCCTTGGCCTTCATGATGCTGACTGTTCACTAAGAATCTCTAACAAACCTCTGTGGGCTTCACAAAACAGCTGTATTTTTACAGAGATTAAATTACACACAGGTGGACTCTATTTACTAATTAGGTTACTTCTGAAGTCAACTGGTTCCACTAGATTTTAGATAGGGATATCAGAGTAAAGGGGGCTGAATACAAATGCACGCCACAATTTTCTGATGTTTATTTGTAAAAAAAAAAATTGGAAAACCATTTATCATTTTCCTTCCACTTCACAATTATGTGCCATTTTGTGTTGGTTTATCTCATAAAATCCCAATAAAATGCATTTACATTTTTGGCTGTAACATGACAAATGGGCAAAACACATTGAAAGGGGGTATTATGACAGGTGGGATGTGATGGTGTATATTGTGTGACCTGGATACTTTGTATTGTATCGTCATTGGTGTACAGCCCCTTATTTTTTCTAGAAAGCTCCAATTTTAAAATGCAAAAAAAAACTGAACAGGCATGGATGTCGCAGTAGTGACATCTGTCCCATTCTGCTCCAATTCAGAAAAGGATCGGGTCAAGGATCTGCACTGATCAGACTGGATGGTGTCCATGTGAAAGGGGCTTAAGACACTTCCTTTCTAACCCCTTGTACACACGGTCGGACATTCCGACAACAAAATCCGTCAGATTTTGTCCGAAACTGGTGTTACATATACACGGTCGGACAAAGTTGTCGGAAAATCCGATTGTTCATAAAGTGATGAAGTTATTTCGTTACGACGGGACTACGTTCAGGCTAGTAGCCAATAGCTTTGGTCTAGGAATTTGATCTGAGTATGCGTGACACTTTGTCCGATCGGAATTCTCTACAAACGATCGGACAAAGTCCGATCGGATCATGTTGTCGGAAAATTTTATAGCCCAGCTCTAAAACTTTGTCGGTCGGATAATCCGACGGAAACAGTCCGATGGAGACCACTCACAGTCGGATTATCCGACAACATGGTCCGATCGGACATTTTCCCTTAGAATGTCCGACCGTGTGTACAAGTGCTTAGAGTGACAATGCTGCTTCTCAACACATACAATACAGTGAGTAAGCGTTGTCACTGTAGGATAGGAGGTTTGTTACAGACAGGACCACCAAGTAAAAATAAAGTGGGAAAAGCCTGAAAAAGGAAAACGAATGCAGCTACCACACAGGGGCGGATCCAGGGGGCAACGGGGCAATTGCCCCCTCCAAGAATACGGCCAGCGTATGACAGCGCTTCCAGTTCCGCAGGTGCCAGCGCGGCCGGTTCCGCGGGTGCCAGCGTGGCCGGTTCCGCGGCCGGTTCCGCGGGTGACTGCACTGAGTGGACGGGTGAGGGGGGCGGCTTAGGAGGGCTGCTGGCCAATCAGGAAGCCAGCAGGCAGGGGAGCAGGGAGATGACATCTATCACTGCCCTGCATCCCTCCAGTTCCGCCCTCACTGTGTGGGAAGCTGTGTGCAGCAGAGAGAGTACATCATCTCTCTGCTGCCTATCTTCACTCTGGGACTCAACAAAAGAACACCTTAGCAGAAAAGTGACACAGTAGGTGACAATCTGCAATGTGTGGCAGGCTACGTGGCAAGTGGCAATCCGCAATGTGTGGCAGACTACGTGGTAAGTGGCAATCCGCAATGTGTGGCAGACTACGTGGCAAGTGGCAATCCGCAATGTGTGGCAGGTGACATGGCAAGTGACAATCCACAATGTGTGGCAGGCTACGTGGCAAGTGGCAATCCGCAATGTGTGGCAGGTGACGTGGCAAGTGACAATTAGCAATGTGTGGCAGGTGACGTGGCAAGTGACAATCCGCAATGTGTGGCAGGTGACGTGGCAAGTGACAATCCGCAATGTGTGGCAGGTGACGTGGCAAGTGACAATCAGCAATGTGTGGCAGGCTACGTGGCAATCCGCATCTGGTGGCAGGTGACGTGGCAAGTGACAATCCGCAATATGTGGCAGGCGACGTGGCAAGTGACAATCCGCAATGTGTGGCAGATGACGTGGCAAGTGACAATCCGCAATGTGTGGCAGGCTACGTGGCAAACCACAATGTGTGGCAGGCGACGTGGCAAGTGACAATCCGCAATGTGTGGCAGGTGACGTGGCAAGTGACAATCCGCAATGTGTGGCAGGCTACGTGGAAGTGGCAATCCGCAATGTGTGGCAGGTGACGTGGCAAGTAACAATTCGCATTTGGTGACAAGTGACTTGGCAAGTGATAATCCGCATTTGGTGACAAGTGAC
Source organism: Lithobates pipiens (assembly GCF_037356315.1). Taxonomy (NCBI): domain Eukaryota; kingdom Metazoa; phylum Chordata; class Amphibia; order Anura; family Ranidae; genus Lithobates; species Lithobates pipiens. The sequence continues at coordinate 157,246,995 of NW_027507789.1, read as the reverse complement.
GTGGCAAGTGACAATCCGCATTTGGTGGCAGGCGACAGGGCAAATGACACCCTCAGGGCTCCCACTGATTCTGCATTATGGTGAGTTTAACCATTTAATTTTATATTACAATGTATTAATAGAAATAATGCGCTTCAATCATCCTGACACCATAACAGCCATGGTGCCGTAATGATTGAAGCGCCAATACCAGCCATTTCCCATATAAATTGCCCCCAAAAAACATATTTTATAGCAGTGCCCCTCCCGAGACTAGACTCTGGATCCGCCCCTGCTACCACATTTAAGGACTAGTAATCTAAAAGTTTGCTTTTGTTAGAAGGGCCTTAAACACTGGTAATAAGGAAAGATTCGCAGGTAGGATGTAGTAAGTGGCATTGGCGCTTCTGGTTAGGTAATAAAGTAGCAGATACTACCTGGGGTCCAGTGCAAGTTTGGCCAAAGCCTAATGATTGTACGGTTTCTGACTGATTATACCAGACAAAATCATCAGTATGGTTAAAAAAAGAACAACTTTGTAAATTCATCATGCTGTTATTCTAACTGTTTGAACCAATGCCAACAGCTTGCAATCTGCAAATATATCATCGAAATTTTTGTCAGAAAACAGAAGGAATAAAGCTGTCTTGTTTCTTGTAGCAATATAAAATAGGACATATACTGCATACCTTTGGTTCTGCATATTTCTTACTTATCACATGTCAACAATGCTTTTAAGTAATATTATTTCAAAGAGGTGTGCTTAAATACTAAAAGGGTTATTATTATAGCATAACAAGAATAGATAGTAATTTAGTATAGTACTTTAGAGAGACTACTGAAATGGGATCGGTTAGGCTACATAAGCATCGGTGTTGCTTTTCAAGTTTTATTTAACATTAGTCAAATTGTGGTGCTTTTTAGGTGATCAGCAAACATTTGCTAAATGTTGATGGCATCAGAATCCTTTCAGGCACCCCTAAAAATTCAGAGCATGCAGATAAGTAGATACTACGCTTCCTCTTCTGAACAAGGACTGTCTCCCCTGACAGGGCCGCTGTTAAAAATCATGGGGCCCCGTACAGTCTACCTGGCGGGCCCCCCCACATAAGCCTGAACCTGAGCACCCCTCCCTCTAACCCGTGGACTGTGTACAATGGAGAAATGCAGGGTTTAATATACATATACATGTATATTAACGCAATAGAAAGTACAGCAGGGAAAAGACTTTCACTCTGGGCACGGTGAATACCCACAATATTTTAGATATGTGGGAGAGCAGTATGCAGTATGTCCAACTTTATGCTCAGAGCCCGGGCCCAGTCTTTACCTCCACCTAACATCCCCCGACTTCACAAGTATCTGGTCCTGCTGGCTTTTTTTATCTGGGGTCCTCATGCATTGCTTCTCCTGGGGTGGGGGGCTTGGATCCTCTGGATCTGGGAGCGTGGGGACCAGCCAGAAGCTGAGCTCCTCTAAAACCTCTGCTCCTTCCACATGGGCACGAAGTTGGACAGCCGGAAGCAGAAAGCAAAGTATTTAAACACTTTCGGGAGTAATCTGCAGCCGTGTGTCCAGACAATTACATTACACAAGTCCCGGCCTGCGTATTGATATAGAAGAGACTGGGACTTGTGTAATGTACTGTATGTAATAGTCTGGACATACGGCTGCAGATTACTCCCAAAAGTGTTTAAATAATTTGCTTTCTGCTTCCTCCCACGCACACTACATGGGACCCTAGCTCAGGATTAGTATAGTCCCTATAATGTGGGAGTCCCCCCTCTGCCTCTGGGCCCCCCTACAGGGCAGGGCCCAGTACAGGAGGGCTGGTGGTCCCCCCCTATCAGCGGCCCTGTCCCCTGAGGATGTTCCTTTCATAGACAAAACACGTAGAGAGGGGCTGGCAGCCTATGATGTCATCACACCCACTGGTGTATCGCAGCGTGGTGTCTGTAAGCTCTTGTTACCCTGAAATGCTTTTGAGTATATTTGCATGAAATAAATAGGTGTTTTTAGCAATATTGCTTTGTGGTCCTTTGTTTTTTTTTTTTTTTTTATCTTACTGTGGAGAATTGTGTTTTCCAATCAGCCAGTGGAGGACCTGGTTGGCATGGAGGTTGTTACCATACCCTGGTGCGATGCATATTTGGTGTATCCTGCGCTAGTAATCCCTTATCTGGAGATTTGGTTATCTGGTAGGGGGATTCATATACGTTGCATTATTAAAAGTATTGGGACTCCGGCATTTACACTCACCCGAACTTTAATGGCATCCCAGTCTTAGTCTGTAGGGTTCTATATTTAGTTGACCCACCCTTTGTAGCTATCAGCAAGCAACAATTTAACTCTTCTGGGAAGGATGTCCACAAGGTTTAGGAGGGTGTCTATGGGAATGTTTGACCATTCTTACAGAAGCACATTTGTGAGGTCAGGTACTGATGTGGACGGGAAGACCTGGCTCGCAGTCTCCGCTCTAATTCATTCCACAGGTGTTCTATCGGGTTGAGGTCAGGACTCTGTGTAGGCCAATCAAGTTCATCCAATCAAGTTCATCCACCCCAAACTCACTCATCCATGTCTTTATGGATCTTGCTTTGTGCACTGGTGCTCAGCCATGTTGGAATAGGAAGGGGCCACCCCCAAACTGTTCCCACAAAGTTGGGATGCTGTTACTTTAAGAGTTCCCTTCAGTGGAACTAGGGGGCCAAGCCCCCTGGAAAACAACCCCACACCATAACCCCCCTGCACCAAATGATTTGAACCAGTGCAGAAAGCAAGGTCCATAAAGAAATGGATGAGCGAGTTTGGGGTGGAGGAACATGACTGGCCTGCACAGAGTCCTGATCTCAATCCAATAGAACACCTTTGGGATGAATTAGAGGGGACTGTGAGCCAGGCCTTCTTGTCCAACATCAGTGCCTGACCTTACAACTGGAAGAGCTTATGGAAAAATGGTCAAACATTCCCATAGACACACTTCTAAACCTTGTGGACAGCCTTTCCAGAAAAGTTGACGCTGTTATAGCTGCAAAGGGTGGGCCAACTCAATATTGAACCCTACGGGCTAAGACTAGGATGCCATTAAAGTTCATGTGTGTGCAAAAGCCAGCGTCCCAATACCTTTGTTAATAGTGTACCTATGTCCGTGGTGGTTGGGACTAAAAATTGGGGAACTGCGGCATTTCATTTTCACACAAGATTCTACATTGGCCCCCTAGTGGAGGTCCTGAAATATACCTTTGGGAGTGGACTTTCATTTTTACACAAGAATGTTTATATTGGCCCCCTAGTGGAGACCTGTATATCCCTTTGGGAATGGACTTTCATTTATATTATATCATTATTTAATTTATATTGAATATGCCTTTATTTTTCCACTTTATTGTTGGTTTTATTTATTTATGTTGATATTATTTGTATCACTTTGTTGGTTTGCTTTCATTGTGATTTTTATGGTCCAAGGTTTTGCATACTCTTTTTGTTTATTATTAAGGACTGTCAATAGCAGCAAATAAAAAATCTTATATCATTTTTATTCACAGTGAGAGCTAAGAAATTAAAACACTTACCATTTTTTTTATTAAAGTGGTATCAAAATAAAAAACAAAACAAAGTGTAATATATCGCAGCTTTTAGATATGGTGGTTGGATTTGTTTCCTTTTTTAGGATTTTTCTCCTTTATTTTCAACTGGTGATCTGTCCAGTAAGTCTGTTATTTTTCAACTTCATTAAACAGACCAAGCTGTTTAGCAAAAGTGGCAGTTAGAGTGTTGAGATAAAAGGGGCACTTACAGTGGCCAGCTTTAATTTACTTAGAGTGCCTTCACATTGATCCGCTGCCCTTTGGCTGCAACGCAGGGTACCTTGTGGGTTAGCTGCACCTTCTCCATGGTTTTGGTGCACTTTCTGAAATCACATCAAGAGTTCTGTATGCAGGACTTTTGATATGCTTTCAGAAAGGAGCACCAAAACTGCAGGACATAATAAAACTTTACAACACCGTTTATGACCCTGGCTCACCTTCACTACGTCTCTGTCTATGGTGATCCCCTGCTACCAAGCTACTGCCACCCATGCTTTTTTGAGCCTTGTACCTCTGTCACCACATTCAGGGGGGCTTGAGCAGAGCTGCAAAGAAAGCCCTCTCGTCAACTCAGCCTGCAACCAAGATACGTGACAGCTACCCTCTCCCCACATTGACAATTCTACTGTCACAAGATGTCTCTGTTACTCCTCCATCCAGATTGAAGACACCCTAAGATCGGAATTGCGTTACTGGCTGGATTACAAGGTAAAAAGAAAGAAAAAAGAAAATGAATGCAGCCACATTTAAGAATTGGTAAGCGGCAGTACATTACTTTTTTGTTTTGGGGTTTAATATTGCTTACTTCAGATGAGAGTGCTTGCTGCTGCTGTAATAGATTATGAACAGCTATAAGCAAGGAGAGCTGGATGTTGTAATTTTACCTGTCCTAGTGATATACTAGTTAGAGTGATATGAAACCCTACATTTCAAGCCCAACTGACGCATTTTGACTGGAAAACGACAATCTGTCATTGGTGTTTTCCAATCAAAGTGCGTCAGTATTAGCTTTAGTGTGAGGTCACCAGGTTAGGAGAGACCATTTTCTGTTTACACCTAAGTGGTATCCAATCCACCTGAGCATTTGCAGCTGAGACTATGATGGTAGCCCTTATGCTTAGTTTGCAAGTATTCCACATTTACAGCTATAGAGGCGGCCATACTCCACAGGTATCGTGAACATTGTGGGACTACATGACTCAGCAAATCTAGTCATCTACAGCTGGTGTCTTTATAAGTAAATTCTGCCAGTTTACCTTAGGAGTTGTTTGACACTTTTTTTTTATAAGAATGTTTTATTGTAACTGTTGTATTTTGTCCACATTGTAAGCGCTACCCATACATTTATTATTTACTTACAGGGACAGGTTTATACTCTACTATTAATAGAATTGCTTTTGTCTATACAAAAAATCAGTGCATCTACCTCACATAACTACTGTCCCTTGCTATGGCAGTAACCAGAAAGAAGCAGGCCACTTCTGATCAGAGGGATCCAGTCCCATTGAGTACCCGGGCATATTTGTTACCAGATTTTTGTTGTCAGCACCTGTGGTTTTTTATGCTTTCCTTAAAGAGGAAGTAAAGGTTATTTAAAAAAAAAAAATGCAACCTGCAAGGCAAAGGCATAATGAGCTAGTATGCATAGCATACTAGCTCATTATAAATAACTTATCTGAGAACGAAGCCCCCGAAGCGGTCCTCCGTCTTCATCTTCGCAGCTGCCATGTATCCCGGAGTGACTTCCGGGTCACTGTGATTCTCCGGAGCTGCGATGGCGTCACTCCCACGCATGCGCATGGGAGCCGGCACAAGCGGCATATCGCAGTGATCTGCGGCCTGCTCAGTGTGCCGGCGCGCCGCTGTAGACAGCGGTGCCTGTCTTTTTGTAAATATCTCCTAAACCAGGCATGTCCAAAGTCCAGCCCGTGGGCCAATCATGACCCGCGTTCTGGTTTTGGACGGCCCGCCTGGTAATGTTGACATATATATCTTTTGTGGCCCCCAACGAATTCTCGAGCACCAGGGGGCCACAAAAGATAGATATGCTGGCTGCCATGGAGGGGGCAGGACGAGTGCCGTGGATACAGGAGTATTTCCTGTTTACACGGGTCCTGTGTAAAAGGAAGTCCCGTCTCCTGCGCTGCCATTGGACAACTGTTTTGTCCATCATAGGAGGCGGGACTTTCAATTAAAGAGGCCATCGGTAAAAACAGGAGTTTCTCCTATATGTCTGTCGGCGATCCTCCTGCCCCTTCCCTGTCTCCTCCAAGGCTGCAGAGGACATGAATCAGGCTACACTGATGGCAATGGTGAGTCTGCATTCATGTCAGTGTGGGGGCTGCATTCATGTCAATGGCATTTTAGTCAAAAGAGTATGACTAAAACTAAATTGAAATTTGACATCAAAATTAACACTAGTCTGTAGTGCATGTTCAAACCTTAACCACTTGCCGACCGGCGCACGCCAATGTACATCGCCAGGCAAATGGGCGTACTTGTACGTCCCTTTAATGGGCGTACTTGTATGTCCCTTTAAATTTGCCACCGTGCCATCGCGTACACACTGGCCGGGACCTCCATGAGTCAGGTCACTCGATCGCTGTGGGGGTACCCGCGATCACCTCACGGAGAGGAAGAACAGGGAGATGCTAATGTAAACAAGCATTTTGTGATCGGGAACAGAGATCAGTGACGTGTCACATGTAGCCATGCTCCCCCACAGTTAGAAACACTCCGCAGGGCACACTTAACCCCTACACTGTCCCCCAATGGTTAACCCCTTCACTGCCAGTGTCATTTACACAGGAATCAGTGCATTTGTATAGCACTGATTGCTGTATAAATGACAATGGTCCCAAAAATGTGTCAAAAATGTCCGACGTGTCTGCCATAATGTCGCAGTCATGATAAAAATCGCTGATCGCTGCCATTACTAGTAAAAAAAAAATATTAATAAAAATGTCATAAAACTATTCCCTATTTTGTAAACGCTATAACAAACCAATCAATAAACGCTTATTGCGATTTTTGTTTACCAAAAATATATAGAAGTATACGTATCGGCCTAAACTGAGGAAAACATTTTTTTTATACATTTTTGGGGGATATTTATTATAGCAAAATGTAAAACATAATGCGTTTTTTTTTTTTCAAAATTGGCACTCTTTTTTTGTTTATAGTGCAAAAAATTAAAAACTGCAGGGGTGATCAAATACCACCAAAAGAAATCTCTATTTATGGGAAAAAAAGGATGTCAATTTTGTTTGGGAGCCATGTTGCACGACCGCACAATTGTCAGTTAAAGCGACGCAGTGCCAAATCGCGAAACGTGCTCTGGTCTTTGACCCTAAAGTGGAACTTCCGCTGATCGGAACCCTCCCCCCCTCCGGTGTCACAATTGGCACCTTACAGGGGGGAGGGGGGAGGGGGGTGGAGATACCTGTCAAAGACAGGTATTTACACCCACTTCCGGGCATAGACTCCCATGGGAGTCTATGTCATTTCCTGTCCTGCCACGCTGTCTGCTGGGACACACACAGGTCCCAGTGACAGCGCGGACAATTCCTATTGCGCTGCGCGGCTCGCGCATGCGCAGTAGGGAACCGGGAAGTGAAGATTCGCTTCACTTCCTGATTCCCTCACCCAGAATGGTGGCGGCAGCAGCCGAGAGCTGAGCAATCGATCGGCCTCGGCTGCCGGCATCGCTGGAACTCGGGACAGGTGAGTGTCCATTTATTAAAAGTCAGCAGCTGTAGTATTTATAGCTGCTGGCTTTTAATATTTTTTTTTAGGTGGATACTATAGTGGTTAATACTATAAATAATAACATAGTGGATTTTTCACTCCATGAGTATATAATGAGTTTGGAAATTGTAGAGAAATGCTTAAATAATGCATTACAATTTAACTACACCTATTAGATTTTAGACGACTAAAATAAGTTTTAGTCAACTAAAATGTAAGACATTTTAGTTGACTAAAATGTACTGGAGATTTTAGTCGACTAAATATGACTAAAACAATTGCAGGAGAGTAAAATGGGACTAAAACTAAAAAAAAAAAACTGTTCACTGCTGCTAGTTCACTGCTGCTAGTAGTGTAAAAAATAGGATTTTTTGTACTCGCTGTAAAATCCTTTTCTCTGTAATTCACCGACCAACACAGCTCCTCTCTTAGCCATTGGGTTGTTATGCCCACCATTAGGAGATACTAGGCATTACTTGTTATTTAACACTCAGAACTCTTTAGTTCTGCCCAGGGGGCGGTCCCTTGGGCAACAACCCTCCAGCCTGCCATGCAGTCATCAATACGTCAACAAGCAGTATGTGTAGTGTAGTGAATTACAGAGAAAAGGATTTTACGGTTAGTATAAAAAATCCTATTTTCTCTTATATTCACCGACCGACACAGCTCCTCTCTTAGCCATTGGGACGTCCCCAAGCAGTGCCAAATGAGGGGTGGGAAAACAGCATAGAAAACTTCATCCACCATGGCAAGTGGGAACTAGTGAAACATTACCCACAAAAAAGAACAGTGCGTGGAGAAATCCACCACAAAACCAGGGTACCCTCAACAGGAGTGTCTACCCACAACCGCATCAAAACTGCAGAATGTAATGCAACAGCGCATTAACTTAACAGTACTGTGTTTTTATCAAAAAACATTATACGATGACACATTTAACATCTCGGTTACTTTATAGTAAGGTTTGGCCACACATTATAATTAAAAATCAAAAAGTAATATACTAGTTTAACCTCTATAAAAATATAAATAATAAAGTCCATACATTTGTATAATATCTAACTTGACGGCCATAGCGGGCTGTTTGGCCAGAATGTTCTTGGCCCACTGAATATATTCTCATAACAATGTTATAAATATAAATCTTTTTAGGAGCTGCCTTGCTTGCTAACATCACATTAGAATTACCTATTATATCTCAGGTACGATATATTTTCTTCTACGTATATACCTATACATTTATTCACCCTCTTATATAATGAAGGAACTTCTTTTTACATCACGGGGAAAAAGGGGGCCTCTTCTTTTTCCCTGTTTTCCCCGTAATAAGTTAAAAAATATGTTTTACCCTAATTACTTTTTTCACCTAGGATGATCGCCTTGCCCCAGTGTCTCTTCTGGGTTGGGAGCCTGTAGCTCCAATTGTCCATCAGTACTAGGGGGTTGGTCTCCCTTTTTACATCTTGCTGGTCTTTTGGCCTTTCCTGTCGGGGCGACCACATTGGAAGGCTTCAAAGGGGTAAAATAACCATCGTCAACATCCACTCTGGTTCTCTGTCATGTTTTTAACTATAAGGCCGCGTACACACGGGCGGACTGTTCGCCCAACTTTGTCCGTCCAACAGTTTCGGCAAACAGTCCGCTCAAAATTAGCATGGACGGACATGGCCACACACGACGAACGAACAGTTTGCTGAAACCGTGCGCGATGACGTGAACGGCACGTACGACGGGACGAAAAATACGACGTCCTATACACTGCATTATAGCTTTCGGCGTGAAAATCCTTTCTGAGCATGCGCGCAACTTTGTTTGACGAACAAGCCTACACATGAGCGGACTGTTCGCTGAAACAAGGTTTCAGCGGACAGTTTTTCGGAAATTCCGAAAAACCTTGTCCGTCCAACTGTCCGCTGAAACTGTCCGCTGAAAGCCCACACACGAGCGGACTGTCCGCCCAAACACTGTTCAGCGGACAAAGTTGGGCGAACAGTCCGCCCGTGTGTACGCGGCCTTAGTCTGATGGAATGTCTATTCAACACGCTGTTCTGAATATGTAAGTGACCATCACAATAGTGAAGTATATACAATATATTATGTATGCATGTCTTTCTGAAGATAAACAATAATTTTTTCTAATGTATATTTAATTTTCTGTTTCAATAGACCATCTTTTATACTTGTACATACCCCTGAAGAAGGAGATGTAGTCTCTCCGAAATGTGTAGGGTATTTCAAGTAACCAGTACATATACAGACTATCAGGGTATTTATACATTCCTTGATTTATGTATTTTCTTAATTTTTTCAATAAAAAAACTTGTTTATATCTTAAAAATCAGATATTGATTGTACGTGCCTTAAAAGCCCACCACTAGGGGTATTCCAATTCTCGCTCATATAGTCCGCCTGCCAGTTCTCCACTCCCGGGATGTAAATGGCCGACAGGGCCGGTACGTGTCACTCTGCCCACCGAAGTATGTAAGCGACCTCCCGTGCGGCGGCTGAGCTTCTTGTTCCTCCTTGGTGATTGACGTATACCACAGCCGTGGCTTTGTCTGACTGGATCCTGATTGGAAGCCCCTGAAGTCTCATCGACCATGTGGAGAGGCACAGCCTGATCGCTCTTAGCTCGAGCAGATTGATCGGCAACTTGGATTCTTCCGCCGACCAGAGGCCCTGAACCCCCACCACTCCACCGTAGCCAGATAGGCTGGCGTCTGTTGTGATCACTGTCCACTTCAGAGGTAGGAATGACTTCCCCGACTGAATCACCGGGGATCTCAGCCACCAATTCAGGGAATCCCTAACTGACTGTGTCAGGGAAATAGGCGCAATCTCACGAGGTACGTTCGTGTTAACGCGCGTGAGCGCCTACGGAAGCATAAGGTAGTTTCAAGACGAACGGCCGACGCTACGTCTAACCAGGCGGGCATACACGGTGATGATACGAACGCGCAACGTACTCGACGTAGCCGTACGATCACCTCGACGCGCTCACGACGTGACCTGGGCACCTCGCCTATTTAAACGTTCGCCTGACAGTGCTGCATCGCTGGATTATCGTCAGCTCCCCTGTGTACCTGTACCCGTGATTTCTGCTATCCGATCTCCTGTGTACCGACCCGGCTTGCTCGACCTGCTCCTGTTGTTCTCCTGGCTCTTACTCCTGGCTTGTACCCGACGTTCCTTGTCTGCTCCCTGCACCCGATCCCGGCTTGGCTTGACTACTCTTCTGGACTTCTGCTGCTCCGCTCTTGGACTTCCTAGCACGGTTGCCCCCCAGAGACTTGTTTACCCAGCTCTTGTCCTCTGCTGCTGCTACCTGGCAACCTGTGCTACTGTGGGCACTGCATCCCTGTGTCATCTTCAGGGTTGTGCTGCGCTTTCGGCCGCAAGGGGAGCCCTCTCAGCATCTCGGCCTCACTCCTGATCGTGACAGTATAATCCAGCCATGTCAGAGGCCGACAGAGGTGACTCCCCAATGGAGGCCATTTTACAAGAAGCTAAGGCCCTTACTCCAGCTATCCAGGAGCTCCAAGAAAGATATCTCTGGCTGAAGGAACACCTGCAGCACTCTCTTGAACCGCCCACCTCCTCTGGTCAAGTTCCTGTTTTTACAACTTCAAACTCTCCAGAACCACGAGTCCCAGCCCCAGAGCGCTTTTATGGGGACCGAAGGAAATTCAGATCCTTCAAGAACTCATGTTTTCTTTACTTCTCCCTGCAACCTCAGACCTTTTCTTCAGAAGCGACCAAGGTGGGGTTCACCATTTCACTATTGAGGGACGATCCCCAGACGTGGGCCCACGGCCTGCTGGAACAGTGCAGCCCTTCTGTGAATACCTTGGATCAGTTCTTCAAGGCTATGGCACGCCTGTATGATGACCCTTTTCGGACAGCTACAGCTGAATCAACCTTGTACGCCCTTCGCCAGGGTGAGCGGCCTGCAGAGGACTATACCGTGGAATTCCATACCTGGAGCTCTGATTCCGGCTGGAATGAAGCAGCACTAAGATATCAATATCGGGTGGGGTTGTCTGAAGCCCTCAAAGATGAGTTAGCCAGGTTAGAGGTTCCCTCTACCCTTGAGGATCTTATCCTACTCACTATCCAGCTCGACAGGCGTCTACGGGAGCGCCAGTCTGAACGCGCTCGGATTTCTTGTTCTATCCAGGCTCCACCTTCAGCTCGCCCAGCAGTCACCTCCGTTCTGAAGGGCATGCCCCATCCCGCTTTAACCTCCGAAGAGAGACTTCATCGCCGACAGGCTCACCTTTGTTTCTATTGTGGGGAATCAGGACATTTCATTAACAACTGCCCCACAAGACCAAGTAAACCAGTCCTCTGCACTCCATTTCACCTTCAGGTAGCAAAGTCGGCTTCCGCTCATATCACCCTTCCGGTCACGTTGATGGTGGCAGGTAAAGGAGTTCTTCTACAGGCAATAATTGACTCCGGAGCCTGTAGCTGCTTCCTGGACTTAACCCTGGCTAAGAGTCTGGCTCTCCCACTTAACCTTTAAGAAACGGAGGTTGACTGTCCATCTGGCCGATGGCTCCTTACCTAGTTCTGGCCATGTCACCAGGGAAACAATACCCATCCTGGCGATCACTGATTCAGGTCATCAGGAATTCCTTAAATTCGATGTTCTGAGTTCTCCGATGTTCCCTGTTATCCTAGGGATTCCTTGGCTACAGGCTCACAACCCCCGGATCGATTGGCTCAAGAAGGTGGTATCCTTCACATCTGCCTATTGCCAACAGCATTGCCTGGATTCCGTATCCCATGACTTGCCCAGTTGTCTGACCGTTCAACCTGTACCCAGTCCAGTTCCTCACATACCAGCAGTTTACCAGGAATTTAGAGATGTGTTCGACAAGAAGAAAGCCGATACCCTACCTCCACACCGCCCCTATGACTGCCCCATCGAGCTATTACCCGGGGCTCCCATTCCCTTTGGCCGGATATTTCCCCTTTCTGAGACTGAACTTGAGGCCCTGAGACAATACATAGATGAGAACCTGGCCAAAGGATTCATTCGTCCCTCTTCATCCCCTGCCGGTGCAGGCATCTTTTTTGTGGAAAAAAAGGACAAGACTTTAAGACCATGTGTGGACTACAGGGAATTAAATAATATTACCCTTAAAAACCGCTACCCACTTCCGCTCATCCCCGAACTCTTCCAAAGATTCCACACCTCACGTATCTTCACCAAACTCGATCTACGTGGGGCTTACAACCTTGTCCGTATCCGGGAGGGGGACGAGTGGAAGACCGCTTTCAGAACGAGATTCGGCATTTCGAGTATTTAGTCATGCCCTTTGGACTATGTAATGCCCCGGCAACCTTTCAGCATTTCATTAATGATATCTTCCGGGAGCATTTAGACCACTTTGTTGTCGCTTATCTTGACGACATTCTTATTTTTTCAACTTCTCTGGAACTTCACAGGGTACATGTTAAGAAGGTACTATGTATTCTTAGAACACATGGGTTATATGTCAAAGCCGAGAAGTGTGATTTCGAAAAGGAATCCATTCATTTCTTGGGACTCATCATTACCACAGGTGAAATTGCCATGGACCCGCAGAAAGTGAAGTCTATCCTGGATTGGCCCGCTCCTTCTGACAAAAAGAGTGTTCAGAGATTCATCGGGTTTGCAAACTTTTACTGAAGATTCATAAGGAGCTTCTCCACCATTGTAGCCCCCATCACTCAGACCACTCGCCAACACACCAAGTTCCACTGGTCCCCAGCAGCTCAGTCCGCCTTTGACCAGCTCAAGACCCTCTTTACCACTGCGCCAATCCTGCAGCATCCAGATCCCGCCTTGCCCTACGTACTGGAAGTTGACGCCTCGGAGGTGGCCACAGGGGCGATTTTATCTCAACGTCAAGGTTCTAAGGCATTACTGCATCCCGTAGCCTTTTTCTCTCGGAAAATGAGTTCCCCAGAGAGGAACTACGATGTGGGGGATCGGGAACTTCTAGCGATTAAAACCGCTCTTGAAGAATGGAGGTATCTCCTGGAGGGTGCCGCTCATCCCATTCTAATTTTTACTGACCATAAGAACTTAGAGTACCTCCGCACAGCCAAACGTCTGAGACCCCGACAGGCCCGATGGGCTTTGTTCTTTTCAAGGTTTAATTTCCACATAACCTATCGCCCAGGATCTAAAAACAGTAAAGCGGATGCTTTATCCCGGATGTTTCCTGATACCCCGGAAGGAGTCCCACCCAGTACAATTTTGTCCCCCCAAAATTTCTTACTGATTCAACCGGATCTAAGGTCTTCAATTGAACAGGCCACTAGTCAGTGCACGGAAACTGAAGTTTCTTCCCTGAGAAGCCAAGGAGGGCTTCTATGGCATCGGGACAAGATTTTTGTTCCTCGGCAAGCCAGGTTACTGGTATTAAAGACTTTCCATGACCACCAACTAGCAGGCCACTTTGGAGTCCGGAAGACGATTGACCTTGCACAGCGGTCCTTATGGTGGCCTACTTTAAGGGCAGACTGTAAAGAATACGTTGACTCCTGTACCATCTGCCAACGTAACAAGGGATCTAATGCCAGACCCTGGGGCCTGTTAAGGCCACTGCCAGTCCCGGAGAAACCATGGAAAGAAATTTCCATGGATTTTATTGTAGAGTTACCTCCCTCTGAAGGGTTTACGACTATCTTGGTGGTAGTAGACCGCCTGTCCAAGATGGCGCATTTTTTGCCGTTAAAAGGGACTCCCTCTGCCCTGGATACGGCAAAAACTTTTATAAAAGAAATTGTCCGATTACACGGGGTACCTGACAGCATCGTATCGGACAGAGGGGTACAATTCACCTCCAAGTTTTGGAAAGAACTTTGTAAATTACTCTCAATTGGAATATGTTTGTCCTCTGCCTATCACCCACAGAGCAACGGTCAAACTGAAAGAACCAACCAGACGTTGGAACAGTACCTGCGATGCTTCTGTTCCTTTTCCCAGGATGATTGGGTCTCCTTGTTACCTTGTGCAGAATTTGCCTATAACAACTGAGTGCATGCCTCTACCAACCAATCACCTTTCTGGGCAAACTACGGATTCCACCCCTCATTTCTGCCTAATACCATTCCTGAATCCTCTGTCCCGGCAGTTCAAGACAGAGTAAACCTCATTCACACAAACTACTAAATACTTCAAGATACCATGAAGAAGGCTCAGGAGGAGTACAAAAGACAGTACGATAAAAGGAAGAGAGTTAACCCTACCTTCAAGACAGGGGATAAGGTGTGGCTTTCAGCAGCAAATCTTAAACTGCCATGTCCATCCCCGAAATTGGGACCTAAATTCCTGGGTCCTTTTGAGATTAAACGGGAGATTAATCCCGTAGCATTTGAACTTGTTTTGCCTGAATCTTTTAAAATCCATCCTGTATTTCATGTTTCCCTTCTTTTTTTTTTTTTTTTTTTAATTTTTTATTTACGGATTGCAGGTAATACAGGGAAAGACTGTAAAAGACATAGATCACTCAGTTTTCCAGGGTAACAAAAACACGCACATAATCAACCAACACTTTGTGGGGGATCAGGGGAAACCAATCAGTTTGCTATAGCAGTGGCCCCAGCCGTGTCTAAACCATCACGTTATCTTAGTCAAATTATCCGTCATCCCAGTGTCCGCTTAGAAATGAGGGCAAACCCCGGGGCAATGCCCTTCCAGGCCCAGGTCGAGGGGTATCCGACATCTGTCACCGTCATTTTATCGGACAAAGAGCTCAGCCGGGACCCTCCCAAGGGTCACCAACCCCTAGCTGGGAAACCGAGGAAACAAAAAAGAGAGGTTTGTGCAATCACCGTGCATTTTAATTATATGAGGGGGTTGGGGGGTAAGGAAAGAGGGGGGAGCAAGCAGTGAGGAGAAGGGGATGGGGGTAGACAGAGTGAAAGTTATGGGGGTTAAGAGTGCTATAGAGCAGATGGGAGAGAGTGAATCAGAGTGGAATATGAGAAGGGATGGAAAGGAGGAGGACTCCGATGGATTCTCACGGCCGGGGCCCTCCCCCTGTATACGTGCCAGAGCCTACAGATAGGATCTGTAAGCGTCGGAAAACCGGAACAAACTCCAGGGCAACCATCGAGCAGTGTGTTCCTCCTCCTTGTCGCCCAGTGCCGAAGTGAGCTGTTCCATACGGTAGATGTCGCAAACTCTCGCAAACCAGTGAGACACCATTGGAGCGGCCCGCTGCTTCCACACGCTAGGTATGCATGCCTGGCTGCACTCAGAAGATGTTTTAAGAGAGACTTGTGATAACTCCTGCACGAGAGTGGGGTCAGATTGAGGAAAATCGCCGCCGGGTCGTTCTGCAGATCGACATTTTCCCTTCTTAAACGTGTTACCTTTAGTCCCTTTTCAGGAAGAGAAGAAGTGCCCCCGCCTCCAGTTCAGGTTGGTGAAGAAACTGAATATGAAGTTGAGTCTATCCTTGACTGTCGTCGGAGAGGTAGGACTATCCAGTTTTTAATCAAATGGAAGGGGTATTCTGCTGAAGAGAACTCTTGGGAACCTGCAAGTTATGTACATGCTCCTAGGCTTATACACAGGTTCCGCAGCCGTTATCCTGAAAAATGGGCTCGTTTGGGCATCCGGAGGCTGCCCCTTGGGGGGAGGCACTGTCAGGGAAATAGGCGCAATCTCACGAGGTACGTTCGTGTTAACGCGCATCAGCGCCTACGGAAGCGTAAGGTAGTTTCAAGACGAACGGCCGACGCTACGTCTAACCAGGCGGGCATATGCGGTGATGATACGAACGCGCAACGTACTCGACGTAGCCGTACGATCACCTCGACGCGCTCACGACGTGATCTGGGCACCTCGCCTATTTAAACGTTCGCCTGACAGTGCTGCATCGCTGGATTATCGTCAGCTCCCCTGTGTACCTGTACCCGTGATTTCTGCTATCCGATCTCCTGTGTACCGACCCGGCTTGCTCGACCTGCTCCTGTTGTTCTCCTGGCTCTTACTCCTGGCTTGTACCCGACGTTCCTTGTCTGCTCCCTGCACCCGATCCCGGCTTGGCTTGACTACTCTTCTGGACTTCTGCTGCTCCGCTCTTGGACTTCCTAGCACGGTTGCCCCCCAGAGACTTGTTTACCCAGCCCTTGTCCTCTGCTGCTGCTACCTGGCAACCTGTGCTACTGTGGGCACTGCATCCCTGTGTCATCTTCAGGGTTGTGCTGCGCTTTCGGCCGCAAGGGGAGCCCTCTCAGCATCTCGGCCTCACTCCTGATCGTGACAGACTGGCTCACCTGGATCTGTCGATCCAGGGACAACTGAGATTTGTCCCACTTTGTCAAAATCTCCTTCTGCATGACTCTGGTGTGGAACTGGGCATATGGTACTGCCTCGAAGGAGGCTACTATGAGTCCCAGGACTCACATGCAGAAGCGGATCGACGACCACTTGCGGTTCATCAGCAGTTTTACCGTGGATCTGAGAGTCTGCACTTTGTCTCAAGGGAGAAAAACTCTCACTTCCCTGAAGTCCAGCAGCAAGCCCAAGCACTCCAGATGCTGAGTCGGTACAATCACCGACTTCTTTAGGTTCAACAGCCACACAAGTTCTTGCAGGGTCTGCATGGTGATAGCCACATCCTCCTCTAATTCTGAGGCGGAAGATGCCCTCTGGAGGAGATCGTCTAGGTATCCCATGATTGCGATCCCACGTTGCCAAAACTGGAGCCAATACCTTGGTAAAGACACGGGGGGGGGGGGGGGTGATGCCAGACCAAAAGGAAGAGCCACAAACTGGTAGTGGGCTTCCCCGACTGCAAATCGCAGAAACTTTTGATGCCAAAGACATATGAGTATGTGCAGGTACGCATCCTGGATATCTGAGGATGCCAGGGAGTCCCCTTGATGGAGTGCAGCGACTACTGAGCGAACTGATTCCATTCTGAACCTCTGCACATTGACAAAGTGATTGAGGGCTTTTAGGTCGTTGGACGTACCCCTTCCTTCTTGGGAACTACAAACAGATTTGAGTAGAATCCCTGGAAACGTTCCAATTCCGGAACCGGTACAACCACCCTGCGACTCAGTAGGTCGCTTATTGCCCCCAAGAGGGCCTCCCGGTGAGCCGGGGATACGGTATGCTGGAGGGGAAGAATCTGTTTGGCGGCCAAGAGAGAAACTCTATCTTGTAGCCTGAGGAAATCAGATCGTAGACCCACTGGTCGGATAGTCGAGAGGACCACTGGGCTGCAAACTCCCGAAGGCAACCCACCACCCGAGACATGGGTGGGGGCAAACCTTCATGCAGTAGCACTTTTGTTTACACGCTTGTTAGGCTTGTGGTTTCAGGGACGTTTTTGTCCTTTCATGGTTGTGCTGACGGGCTGGGGACATTTAGCCGAAGCTCCGGGCGGACGAAAAAGCCGTTTGTGAACGGAAAAAGAGGGCCCTTGCCTACGGCGTGGCTCCTTAGCCTTCCTGGCCTGTGGGAGTAGGGTACTCTTACCACCAGTGGCATTTTTAAAAATGTCATCCAACAAGGCTCCGAAAACCAGTTGCCAAGGAAGGGAAGATCCATCAGGGCTTTCTTAAATGCCTGGTCAGCAGACCAGCATTTTAACCAAATCAGGCGCCTCAGCACCACTGCTGACACTGAAGCCCTGGATAACAGAGGAAGAGTATCCAGGGCCGCATCACAAACATTCATAAGGCCTTGCACTAGTTGGTCTGCTAGTTCCACGCAGACAGGAGAAGCCTGTTGCTCTCCCAATTCACGGTGCAACAGTTTTGCCCACTAAGTTAGTGTCTGCGATACAAGTGCAGATGCCAGTACTGGTCGCACGGCGGACCCCACCACCGTAAACAAGGAACGAGCCCCTGCCTTGGCCTTCCTGTCCGTGGGATCCTTAAATAATGCAGGAGCCCCCTCTACCAGGATCGTAGTTACTTTATTTAACCTGGATACTGGGGGGTCCACGACCGGAGGAGCCGACCACTTCTTGAGAAGGCTCTCCTCAAAAGGGTAACACACCGCTATGGATTTGGGGACCGAAAAGGTCCGTTGCGGGCGACCCCATTCCTTGTAAATGAACTCGTCAAAATAAGTCAGATACGGAAACACCTTGGGTGAACGTGCTGGCTTGCGGGACCCAAAAGGGACCGTTACATAAGCAGAGGGATCTTCAGGGTATCACGCATAGCTGTGATAAGTGCTCCAACAAGCGCTTTGTCACGCACGGACCCGGACAGGGACTTATCCTCACTGTCCGAACGGTCCTGGTCAGTGTCATCTGACAAGACAGAGCAGGGGTCACCAGCCTCAGCAGGACCCAAGTCTGCGTCAGAGCTCTCCCCAAAGGACGGGGGCAGGAGCCGCTTTTTTGCACCCTTTTGCCCACGTGCCGCCTCCATCTTGGCAACGAATGAATTGAGGACTGCTGTCAGGGTGTCCTGGTGCACTGCGCAGTCTGCAGGTGACCCGGTTGCAATTGCCTGGATTTCGGGGGAAGAAACACCAGTTTCTGAAGCCATGCTGACCCTACCCTGTCTGCCACCCAAAGGGGACTTAGGACAGTGACAGTCCCACCCTCCTTACTGCCGCTGGCTGAGGGGCTCTTTCCCGCAGGACTCACCACCCTGAGGGAGAAGCAGAGGAAACAGTGCTGTGTCGGTGGAAGAAGCTGCAAAGTGTGCTCAGGCTTAAAGAAAACGGCCACCCAGCGTCCAGAACAAGGACATAAAACACAGGGAAAATGTCTGTGAGAGCACAGGAGCACATGCTGCCGCTAGAGAACACTAAAGAAACGTATTCAGACTTCAAGAAAATGGCTGCCATGTCCTGTATAGGTACAATCACCAGGAAAATGGCAGCTGAAGCCCAGGAGAGCATGCTGCCCTTGCCCACACCTAAAATGGCTGCAGAATGCATCTCCATGAGGTACAGGGAGAAAATAATGGCGGTGAGCACATCACTGCGCAGGACACCAGCATGGCCTCACAGACACCTTCCTGGGGCATGAAGAACAGGACCCAGGACACAGCTAGCCAGCGCAACCCCCCCCCCCCCAGGTGAGAGCCTCCCCGGATAGCCCCTGCATAGACACACACCGCTCAGCAGCATCCCCAGATGGAAGGGGGAAGCAGGAAGAGGGGGGACATGGAGAGAAGAGAGGGAGGTGAGGGTCCCCTGAATCGACCTTCCAGGGAATGCCCAGCTGCTCAGCCCCGACAAGGCAGGGAGAGCTGTACTTACCAGTCCTACAGAGCTGGGAGACATTCCATCACAGACCCACTCACTGATCAGTACAGGGTGGCTGCTGGCCCCATACTGTGACGCTGATATCAGTAGCCCGGTCATATGTATGCCCCAGAGCATAAAAGCTCACGACCACCTCTGAAGCTGAGGCTTCGTCGTGGCCTGCCTAGCGCGTAGCACAGTGTAAAAATAAAAAATAAAAAGGTAAAATAAATAAGAAAATTACAATTTTTTTTTAAACGCGCCCCATCCCACCAAGCTCACGTGCTGAAGCGAACGCGTACATGAGTAGCGCCTGCATATGAAAATGGTGTTCAAACCACACATGTGAGGTATCGCCGCAATCAGCAGGGCGAGAGCAATAATTCTAGCCCTCCTCTGTAACTCAAAACCTGCAACCAGAATTGTTTTAAATTTTTACAATTATTTTTAAAATACATTTTTTAAGAGTAAAAGTTTGTCGTCATTCCACGAGCGGGCGCAATTTTGAAGTGTGACATGTTGGGTATCAATTTACTCGGCGTAACATTATCTTTCACAATATAAAAAAATGGACTAACTTTACTGTTGTGTTAATAAAAAAATATTTTTTTTTCCAAAAAAAGTTCACTTGTAAGACCGCTGCGCAAATACGGTGTGACAGAATGTATTGCAGCGACCACCATTTTATTCTCTAGGGTGTTACAAAAAAAATGTATAATGTTTGGGGGTTCTAAGTAATTTTCTAGCAAAAAAAACTGTTTAACTTGTAAACAACAGAGGCTTGGTCCTGAAGTGGTTAAAGAGATTCTATCACCTTGCCTTTGTAGTGCAAAGTGACAGTGTTTCAGAAAAGCCCTCCTCCTTGACTCCCTATACACTTACCTCACCTGTGCTACTTTGCAACTTCATGATCTTCCACAGCTAGCTACACTACAGAATATGGAGGAGCATGTAATGTGATCACCTGTGATGGTCCCCAGGCCAACTGTTAGGCCTAAGTATTGTCACATGACTGAGAAAGTGACATTACCACTTCCCTAGGTTAATGGCACAGTAGATCTCAGAGTCAGTTGTACAAAAGCAAGGAGATGCAATGGAGTGCATATGGGGGTCAGGAGATGCAGTCTTGCAACCTCACCCTCAAGATGCCCACATGCTGGAAGCCAAAGTGGGATTGTTATTATTAATATACAGGATTTATATAGCGCTGACAGTTTACGCATCGCTTTACAATTTGAGGGTAGACAGTACAACTACAATACACTTACAATACAGTAGGAATCCGAGAGCCATGCGAGCTTACAATCTAAGATACAAGAGGTAATAACTGTGGGGGATGTGTTGTTTGAGAGAATAAAATGTACAGTTGTTAGGTGGGGGCCAGATAGCCTTCTCTGAAGAGGTACGTTTTCAGGGATAATCTGAAAATGGACAAAGTATGAGATAGTTGGACAGATTGGGGTAGAGCATTCCAGAGGGTGGTAGAGGCTCGGGAGAAGTCCTGGAGGCGAGCATTGGATGAGGTGACAAGGTAGCTAGAGAGCAGGAGGCCTGGGGAGGAACTAAGAGAAAGGTTTGGTTGGTATTTTGAGACTAGGTAAGAGGTGTAGCTTGGGGCCAAGTTGTGGATAGCTTTGTAAGTTATTATTAGTATCTTGAATTTAATTTGTTGTTTGAATGGAAGCCGACAGAATGATTGGCAGAGAAGGGTAGCAGACGCAGAGCGGTTTGTAAGGTGGATGAGCTTGGCAGTAGCATTCATGATGGAATGAAGGGGAGATAGCCTATTTAAAGGTAAGCCAATGAAGAGGGAGTTGCAGTAGTCAATGTGAGAGTGACCACAGAGTGGATTAGAAGCTTTGTGGTGTCTTTAGTTGGGAAGGGGTGTATCTTGGAGATGTTGAGGAGGTTGAGGCAGCAAGCTTTGGACAGCAATTGAATGTGGGGCAGAAAGGATAAATCAGAGTCCAGGATTACACATGGGACCTTGGCATGGGGGGATGGGTTGATAGTTCAGCCGTTGATTTTGACAGAGAAATCAGGGTAAGAGGCACATGGGGGAAGAAAGATCATGATGGATCATCATCAGCATTCAGACTTTACAAAGAATGCAACAAGATATGTAAGGGTGCAATAAGGTTGGCTAAGATAGAACACAAAAGACATAGCGGAGGAGAGAAAAAAAATCCTAAGAAATTCTTTAAGTATATAAACAGTAAAAAAGGGAGGACAGACCATATTGGCCTAATAAAGAATGAGGAAGGACATCTGGTTACAAATGATGCAGAGATGGTGAAGGTATTGAATTTATTTTTCACAAGGGAATCAGGGGGCTTCAGTAAACAAAACTGCAGTGTTTGTTCTCATGACACATCACAGGAAGCACCCTCATGGCTAACAGAGGACAGAATTAGAAATACTAGGGAAACTTAACATTAAATAAATCACCGGGACCAGATGGCTTGAACCCGAGGGCACTTAGGGAACTCAGTCAAGTAATTGCCAGACCATTGTTCCTAATTTTTACTGACAGTCTACTGACTGGAATGGTACCAGCTGATTGGAGAAAAGCCAATGTAGCACCAATATTTAAAAAAGAGCCAAAATACATCCCTGGGAATTACAGACCAGTTAGCCTAACATCAATAGTATGCAAGCTCTTGGAGGGGATGATAAGGGACTATTATACAAGATTTTAGTAATGAAAACTGTATCATTAGCAGTAATCAGCATGGAGTCATGAAGAATCGTTCTTGCCAAACCAATCTATTAACCTTCTATGAAGAGTTGAGCTGCCAGCTAAAGGAAGACCCGTAGACGTGGTGTATCTGGATTTTGCAAAAGCATTTGACACAGTTCCCCATAAACTTTTACTGTAAGTAAGGTCTGTTGGCATGGACCATAGGGTTAGTACATGGATTGAAAACTGGCTACAAGGGTGAGTTCAGAGGGTGGTGATAAATGGGGAATATTTGGAATGGTCAGGGGTGGGAAGTGGGGACCCCCAGGGTTCTGTGCTGGGACCAATCCTGTTTAATTTGTTCATAAACAACCTGGAGAATGGGGTAAACAACTCAATCTCTGTATTTGCAGACAGCACTAAGCTAAGTAGGGCAATAACTTATCCACAGGATGTGGAAACCTTGCAAGAAGATCTGAACAAATGAACGAGGTGGGCAACTACATGGCAAATGAGGTTTAATGTAGAAAAATGTAAAATAATGCATTTGGGTGGCAAAAATATGAATGCAATCTACTCACTAGGGGGTGAACCTCTGGGGGAATCTAGGATGAAAAGGACCTGGGGATCTTAGTAGATGATAGGCTCAGCAGTGGCATGCAATGCCAACATGCTGTTAACAATGCAAACTGGATATTGGCATGCATTAAAAGGGGATTAACTCCAGGGATAAAGCGATAATTCTCCCACTCTACAAGACTTTGGTTCAGCCTCACCTGGAGAATGCTGTACAGTTCTCAACACCAGTCCTCAGGAAGGATGTACTGGAAATGGAGCGAGTGCAAAGAAGGACAATAAAGCTAATAAAGGGTCTGGAGGATATTGGTTATGAAGAAAGGCTGCGAGCACTGAACTTATTCGCTCTGGAGAAGAGGCGCTTGAGAGGGGATATGATTTCCATTTACAAATACCGTACTGGTGACTCCACAATAGGGATAAAACTTTTTCACTGAAGGGAGTTTAATAAGACACGTGGCCACTCACTAAAATTGGAAGAAAAGAGCTTTAACCTTAAACTGCATAGAGGGTTCTTTACTGTAAGCGGCAACGATGTGGAATTCCTTTCCACAGGCGGTGGTTTCAGCGGGGGCGTCAATAGTTTAAAAAAACTATTAGCTAAGCACCGGAACATACAGGGGATATACAATATAATACTGAAATATAATCAAACACATAAATCATCGACTATGTAACTATGGGCTCGGTTTTGGATAGGTTGAGTCTGAGTAAGTGATGCAACATCCAGGCAGATGTGTCTATTAGTAAGTTGGTAATGTGTGAGGAGACTGATCTAGTGAGCTGGGGGGGGGGGGGTAGAAAGATAGATTTGGGTGTCATCCACATAGAGATGGTATTGAAAGCCATGGGGGGCTGACCCAGGGAGGAGGTGTAGATTGAGATTAGGAGAGGTACAAGAACAGGACCTTAGGGTGGAGAAAGGAAGAGGAAGGAGGAAGTAGAGCTATGACACTGGAGGTGCTGTGGGATAGGTGCTGTAGGATGAGTACCCATGAAGAGTACAGTCACGGAGACTAAAGGTGTGGAGTTTTTTGAGGAGGAAGGGATGGTCCACTGTGTCAAAGGCAGCAGAGAAGTCCAGAAGGAGTAGTACAGAATAGTGTTGGTTTTAGCTGTTAGTAGGTCATTAGTGAGTTTAAGGAGAACAGTTTACGAGGAGTGTTGAGGGCGAAATCCAGACTGAAAGGGATTAAGAAGTTCATTCTTAGTCAGATAGTTGCTCAGTCGGTTGTAGACCAGTCGTGCAAGGAGTTTGGAGAAGGGGAGTAAGGAGATGGAGCGAAGGTTTTTAGGAATGGTGGGGTCCAATGAGGGCTTTTCAAGGATGGGGGTAAATAGCGCATGTTTTTAGAGAGTTGGGGAAGATGCCAGAAGAGAGTGAGAGATTGAATAATTGAGTTAGAGATTGTAGAATAGAGACAGAGGGTGACCTTAGCATTTGCAAAGGAGCAGGATCCAGGAGGCAGGTGGTTAGATGGGTGTTAGAAAAAAGTTTAACAACCTTGTTAATACTAGCAGGGCTGAACGAGGGAAGTAATGATTGCACCTGTGCACATGGGGTGTTAACTGCTTCCTGACCGGCGCATGACGATGTACATCGGCAGAATGGCATAGACAGGCACATGGGTGTACAGGTACGTCCCTTTAAATGTGCCGCCGTGCCATCGCGTGGGTGCCGGTTGGGACCTCCGTGAGTCCGATTGCGGATCGCGCAGAATCGATCCCCGTGGGATCACCCGTGATCGTCTCATGGGGAGGAAGAACGGGGAGATGCTAAAGTAAACAAGCTTCTCCCTGTTCTGCCTAGCAACAGTGACACTGATCTATGCTCCCTGTGATTGGAGCAGAGATCAGTGATGTGTAAAACACAGCCATGCTCCCTGCAGTTAGCAACACGCCCCTAGGACACACTTAACCCCTACACTGCCACCTCCTGGTTAACCCCTTCATTGCCAGTGTCATTTACACAGGAATCAGTGCATTTGTATAGCACAGATTGATGTATAAATGACAATGGTCCCAAAAATGTCCGATGTGTCCGCCATAATGTCTCAGTCACAATAAAAATCGCTGATTGCCACCATTACTAGTAAAAAAGCCATAAAACTATCCCCTATTTTGTAAACGCTATAACTTTTGTGCAAACCAATCAATAATCACTTTTTGCTTTTCTTTTTACCAAAAATAGGAATACGTATCGGCTTTTTATAGCGCAAAAAATAAAAACCGCAGGGGTGATCAAATACCTCCAAAAGAAAGTTATATTTGTGGAAAGAAAAGGACTGCAATTTTGTTGGGGAGCCACATCGTATGACCGTGCAATTGTCAGTTAAAGCGGCTCAGTGCTGAATCGCAAAGTGGTCTGGTCTTAAGCCAGAAAAATGGTCTGGTCTCAAAGTGGTTAAGTGGGGGAGATTTCTGTGCATTGGAGATCTCCTCGCGCATTGTATCAATCTTATTTTTGAAGTGATTGGCGATCTCCTGGGCAGTGAGTGAGTTGGTAGGTGGAGGCAGTGGAAGACAAAGTAGAGAGTTAAAGGTAAAGAAGAGTTGACGGGACGGGATGAGAGTGTGTTAATGAGAGTGGTAAAATAGGTCTGCATGGCAGTGAGGAGGTAGGAATAGTATTTTTGGAGGACAGATTTATATTGGTTGAATTCTTCCTGGGAAGTGCACTCAAGTTGCGTGGCTACATTTTCTGAGACGTTTAGGGTTGTCTATTTTGCCAGGGTTGTAGATGTGGGGGCCTGATTCTGTGTGCAGTGAGGGGGACGAGCTTGTCTAAGGAGGAAGACAGTGAGCTGTTGTAGACAGAAGTGGCTAGGTTGGGGCAGGACAGGGGTGAGACTTTGTCATAGAGGTGGTCAGTAGCAGAGTAGAGAAAAGAAGGGGTGAGGTGGCAAAGGTTTGTACTGGTAACTGTTAGGCAGTTGGTGAAAGAGGAGGTGGAAGACTGGGAGAGAGCGAAACAAATAAGTTGGTGATCAGAGAGTGTGGGAGGATTGTTGGAGAGGTTGCATAGATAGGAGAAAACAAGGTCAAGGGTGTTTTCATTGGAGTGAGTAGGAGCCTGTATCCATTGCTTCAGGTCATGAGATGAGATTAGACTGAGAAGTTTAGAAGTAGTAGTATTAGCATTACCAAGGATGTTGAAGTCGCTGAGAATGATTGTGGGGTTTTCAGAAGAGAGAATGTAGGGTAACCACACAGAGAGGTTATCAAGGAAGGTTGATCCAGGGCGGCGGTAGATGACAGCAATTCTTAGAGAAACAGGAGAATATAGACCAATACAATGTGCCTCAAAAGGGGAGAGCGTCAGAGAGGGAGGTGGGTGAAGTACCTGATAGGTGCTGCATGGAGCTAGAAGGATTCCCACTCTGCCTCCCTTTCGTCCACTGGGTCGAGGGGGAGTGAGTCCAGAGACGGCCACAATGGGAAAGGAAAGTAGGAGAAGCAGTATCAGATTCATGAAGCCACGTTTCAGTAATGGCAAATAGGTTAAAGAAATTTGTGATAAAGAGGTTGTGGAGGGAGGTGAGTTTGTTGCAGGCAGAACATAGGGCACAGGAGATGGAGAGGATGGGTTGGGTAAGTAGATGAATACAGACTAAGTTCTGTGGATTTCAGCTGCTGCCAGAGGGTGTAGGGTGATGGGAGCCAAACTATTGAGGCCCAGGATGTAGGAATATGTCACCAGAGGTTAGGAGAAGCAGAAGGGTAAGAGAGATAATGTGGGAGTGTGATTTATATGAAGGGACATGCCTCAGTGTCCTGGAAGTTTTATCAGTATGTGGATGTAGAATTAGCAGGAGTTGTTAAGTGAAAATGCAAGTGTCAGCTGTGTCCTTACATGTACAATTGAACAACAGAACTGTTCAGGATAACATAACACATTATTAGCAAAAATAATTTGGCAGCTGGATTTCAATCCATGCCCAACTCTACAATACCCATAAGCTACACCTAGATTTGGGTATGGGAGGAAGACAAGTGAAAGCTAACACTTAATAGTAATACTAAACACTTAATATTATGGTATTAAAAAAGCACTTTGTATCAATGGTGACAAACTCTACAACCCAATGCGCAGACTGGTAATTGCTGCCTTGGTGTTTCAGTACATACAGGACCATTCATAACATACTACATCAAAGTCAAAAGTAAAGCCAGCCTGTGGTTCTAATAATGTTCACAGAGTGGTGACATAACTCACTTTAAGGATGGTTGTCAGTGAATAGAGTTTTCATTTTGTTTAAAGTTTATCGTAAAATAGCACAACTGTCTCAGATTTGCGGGCAAAAAATCAGAATCAGAATTCCATATGATGTTTCAATAGATATTAATACATAGTATTCCATTTTATTAGCAATGAAAAACAGTTCGGTAAAATAAGTGGGTAAAAAAGTTAGTAGATATCTCCTATAAAAAAGACAAAATATTAAAGTGTATGTCCAGGTTACTCTGTTACTTGACTTTCTACTAAAATCTTCCTGGAACAGAGAGCATACTGGTATTGAAAGTACTCATTCTGAGGTTGTTTTTAATATTGAATCGTATGGCAAGACAGTAAACCATACACATAACATCAAGTTGTGCAAATTTTCAGTTCTTTGTGAACAGATTTGCTAGAAAAACATTTGGAAAGGAGTATGCAATACAAAAATATAGGTGGTGCAGCGTCACTGATATTGTGGTCATCCTTTTGGCAGTTCAGTCATGGAAAATACAACTTCCTATATAAACTGTTCTAGTCAAGAACAGAAAGGAACACATTGCTCTTTGGTTGGCTTCATAAAAAAACTGAGGTTAGAGAAAGACCGTGGGGTATTTATGAATCTAGTTATTCACTTAGCAAAGTGAACTGAAATTAATAAGAGAAAGCTGTGTTCACTTTGCATACTCAGTCTTGTGCTAGATTTCTTTTTATAACCGCTTCCCTCCCATAGGACATCATATGAGTCGAGATATTGTGATGATGCCTGCAGCTACAGGCATCATCCCGGTTAGAGATGGACGAACTTCCGATGGCCAAAAGTTTGAG
Source organism: Lithobates pipiens (assembly GCF_037356315.1). Taxonomy (NCBI): domain Eukaryota; kingdom Metazoa; phylum Chordata; class Amphibia; order Anura; family Ranidae; genus Lithobates; species Lithobates pipiens. Next base: position 157,219,159 of record NW_027507789.1, on the reverse strand, counting down.
AACCGCAAAGTTTTCGGCGGATCACCATTGACTTCAATGGCAGGCAAACTTTAAAAACCTACAGGTCATATTTCCAGCCACAAAATACTTACTAGCTGTGCACATAGTCCCCCCACATGGCCACTGACATAACACATGTATGAAGTGAATCTGGGATCGACAACTACAAGCATTCTTTTTTTATCTGTGAAATTTTGACAATTCAGGACTCAGGAGCGCATGAAGGCAATGGAGGAGAGGAAAGGTCAGGGTTGGCCATAAAGAGGGTACAGGAGATGATCACCAGCACCGTGATATAGAGCACTGACACCAGCACCGTGATATAGAGCACTGACACCAGCAGTCTGCTGAGTGGCGGTTGTTGCTACCTCCTCTTCCTGATCCAATGCCAAGAGTGGCTGCGCATCGGAAATGTCTTGATATGGATCGGAAAATAATTCCTGTGACTCAAGGACCTTTGTGGACCTAGTAGCTAGTGATTTGCAGACTGTACCTCAGTCCCTACACCAATAAAAGACTGCTGCAGAATAGGGCAGTAATCTGCAGCACAGCCCTGCACCAGCACCCTATATATTGTACACCTATACCAGTCCTAACAAGGACCTTTGTGGACCTAGTAGCTAGTGATTTGCAGACTGTACCTCAGTCCCTACACTGATAAAAGTCTGCTGCAGAAACCAGCAGTAATCTGCAGCACAGCCCTGCACCAGCACCTTATATATTGTACACCTATACCAGTCCTTAAAAGGACCTTTGTGGACCTAGTAGCTAGGGATTTGCAGACTGTCCCTCAGTCCCAACACTGATAAAAGACAGCTGCAGAATCGGGCAGCAGTCAAGTATAATATTCTTTCTATATTTGGAAGAAAGTATATTATACGTGTACAACCCTATATACTGTACACCTATACCAGTCCTTAAAAGGACCTTTGTGGACCTAATAGTAATAGCTAGTGATTAAACTGACTGTCCCTGCTGCACACAGCGTCCTGTCCCTCCCTACACTGACAAAAGACAGGCTGCTGCAATCACCAGCACAGCAGTGCACTGAACCCTATATACTGTACTACACCTATACCAGTTCTTAAAAGGACTTTTGTGGACCTAATAGCTAGCGATTTGTGTCACTACAGTCTGTCGCTGCTCTACACAGCATCCTGTCCCTAAACTGACATAAGACAGAATGTAAAATGGCCTCCAGATCAGGTCTATTTATAAGGTAGGGGGAATGTCCAATTGCCCATGTGCTGAAATGTCTCAATTGGCTGTCCTGTACCCCATGATGGATGTGTCATCATGGGTCAAAGTTCTTTCACACTGTAAACACATATGTCCGCCGGGCGAACAGCGGCAATAATCCGCCGATCAGGCGAATCGCGAACACGCAAAATTCGCCGCGAACCGACCTCCGGGCGAACAGTTCGGCCATCCCCAATCCCAGTATCTTTTTTTTATTATGGATTAGTTTACAGGCAGCGGGAGGAGATGTCCTCCCGCTGCATCTCAAGGCTCCCCCGTGCAAATAGGGAGCCTGGAATATGATCCGGCAGTGCCACATGTGACTGGGTATTCAAAATGAACATAGGTTAAATTTAGTTACTAACATTCACAAAGTGAACATTCAATTTACTAGGTGGAAAGTAGAGATGCATCGGTATCGTTGCTGATACTGAGCATTTTCACAGGTACCCGTGAAAATGCTCCCGATACTGAAACCAATACTTTGCGGTGCGACTTGCGTCAATACAAAATGAATGGTCTCAAATCGCGCTGTAAAGAATCACATGTGATTTCTCCCACTGCTCGTGTGTGTGTATAGAAAAGGAAAAGCGCCATCTAGTGGGCAGTATTTAAAAATTTTAGAAGTCGCATTAAGTACAGTTCAAATGTAAAATGTTCTGGTCCCGCTGATAGAAAATCATGGCCACTGGAGGTGCTCACAAGGCTAGAGGAGATGCATAGGTGGTCCACCCTCTAGCTGGACAAAAGGAGGAAAATAATTCCTACGAAGAAGGTCACCACTGCAGAGCAACTACGGCTGAATAAAAATGATGTTTATTATAGAAAAATGCACCATAAAAATTACACAGAGATTCCAAGTGAAAAAACTCCTCCACAACTCAATTAAAAAGACAACGTCTTGAGGAACATTGCAGCTGCACACACATCCATACAATCCAGCAATCACACCGTGCAGATCTAGGTATTATTTAGCAATCACTTGCAGATTAGTTTAAGTACTAAAGAGTTAATACAATTCCTAGGATCCACTGCTATAATGTGTGTATTCACTAGTGTGGAGGCTACAGAGCGGCTCCAAATGGATAAAGTCCAGGAATAATCTTGTGTAGGGAACTGTTAACAAAAAAGACTTCCTTAAAGGGGTTGTATTCCTTCGTGTTTTTTCACCTTAATGCATCCCATGCATTAAAGAGGTTGTAAATGTAGCGGCGGGCTCCTGAAGAGCATGCGCTATGGGTTTTTCAAAGATAAACTTTACCCAAACTGCAGTTTGATTTGGGTCTATTTGCCTAAATTTGACTTCTGTATCAGTCTGACTGGACCTTGAGATGTTCAGCCTGGCCACAGGGGGCACTGTCTCTGGTGGCAGGCGTGGAACTATGGTCTGGTCAGGCGCTTAAATTACTCTCTCTCCGAGTCAGGTCAGTGGGAGTGGCCCTCTGGGAGAGGGTATTTAAGATGTGGATGTCACATGGTTCGGGGTTCCGGTCCAGTATGATGTGCTGATTACATGGTCCTGGTCCTCCTGACCAGCCCCCAAGAAGGCTATGGCCTGGGGTGCGGATCCACCCGACTTTAATGCCTCGGGCTGGCTAACCCGAGACAGGGAAACTAAAGGAGGATTCTGAGGTGGTTTGGTGCCATCTCCGGTCCGGGAGAGACCCATTGTACTTCAAGCATTCCAGGGGAGAACTCTTTAGAAGAACACCACGTACGGGTTGGTTTTCTTAACAAGAGCCTGGAAGGGCTGAAGTAACCGAGAGAATCCAGTCTTGTGGATATCGTGAAAAGATGAAAGATCTAGGTATCCTACAAGTGTTCTACAGCTTAGTTTCCCTACGTGTTCTGCAACAACGTCAGTGACAAAGACTTTGTTCCCGAGTAAGCACCTAGTTGGCTGCTAGGCCTTGTGAGAAAGGGACTGTCCAACCTGAGTGTTCATCCAGCTGCGAATGGCTATTCTCTGGATGCAGTCAAAGTAAGCAAGTTCTTTAACGTTTTTGGACTTTGACATTGAGAGTACCTGAACTTCCTTCCCAACCCTCTGATCCCAAGTTGAAACACTGTTCAATGGTTTGAGTTTTTGCAAATAAAATCCATTCAAGTGGATCTATTGTCAGTCTCAAGTTACTGGGCCATCTACCACAGAACATCCCCTAGACGTGCAACAAGGAGAACGGAAGGTAACGGTAAGCCCAAAAATAACCAGCAGCTCCTTCGGGGGTTAGCACTACATAAGAAAAACACCTGTCAGTGACCGGCCTCCCAGCCCCCCGTTTTACTTACCTGAACCCTCAAACTTGTGACATGGAGACGCGCTGTCTCTCTGCCTGGGGTTCTTGGCTCTTGATTGGATAGATTTATAGCAGTGCAGCCATTGGCTCCCACTGCTGTCAATCAAGTCCAATGACGCGGGTGCCTGGGCCGAGTCCTGCATTTGACCTCTATGGACAGCGAATGCTGGACTCAGGAACGCACCGCAAGGTAAACCCCTTGAAGAGCGCTTCTCCCAGGGGGTTATCTGATGTGGGGAGGAGCCGAGAGAGCCACGAGGGACCCCAGACCAGGTTCGGGGTAACTCTGTGCAAAACGAGCTGCACAGTAGAGCAAAGTATAACATGTTTGTTATTTTAAAAAAAAAAAAACATTTAAGCCCCGTACACACGAGAGGACTTATGTCCGACAGACTTCCGAAGGAGTTCCGTCGGAGTTCTGCTGGAATTTCCGACGGAGTTCTGACAGACTTTTCGGCTGAGCGGACTTGGCCACACACGATCACACTAAACTCCGACGGATTCGAATGTGATGACGTACGACTCGGCTCGAATAAGGAAGTTCATAGCCAGTAGCCAATAGCTGCCCTAGCGTCGGTTTTAGTCCGTCGGAGTAGCATACACACGAGCGGATTTTTCGAAGGGGACCGGGTCCGGCGGAGTTCCTTCGGAAAAATTTGAAGCATGTTCCATATTCTAAAGTCCTTCGGACTTTGGCAAGTCAAAAGTCCGTTGCAGCCCACACACGATCGGATAGTCTGACGGACTCAGTCCTTCGGACTTTGGATGTTGAAAAGTCCGCTCGTGTGTACGCGGCATTAGTGTCACTTTAAGGTGAAAAAATTTCCGTCACTGACCAGCCCCCCCCCCCCCTTCTCTGTTTTACTCACCTGACCCCTTTCGTTTCCATGCCAGAGATGCACTCTACCTCTCTGGCTGGGGTCTCGGCTCTTGACTGGATAGATTGATAGCAGCGCAGCCATTGGCTCCTGCTGTCAATCAAACTCAATGAGGCGGGCGGCCAGGGGCGGGGCTGAGTCTGGCATTCTGTGTCTATGGACACAAATGCAGGACTCGGGAGTGTGCCCACATGGTAACCCCCAGGGTGGGGAGGAGCTGCGAGCGCCATTGTGCAAAACGAACTGCACAGTGGAGGCAAGTATGATATGTTTATTATTTGAAAAAAAAAATTAAGGTTTACAACCCCTTTAACCACTTCAACCCTGGGAGAATTTACCCCCTTCCTGACCAGAGCACTTTTTGCCATTCGGCACTGCGTCGCTTTAACTGACAATTGCGCAGTCATACGACTTGGCTCCTAAACAAAATTGAAGTCCTTTTTTTCCCACAAATAGAGCTTTCTTTTGGTGGTATTTGACCATCCCTGCGGTTTTTATTTTTTGCGCTATAGACAAAAAAAAGCGTCAGTTTTGAAAAAAAGCATTATTTTTTACTTTTTGCTATAATAAATATCCCCCAAAAATATATAAAAAAACTATTTTTTTCTTCATTTTAGGCCCATACGTGTTCTTCTACATATTTTTGGTAAAAAAATAAAAACCGCAATAAGTGATTATTGATTGGTTTGCGCAAAAGTTATAGCGTTTACAAAATAGCGGATAGTTTTATTGCACTTTTATTAATATATATATTTTTTTTTTAAATGAAGTGAATTTTATCATAACTGCGACATTATGGCGGACACATCGGACATTTTTTGGACCATTGTCATTTATACAGCAATCAGTGCTATACAAATGCACCGATTCTTGTGTAAATGACACTGGCAGTGAAGGGGTTAACCACTAGGTGGCAGTGTAGGGGTTAAGTGTGTTTTAGGGGCGTGTTGCCAAACTGTTCTGTCGCTACATGTCGACAGAAGTGATCCGCTTCTGGGTCCAAAAAGAGTAGGCGTTCCCACTCCCCCAGGTACAAGTTGGCGTATGCCAGGGCACAACAAGTGCCCATGGCAATGCCTTGTACCTGGAGGTAGTGGGAACCGCTAAAAGAGAAAAAATTGTGGGTGAGTATGAACTCAAGAGCATGAATAGTAAAGTCAGACAGCTGTTCAGAATACAGCTGTGTAGTTGATAAAATGTGACGAATAGTGGTGAGACCTAGAACTGTATAGGGCCTCCACGTCGACGGCGACTAAAATAGTGTCACCATCGACGCAGAGGCCCTCAGGAATACGGAGAAAATGAGTGGTATCCTGTACATAAGATGGTAATGCAACTACCAAAGTGTTACAGATCAGCTGCGGATAGGGTGACCACATTTCCAAACTGCCATTCAGGGACAGCCCCCCAGCCCCCCTCCACCCCCCCGCCCCACCCCCCCCCCCCCCCCCCCCCGCCTGCCCATCAAATATTTTTTTTTTATACTTTTGTTTGCCAATTTTTGGGAAAAAAAATGCAAACAGTGGTAACCACTCCTGTAAGCCGCATCTTTGGAGCAGTGAAGGAGCGGGTGTATACACCGCTCCTAAACCGCTCCTGCCCATTGATCTGAATGAGAACCACTAGCAAAGCGCCACTGCGGCGGCGCTTTGCAGGTCATTTTAAGCCTTTTTCGGCCGCTAGTGGGGTGGTTTTAAATAGCGCCACTAAAACAACGGTAAAGCGGCGCTAAAAATAGTGCCGCTTTACTGCCGACACCCAGGGCGGCACAGTGTGAAAGGGGTCTAATACCAAGCTGGTCACACTATTTGAAATAGATAGCCAGACTTTCTGCCACACAGAAATACATATGTGTAAAAAAAAAAAAAAAAAAAAAAAAAGGAAATAAAATAAATAGAAAAAAAACAGGATATTTTATTGTTACGAACATACAGTATCAGATTCTAAAAGGAACATTGTTAAAAGCAATATATGATTCATTACAAGCATGCATATTCTCATGGAATAGTTTTAGTGAGTGAGTAGTGTACAAACCTGGAAGTTTGGCTGACGGGTTGTGGCCCTTGTGGGTGGGAGGAGGCTCAGGAGGAGAGAAGTCAGGCTGCTGGCTGCTGGACTGGCAATAAGCTGCATGCAGCGGGAGTAGTCAGCTCTGGCACTGGCACTGGACAGTGGCACGGGCTTCCGTGGGGGATCCTGGATTACCAGCAGCATGGACTAGAGTCAGGAGGAGGAGGAGATACAGAAAATGCTCAGCTGCTCTCTCCCTCTCTCTGCTGCGGCTGGAGGCGGAGAAGGAGAAGAGGAGGTGGGTGGACTCGGAGGCGCACTGCTCAGCGCAGGGATAGCTCTGGATAGCCTAGATCAGCCAACGTCACTGGTTGCTAGATGCGAGGAGGGGCCGCCCTAGCAACCAGTTTGTTCGACTGCTTCGGCAATGTTTATCAGGGTGGTGGACTGGCGGTATGTTTTTTTTTTCATTCCGGGACACTGTATTGTCCCAGAATGAAGGTGCCCGGGACCAGGGACACAAATATGCATTAAGGGACAATCCCGGGCAATCCGGGACACGTGGGCACCCTAGCTGCGGAGTTGTGCACTGTCTGGTGTTCAGCTCTGTGCACTCTCCAGCTATGGGTGTCAACGCCCTTCACCTGTTGCCTAATATATGACTCCTTCCTGCTACTTCCTGTCCAGCCCTCATGTCCTGCTTCTCTATTTAAACCCCTTTCAAACCTGCTACTGGTTGCTTGAGCAACGTTTGTTCCTAGCTCCCCTGCATAACCTGTTTACCTGTCTTCTCGTGACCTGATCTTCTGTGTACCGACCCAGCTTGTTCTGATTACGTTGTCTGCAGCCCGCCCTGACCTTGGCTCACTACCTGGCTTTCCTTGCTTCATCCATCCATCCTTGTCTACAGTGTCTTCGGGTACTTCCCTAGCGAGCAGGGTGAACCCGGGGGTTGTGACCTGGGGTCAGCACGCAGCTAAGTCCAAACCTTTGTGAGAGGGTCACTGGCGGAACACCGGCTGACTCTTAGATTCCACTCCCTGGGGGATCCTGTGTCACCTAGGGGTTCACTGTAAGTAGTACCGTGACAGTTTGCTCAAGCCATGAGCGTCTCTGAGAATCGGCCATTGACCGAGGATCCCATGCAACATCTTGTTCAGAGACTTAACTCCCAGCAAGCTAATCAAGAGCAAATAATGCTGGTTCTCCAGGATCTGGCCTCTCGTCTGGATCATAGGCAACTCGCTGCAACTTCAGCTCCTCCCGTTCCTGCTCCCGCTTCAGTTGCTCCAGTCTTACCTGCTGCACCTGGCAATCCCCTGCCTACATCTGCCGTCACCACCTCGGTTCTCCGGTGATCCTAAGGCTTGTCTGGGCTTCATTAATCAGTGTTCCATCCACTTCGAACTTTCCAGCCACCATTTTCCTACTGATCGCACCAAAGTCGCATACATCATCTCTCTCCTCTCCGATGATGCTTTAGCCTGGGCCTCTCCACTCTGGGAATCACACGCTCCTATCACCTCTGACCTCCAGCTCTTTTTGGATGCATTTCGGAGAACTTTTGATGAGCCTGGCAGAGCGTCTTCGTCTGCTGGGGCCCTCCTTCGCCTTCGTCAGCAAGAAATGACAGTCGGCCAATACGCAGTTCGATTCCGTATGCTAGTCGCTGAACTCAAATGGAATAATGAGGCTCTTACTGCTACCTTCTGGCAAGGCCTATCTGACCGTGTCAAGGATGAACTCGCTGGACGCGCCATTCCTACCACATTGGATGACTTAATCACATTGAGCATTCAAATTGACATTCGCTTTCAGGAGCGGGCTCTGGAGAAATTCAGATCCAGTCATCCCCCTGCTGGCCATCCAGCACAGGTAGTCCAAAGATTGGTGCAATCCTCTCCGTCTTCGACCTCTCACGTGTTGGAAGAACCTATGCAGCTTGGGCGAACCCGCCCCACTTTATTGTGGCGATAAAAGACATCTTTTGAACTCCTGTCCACTCCGTCCGGGACTGCAGGGTCTAGCTCACTCAGAGGGAGGTGATCTAGACCGATCCGTTAATTTTCCTCGTTTCACCCTTCCCGTAGCTATCCGCAGGGCTCAGAATGCTTATCAACTCTCTGCATACGTGGATTCTGGATTCTGGTGCTGCCGGGAATTTCATTGAACAGTCTGTAGCTTCCGAGTTGGGCATCGCCTTTGGCTATGCCTCTCTCCGTGACCGCAGTAGACGGCTCCTTCTTGCCTATGACTCTAATCCGTTTTAAAACCTCTCCTATAGAGTTACGCATTGGGGCTTTGCATAGAGAGGAGATCTCATATTGCCTAAATCTTCCAGTCCCATCATCCTGGGCCTCCCATGGTTGCAGAAACACTCCCCACATCTGGACTGGAATTCTGGACAAGTATTGGCTTGGAGCCCTCCATGCCAACATCGGTGTATTTCCAGGGTGCTAACTCCTTCTTCCATTCCTCTTGCTGAGACCTCCACTACTCCCATGTTGCCTGCCCAATATCAATCCTTCCAAGATGTTTTCTGCAAAATGGCCACCGATCGCCTTCCTCCTCATAGAGACTTTGACTGCTCCATTGAGCTTTTACCTGGGACCGCTCCTCCCCGTGGCCGAGTCTACCCTCTATCTATCCCCGAGACACAAACCATGTCTGAATACATTCAGGAAAACCTGCAAAAGGGTTTCATCAGGAAATCTAACTCACCTGCCGGAGCCGGGTTCTTCTTTGTAGCGAAAAAAGATGGTTCACTCCGTCCATGCATCGACTACAGGGGTCTTAACGCCATCACCGTGAAGAACTGATACCCTCTTCCTTTAATTTCCGAACTCTTTGACAGACTGCGAGGTTCTCAAATCTTTACTAAATTGGATCTTAGAGGGGCCTACAATTTAATAAGAATCCGGGAAGGAGACGAATGGATGACCGCCTTTAACACCAGGGATGGGCATTATGAGTATCTTGTGATGCTCTTCGGCTTATGCAATGCCCCAGCGGTCTTCCAAAATTTTGTTAACGAGATCTTTCGCGACCTTCTGTATGTCTGTGTTATCATATATCTGGATGATATTCAAATTTTCTCGCCAGACTTACCTACCCATCGTCTTCACGTAAAAACTGTGCTACAGCGTCTACGGGACAATTGTCTATATGCAAAATTGGAGAAGTGTCTATTTGAACAAACACAAGTTCCATTCCTGGGCTATATAATCTCGTCACAAGGTCTCTTCATGGATCCAGCCAAACTTCGGGCCATCTCCAAGTGGCCTCAGCCCTCTGGTCTTAAAGCCACCCAATGCTTTTTGGGCTTCACCAATTACTACCGCCAATTCATTCGCAACTACTCCACCTATTACATCGCTCACCCGCAAAGGTGCAAATGCTCGGCTCTGGTCCCCTGAAGCCATTGAAGCTTTCCGCAAACTCAAGGCAGCCTTCTTCTCTGCCCCTATTCTTCTACGCCCGGACATTACTAAACCCTTTTCTTTGGAGGTAGATGCCTCTTCTGTAGGAGTCGGGCCGTCCTACTCCAAGCTCAGCAGGGAAAGTCTCAACCTTGCGGATTCTTTTCCAAGAAGTTTTCTGATGCTGAGAAAAACTATACCATTGGGGACCGTGAGCTACTTGCCATTAAACTAGCTCTTCAAGAATGGCGACATCTTCTAGAGGGTTCTCCCCATTGTATTACCATCTATACTGATCATAAAAATCTGCAGTATTTACAATCCGCGAAACGCTTGAACCCACGTCAAGCTCGCTGGGCCCTCTTTTTCGCCCGCTTCAATTTTAACATTACTTTCCGTCCAGGTGCCAAGAACCTTCGAGCCGATGCCTTGTCCAGGTCGTTTGATGTCAATGATTCTGAGAATCACCTAGATCCTGGTTCCATCATTCCTCCGCATCGTATTCTAGCCATCACTCAGCTCCAGTCTACGCAGCCTCCTCCTGGTAAAACTTTTGTAGCCCCTGCACTTCGTCCCAAACTCCTTGCTTGGGCACATGACTCCAAGTTCTCTGGACATCCTGGCATTCCTCGTACTTGTGACCTTCTTCAGTGTCATTATTAGTGGCCTTCTCTTCGTAAGGATGTCAAGGAATACATTCAAGCTTGTTCGGTTTGTGAACTTTCCAAATCTTCCACGTCCGCCCCTGCTGTGATGCTTTTGCCCTTACCAGTGCCCAATGTACCTTGACGTTGTATTGCCATGGACTTTATCTCTGATCTGCCTTCCTCAACAGGTTCTACAGTCCTCTGGGTAGTGGTGGATCGGTTCTCCAAAATGTGTCACTTGATTCCTCTCCCAGGCCTACCTTCTGCTCCCAGTCTTGCCACAACTTTCATAAAGGAGATCTTTCGTCTTCATGGGATGCCTTCCCATATTGTCTCTGACAGAGGAGTTCAATTTACTGCTCGGTTTTGGAGAGCCTTGGCCAGCTCTTTTGGGATTAAATTGGATTTTTCATCTGCCTTTCATCCCCAGTCCAATGGGCAAACGGAACGTGTCAATCAAAATGTAGAACGTTTTCTCCGTGCCTTCATTTCTGCTCACCAAGATGACTGGGTGGACCTTTTGCCCTGGGCAGAGTTTGCTTTAAACCATCACGCCAATGCCAGTTCTGGGAAATTTCCTTTCTTCACAGATTATGGGCAGCATCCATCTGTTCCCTTTCCTGTTCCCATTTCTCCTGTGGTACCAGCAGCAGCCGAGACCCAAAGGTCCTTCAACTCTATCTGGAAAGAGGTCTCTGGGAATCTTATCTAGCTGCTTACAGGCATAAAATGGCGGCAGAACGTCATCGCCGTCCAGCTCCTAAGTTCCTGCCTGGCGATAGAGTTTGGCTCTCTACTAAGCACATCCGACTCCGGGTACCCTCGATAAAATTTGCCCCTCATTTCATTGGTCCATTTCCTATTCTCCGTCAGATCAATCCAGTGGCTTTCAAGCTCCGTCTACCCTCTCATCTCAGGATACCCAACACCTTCCATGTCTCCCTGCTCAGGCCACTGGTCCTCAATCGCTTCTCTCGCCCTTCTTCTCACCCTGCTCCTGTGGCTGATACCTCGGATCAGTATGAGATTAAAGTAATATTGGACTCCAAGTACTCCCGGGGGAAGTTATTCTATCTCATTGATTGGCAGGGCTATGGTCCAGAGGTTTACTGAGGTTGTCAGTGAGGCAGCCATAGCTGGAAACAATGGTTTGGCCGGGGGGATTTTCTACATTTTTGTGCACTTTGGGTAGTGCGTAGAAAGTAGCTTCTTGTGGGAAGGCCATTCTAATGAAATCGTGAGTGGATTTATCAATAACGTTTTGACTAAAGGCCTGATCAATCAAAGAATAGAATTGTTAGGTGAACCCCTCGATAAGGGAACCAGGAATTAATATATAACATTCTTTATTGGAGAGAATGTCTTGACTAAGGATGAGCCGAACACCCCCGGTTCGGTTTGCACCAGAACCTGCGAATAGACCTAAACTTTGTGTGAATTTTAGAACCCTATTAAAGTTTATGGGATTCGAACATTAAAAATCGAAAGTGCTAATTTTAAAGGCTAATATGCAAGTTATTGTCCTAAAAAGTGTTTGGGGACCTGGGTCATGTATTAATGCAAAAAAAAGTTTTAAAAATTGCAGTTTTTTCGGGAGCAGTGATTTTAATAATGCTTAAAGTGAAACAATAAAATTTTAATATTCGTTTAAATTTCGTACCTGGGGGGTGTCTATAGTATGTCTGTAAAGGGGCGCATGTTTCCCGTGCTTAGAACAGTCCCTGCACAAAGTGTCATTTCTGCAGGAAAAAAAGTCATTTAAAATCACTCGCGGCTATAATGAGTTGTCGGCTCCCCGTAATACCGAGAACAGTCATTGATAAAAAAAAAGCCCTTCAGGTCTGGTATGAATATTAAGGGGAACCCCGCTTCAAATTTAAAAACATAAATGACGTAGGGTTCCCCCTAAATATCCATATCAGACCCTGAAGGGTCTGGTATGGATTTTAAGGGGAACTCCATGCCAAATAAAAGAAATGGCGTGGAGTTCCCCCTAAAAATCCATACCAGACCCTTTATCCGAGCACGCAACCTAGCAGGCCGCAGGAAAAGAGGGGGGGACGAGAGAGTGCCCCCCCCTGAACCGTACCAGGCCACATGCCCTCAACATTGGGAGGATGCTTTGGTTGTCTGTGACCCCTCAAAGCACCTTGTCCCCATGTTGATGAGGACAAGGGCCTCATCCCCACAACCCTGGCCAGTGGTTGTGGGGGTCTGCGGGCAGGGGGCTTATCAGAATCTGGAAGCCCCCTTTAAGAAGGGGACCCCCAGATCCTGGCCCCCCCTGTTTAAAATGGTAAGGGGGTACATAAGTACCCATACCATTTCACAAAGAAAGTGTAAAAGAATGTTAAAAAAGACACACACCATTGAAAAAGTCCTTTATTAAAAATTTTAAAAATTAAAAAAAGATTCCAGCAGTGGTAATCCACTCTTGCTATCCAGCGACGGATGATCATCTCTCCGGGGTCCAGCGATGGCTGATCTGATCCAGCGACGGGTGACCTCTCCCTCCAGCGCAGTGCATCCATCCATCCTCTGTCTCCACTGGCAGAGACACTGCGGGGATCCCGACAGCCTGACATTTCTTATATGAGGAGGGAGGGGCCACCCGTCACCTGACCCTGCCCCCCTCTGACGCAAGTGTGAAAGCCTGACTTCCCCAATGACGTGTGGGTGACCCCGCCCCCCTCTGATGTAACGGAAACCTGCGTTAAGTAAAATTAAGTAAGTAATTTATATTACCTGTTACCTATTACCCATTTATATATTTTAGACTATGTATTCACAAGATGTTTGTTAGGCCTAAGAAAAAGGATGGTTAGTCCGAAACATGTCGGCAACATTCTCTATACTACATATGTTTCAAGCCTGTTCCAATTCAGTATTGTGAAATACTTCTTGTATATGCTTAACACGTGCCATACTATTTTTCCCCATTAACTAGTTGCTGACCGCCGGCCGTCAAATGACGGCCAGGCGGCGCACCTATTGTGGCGGGAGGCCGTCATATGACGCATCCCTGTTTCTTCGGTGGCGGCGTGTCACGGAGACACCGCTCGCCACCGAAGGGGGTGAACAGCCATTCGTTATGGCTGTTTACCACGTGATCGGCCGTGATGAAGTCACGGCCGATCACAGATGGTAACACCCCGAACGTGCACGGCGCATGCGCGCGATCGCGCTGCGCGTGCACGTCGGTGGCGGCGTGTTCCCCGGGAACACTGCTCGTCACCGACGCTGGTAAACAGCCATTGGCCGGCTGTTTACCCACGTGATCGGCTGTGATCCTTTCACAGCCGATCACAAAAATTTAAACAAACTGCGGTAACGGGATGTTACCGGGTTCTCCTCCTCACACACCGATCGTGTGTGAGGAGGAGATTGCGGTAACATCTCGTTACCGCATACAGTGTACACCAATCATACTGATTGCCCCCCCCCCAATAAAGAGGACCTGTCACCACCCCTCATAGTACCTGTCAATCACAGTCCATCAGAGTACCTGTCACAGTCCATCAGAGTATTTGAGTACCTGTCACAGCACATCAGAGTACCCGAGTACCTGTCACAGCCCATCAGAGTACCTGTCAGCCCATCAGAGTACCCGAGTACCTGTCACAGTTCATCTGAGTACCCGAGTACCTGTCACAGCCCATCAGAGTACCCGAGTACCTGTCACAGCCCATCAGAGTACCCGAGTACCTGTCACGGCACATCAGAGTACCCGAGTACCTGTCACGGCACATCAGAGTACCCGAGTACCTGTCACGGCACATCAGGATACCCGAGTACCTGTCACGGCCCATCAGGGTACCGGAGTACCTGTCACGGCCCATCAGGGTACCCGAGTACCTGTCACGGCCCATCAGGGTACCCGAGTACCTGTCACAGTCCATTAGAGTACCGAGTACCTGTCACAGTCCATCAGGGTACCCGAGTACCTGTCACAGTCCATTAGAGTACCGAGTACCTGTCACAGTCCATCAGAGTACCCGAGTACCTGTCACAGCCCATCAGAGTACCCGAGTACCTGTCACAGCCCATCAGAGTACCTGTCAGCCCATCAGAGTACCCGAGTACCTGTCACAGTTCATCTGAGTACCCGAGTACCTGTCACAGCCCATCAGAGTACCCGAGTACCTGTCACGGCCCATCAGAGTACCCGAGTACCTGTCACGGCCCATCAGGGTACCGGAGTACCTGTCACGGCCCATCAGGGTACCCGAGTACCTGTCACGGCACATCAGGGTACCCGAGTACCTGTCACAGTCCATTAGAGTACCGAGTACCTGTCACAGTCCATCAGGGTACCCGAGTACCTGTCACAGTCCATCAGGGTACCTGAGTACCTGTCACAGTCCATTAGAGTACCGAGTACCTGTCACAGTCCATTAGAGTACCCGAGTACCTGTCACAGTCCATTAGAGTACCGAGTACCTGTCACAGTCCATTAGAGTACCGAGTACCTGTCACAGTCCATCAGGGTACCCGAGTACCTGTCACAGCCCATCTGAGTACCTGTTCCAGTCCATCTGTGTACCAGAGTACCTGTCACAGTCCATCTGAGTACCCGAGTACCTGTCACAGTCCATATGAGTACCTGTCACCGCCCTTCAGAGTACCCAAATACCAGTCACCAAACCATCAGAGTACCTGTCACCAGGCCATCAGAGTACCCGAGTACCTGTCACCAGGCCATCAGAGTACCCGAGTACCTGTCACCAGGCCATCAGAGTACCCGAGTACCTGTCACCAGGCCATCAGAGTACCCGAGTACCTGTCACCAGGCCATCAGAGTACCCGAGTACCTGTCACCAGGCCATCAGAGTACCCGAGTACCTGCCACCAGAGTACCCGAGTACCTGCCACCAGGCCATCAGAGTACCCGAGTACCTGCCACCAGACCATCAGAGTACCCGAGTACCTGTCACCAGACCATCAGAGTACCCGAGTACCTGTCACCAGACCATCAGAGTACCCGAGTACCTGTCACCAGACCATCAGAGTACCCGAGTACCTGTCACCAGGCCATCAGAGTACCCGAGTACCTGTCACCAGGCCATCAGAGTACTCGAGTACCTATTTGCAGCCCATGTCTCATAGAATATATGTTGGGGTGTTTGCTTTCCAAAATGGGGTCATTTTGTGGGTAATTTCATTGTCCTGGTGGTCCAGGACCTTCAAAAGTGTGATGGGTAGGAATGAAATGAGATGTGTCATTTATGCTCCTAGAACGCCTGAACATACTACTTCAATGTTCGGCCTCTCTATGTGGCCAGGCTGTGTAAAAGTCCTACACATGTGGTATCGCCATACTCGGGAGGAGTAGCAGAATGTATTTTGGGGTGTAATTTTTGCTATATACATGCTATGTGTTAGAAATATCTTATAAATTGACAATTTTGTGTAAAAAAAATGCGTTTTAATTTTTTTCCACATATTCCAAAAACTTCTGGAAAAAATGAACCGTTCAAAAGACTCATTATGCCTCACAGATTATACGTTGGGGTGTTTGCTTTCCAAAATGGGGTAATTTTATGGGAAATTCCATTGTCCTGGTACTCCAGGGCCTTCAAAAGTGTAATAGGTGGTTGAGAAATGAGATGCGTAATTTTTGCTCGTAGAACGTCTGAAGGTACTACATCAATGTTAGTGCTCTGTATGTGGCCAGGCTGTGTAAAAGTCCTACACATGTGGTATCACCGTACTCGGGAAGAGTAGCAGAATGTATTTTGGGGTGTAATTTGTTGTATGCATATGCTGTGTGTGAGAAATAACCTGATAATATGACAATTTAGTAAAAAAAAATAAAAAATCTTAATTTTGCAAAGAATTGTGGGAAAAAATGACAACTTAAAAAAACTCACCATGCTACTTACTTAATACCTTGGGATGTCTACTTTGTAAAAAGGGGTAATTTGGGGGGTATTTGTACTTTCCTGACTTGTTAGTGTCTCAAGAAATGAGGTACACCTGATGTACTGAAGGCCTGATCAGAAGTGATCAATTTTCAATGATTGGCACCATAGTTTGTAGACTCTATAACTTTCACAAAGACCAAATAATATATACTAATGTGGGTTATTTTTACCAAAGATATGTAGCAGTATAAATTTTGGCCAAAATTTATGAAGAAAAATTACTAATTAGCAAAAATTTATGACAGAAACGAAGAAAAAGGCATTTTTTTCACAAAATTTACGTTTTATTTTATTTATAGCACAAAAAATAAAAAACCCACTAGTGATTAAATACCACTAAAAGAAAGCTCTATTTGTGTGGAAAAAAGGACGCAAGTTTCATATGGATACAGTGTAGGATGACTCAGTAATTGTCATTCAAACTGTGAGAGCGCTGAAAGCTGAAAATTGGTCTGGTCAGGAAGGGGGTGTATCTGCACTGTCTTGAGGTGGTTAAATAAAATTATATATATATTTTTAACTACTGACTGGTCTATCTGAATCAATATCCCTAGGGGTATCTGCCGTGCTTTGTGCACCAGGATTTCTTTTTTGTTGTTACGTTTTGGGATTTGATAGACCAGCCCTGACCTACCATCATCCTGCACACATTTTCTTTTTTTGTTAATCCTGAAACTAGATTCAGGTGTCATACCAAGTTGATTTGGATGACAACAATCATACTGGCTAGTGCTGGCTCACATATAGTGTGATGACCCTGGTATTAGTTCCTGAGATAAAGTCCATCATACATGGGGATGGGGTGGAAATAGTGGAGACAATTTGCAGTTGGGGTAGGAAATGGGCCGTTCTGGTTCACAGCATGTAAGCCTCAAGTGACATCCTATTTCAATACACAGGGGAACACTTGTATTTCACCACCTTCGCCGTCTCCACTGCCTCATCCACCTAGGGTTTTCAAGACTTGTATCCAGGTAGCAATTGCTGTCCTATTGCAGTTAGAACCAGGGTTCTGTTTGGATGGGGCACAGTATCTCCGCATGCAGTGGAATTAAGGATCATAAGGTCATTCCTACATTGCCAAGCAAAGCCGCATCTGTTGCACACTAAGGCTGTCCTCTCATCATCGACGCATTTGTGGCGCTGCACCGATTTCCAAAAGTAGTTTCTGTACTACCTTTGGTGATTTCTGGTGTGATTTCCATTGACATTTGTACAGAAACCCACACAGATGTCTCCCAAATCTCCCCCAAAGTCTGACTGACATGCAAAAAAGAAACCGTGCGAGTTCAGCTGAACGTGCACAATTTCATTGCTGCAGTCAGTGTGAACCTAGGCTAAATCTGAGTTCTAACATTTAACCACTTAAAAACCAGCCCATAGCCGAATGACGGCTACAGGACGGTTGTTTAACTCTGAGAGGCCGTCATATGACATCCTGCCAGAATTCCGCTCTCGCGCGCCCCCTGGGGCATGCACTCGAGAACATCCGGCTCATCGCGGCCGTTTACCACGTGATTGCTCCATCAAATGACGGAGTGATCACTTGTAAACAAACCGGCGTCATGTTATGACGCCGGTTCCTCCCTCCCCCTCTCTGTACCGATCGGTACAACGGAGGGGGAAGAGATCGGTGTCAGCAGCGCTGTGGGCTGCATCTGCAGTGCCCACATCGCTGCTCACCAAAATTTAACCCCTCAGTTCCCTGCCAATACTCTGCAATACCAGCCAATACTCTGCAATGCCAGCCAATACTCTGCAATACCAGCCAATACTCTGCAATACCAGCTAATACTCTGCAATACCCGCCAATACTCTGCAATACCCGCCAATACTCTGCAATACCAGCTAATGCTCTGCAATACCCGCCAATACTCTGCAATACCCGCCAATACTCTGCAATACCGCCAATACTCTGCAATACCGCCAATACTCTGCAATACCAGCCAATACCAGCTAATACTCTGCAATACCTGCCAATACTCTGCAATACCCGCCAATACTCTGCAGTACCCGCCAATACTCTGCAATACCCTGCCAATACTCTGCCATAAATTGCCATACCCGGAGATACCCAGCCATACCCGGAGATACCCTGCCATACTCGGTGATACCCTGCAATACCCAGCCATAGACATCCCCCCTCCTGCCGCCCTCCGGTGCTTCTACCGACTCACCAATACGATCAAAGCCAGAATCTTTTTTTTTTTTTTCTGGCTTCCCAGCTTAGAGGTGAGATGTGGGGTCTTATTGACCCCATATCTCACTGTAAAGAGGACCTGTCATGCCATATTCCTATTACCAGGGATGTTTACATTCCTTGTAATAGGAATAAAAGTGATCAAAAAATTTATTTTTGGGGAAAAAAATGTCAATATAAAATAAATAAAGTAAAATGAACAATACATTTTTTTTTTTTTAAAGCGACCCTGTCCCCATGTGCTTGCATGCAGAAGTGAACGCATACGTAAGTCCCGCCCACATATGAAAACGGTGTTCAAACCACACATGTGAGGTATCGCTGCGAACGTTAGAGCGAGAGCACTAATTCTAGCCCTAGACCTCCTCTGTAGCTCAAAACATGTAACCAGTAAAAAAGTGTAAAGCGTCGCCTATGGGGATTTTTAAGTAACGACGTTTGGCGCCATTCCACGAGCATGTGCAATTTTGAAGAGTGACATGTTAGATATCTATTTACTCAGCATAACTTCATCTTTCACATTATGCAAAAATTGGGCTAACTTTACTGTTTTGTTTTTTTTAAGCACAAAATTGTTTTTTTTCCAAAAAAAAGCATTCGAAAATTGCTGCGCAAATACCGTGCAAAATAAAAAGTTGCAATGACCACCATTGTATTTTCCAGGGTGTTTGCTAAAAAAAACATATATAATGTTTTGGGGTTCTATGTAATTTTCTAGCAAATAAATGATGATTTTTACATGTAGGAGAGAAATGTCAGAATTGGCCTGGGTGCTCCAGAATGCCTGATGGCGCTCCCTGCATGTTGGGCCTCTGTATGTGGCCACACTGTGTAAAAGTCTCACACATGTGGTATTGCCATACTCGGGAGTAATAGCAGAATGTGTTTTGGGGTGTAATTTGTGGTATGCATATGCTGTGTGTGGGAAATAAACTGATAATATGACAGTTTTGTGAAAAAAAAAAAAGTAAAAAAATCTTGATTTTGCAAAGAATTGTGGGAAAAAATTACAACTTCAAAAAATGCATCATGCCTCTTACTAAATACCTTGGAATGTCTTCTTTCCAAAAAGGGGTCATTTGGGGGCTATTTGTACTTTTCTGGCATGTTAGGGTCTCAAGAAATGAGATAGGCCATCAGTACTTCAGGTGTGATAAATTTTCAGATATTGGCACCATAGCTTGTTGACTCTATAACTTTCACAAAGACCAAATAATATCCACCAATTTGTACTTATTTTTACCAAAGATATGTAGTAGTATAAATTTTGGCCAAAATGTATGAAGAAAAATTACTAATCTGCTAAATTTTATAACAGAAATGAAGAAAAATTCATTTTTTTACAGAATTTTCGGTCTTTTTTCTTTTATAGCACAAAAAATAAAAAAACGAGTGGTGATTAAATACCACCAAAAGAAAGCTCTATTTGTGTGAAAAAAAGGACAAAAAATTCATATAGGTCCAGTGTTGCATGACTGAGTAATTGTCATTCAAAATGTGAGAGCACCGAAAGCCGAAAATTGGTCTGGTTATTAAGGGTGTTTAAGTGCCCAGTGGTCAAGTGGTTAAATAAACTGCCAACTAGATGGCGCTTTTCCCTTTCTACACACACACAAACACATTGGTGGGGGAAATCGCATGTTATTCAGACAGGAATCGCAACACATTCCTGTTCAAATCTCATGCAACATTTTTGCAGTGCAATTTGCACCCATTTATTTTGTATTGCTGCACACCGCACTGCAAAGAATTGGTACTCTGTATTTGTGGGTAGAGTTGGATGAATGGTTCGGCTCGAGCATGAGTTTGGGCAGAACATTGGCTGTTTGCTGAACACCCGCATTATCGGGGCACTCGACCATTTGTTCGCCCCCTGAATGACCACAATGCAGTGCGCCACTGCACAGTGCATTGAAAGCCCTGATTGGCTGAAGCAATGAAAGCTTTGCCCAATCAAGGCACAGAGCACTGTCAGAGCCATGATTGGAGAAAGTAATAATGACTTTATCCAATCATGGCTCTAAGCCCTGCCCAAACTATAAAAATATTCTCCCAATAGCGGCCATTTGCAGTGTGCTATTGGCGTGGAGAGAGATAGAACAGGGCTCTGTTCAGTGCTAGGGAGTTAGTGTGCTATTGTGCTTCTATTGTCAGTGTAGAACATCAGTTTAGTGTGAATCTACTGATAGTTCAGTGTGAGTGTTGTGTGACCTCTTGGCTGTTTCTTTGATTAATGCTTTCCTTGCCCGGCCTGTCAGTTTAGGTGGATGGCCATGTCTTGGTAGGTTTGCAGTTGTGCCATACTCTTTCCATTTTCGGATGATGGATTGAACAATGCTCCATGAGATGTTCAAAGCCTGTGATTTTTTTAAAACCTAACCCTACTTTAAACTTCTCCACAACTTTATCCCTGACCTGTCTGTTGTGTTATTTTGCCTTCATGATACTGCTTGTTCACCAATATTCTCTAACAAACCTCTGAGGGCTTCACAGTACAGCTGTATTTATACTGAGATTAAATGACACACAGGTGGATTTTAGTTACTAATTAGGTGACTTCTGAAGGAAATTGGTTCCACTAGATTTTAGCTAGCGGTACCAGAGTAAAGAGGGCTGAATACAAATGCATGCCACACTTTTCAGATATTTGGAAAAAAAAATTGAAACCCATTTATCATTTTCCTTACACTTCACAATTATGTGCCACTTAGGCTCCATGCACACTGAAGCTGATAAACTGCAGTTTATTGGCGTTTTTTGTAAAAGCCCATAAACTCCACTCTATGTTAGCCTATGTGTCCATGCACACATGGACGTTTTTCAGCTTTAATGAGCAGTGGAGTTTATGGGCTTTTTTCTGAACGCCAGAAATTCGCGTTCAAAGTGCCGTTTTTCAGCGGCAAAAAACGACAAACGCTCATTAACGCTCGTTCATTAGTGTTCGGCATTCTATTTTTCAATGCATTGTGGGATTTTTGGAGTGTCCTCTGTGTATTTTTATAAAAAACGCCCATTAACGCTAACGCTGTAAAACGCTCATTAACGCTGGTATAAAACGCTGTTAAAAGCAGGTTTTTCAACCAGCGTTTTCTGCCAGAAATCTGGCATCCAGAAATAGCTTTTTTGAGCTTCAGTGTGCATGGAGCCTTAGGCTCCATGCACACTGGAGCTCATAAACTGCAGTTTATTGGAGTTTGGGCATTTTTTTTTAAAAGCCCATAAACTCCACTCTATGTTAGCCTATGTGTCCATGCACACATGGACGGTTTTTAGCTTTAATGAGCAGTGGAGTTTATGGGCTTTTTTCTGAACGCCAGAAATGCACGTTCAAAGTGTTGTTTTTCACCGCCAAAAAACGACAAATGCCGATAAACGCTCATAAACATGCGTTAGTGTTCGGCATTTATTTTTTCAATGCATTGTGGGAGTTTGGAATGCAATGTGGGATTTTTGGAGTGTCCTCTGTGTATTTTTATTGAAAACCCCCATAAACGCTAGTACAAAACGCTGTTAAAAGCACGTTTTTCAACCAGCGTTTTCTGACAGCAAAAGCTTTTTTGAGCTTCAGTGTGCATGGAGCCATAGTGTTGGTTCCTCACATAAAATCCCCAATAAAATACATTTGCATTTTCGGTTGCAACATCACAAAATTTGGAAAATTTCAAAGGGTATGAATACTTTTTCAAGGCACTGTAAGTGACTGAGCCTGTCCCTGCCACCGCTTCATAGTAAGGGTAGACAAGGCGGCAAGTGGTTAATCATGCCTTTTTTCAGTGTATTTTTTTTTTTAGCATGTTTATAGACTGGTTTGTATATAGGGTTGCTACCTCATTCCTTTAAAACTGATCACATATTAAGGCGATAATTAAACTCACTTGGTGCCTTATCTGCATTAAATTAGCCTCAGAACCTGTGTAATTCATATGTGTTCAGGTTTAAAGGGATGAAGTGGCAACCGTATTTGTATACACAAAACTCATGTTCATGTGTTTTACAGGAATTGTCCATGTGTTCCCATTGAAGCCTATTGGGCCAAATAGCAGCAGGACCCTTGGTTGTCGGGGTCTGCGGGCTTATCGGAATCCGGGAGCCCCCTTTAATAAGGGGCCCCCCACCCTATGTGAATGAGTATTGGGGTACCATATACCCCTACCCCTTCACCTGGTGAAAAAAAGTGTAAAGAAAAAACACAACACGTTTTCAAAATAATTTATTGCACAGCTCCGGTGGTCTTCCGTCTTGGGGGGGGTCTTCTCGCTGGACTCCTCAGTATCTTCTGCTAGCTCTTTTACTAGCGGAGGAGCCCGGCTTTCTTCCTCATCACCGCCGTTCGGGGGTCTTCTTCCGACTTCGGGGGTCTTGTCCCCCTCTTCGGGTCTTCTTGCCGGGCCTCCACTTTCTTCTTTGAGCTCTTTTACTAGCGGTGGCCTGGTCTTTTCACCGCTGCCTCTTCTTCCGACTTCGGGGGTCTTGTTTCCCTCTTTGGTTCTTCTTGCCGGGCCTCCGCTTTCTTACTCCAGCTCTTTTACTCCAAGGTGGCCCGGTCTTCTGTCGCTGCCTTCTCTAACCTCCCCCCCGCCATGCTCCTGTGGTCTCCGCTGCTTACCAGAGCCGCCGGTAGTAGCGGAGATAATCGGGTCCTCTCTCCTGTTTGGCTGGCTGCCGAGTGAGGGAAAGATGGCCCACACAGCCTTGACTGGCAGAAGCGACATCAAGCGTCACTTCCGCCCAATGCTCTTAAAGGAGCTTTTTTATTACTTTAATTGCATTTTAGTGTAAATATGAGATCTGAGGTCTTTTTGACCCCAGATCTTATATTTAAGAGGTCCTGTCATGTTTTTTTTCTATTACAAGGGATGTTTACATTCCTTGTAATAGGAATAAAAGTGACCCAAACTTTTTTTTCTTAAAAAAGGACAGGGTCAAAAAAAATAAATAAGGAAAAAGAAATAAAAAATGTAAAGCACCCCATCCCGCTGAGCTCGCACGCAGAAGCGCCCGCATATGAAAATGCTGTTCAAACCACACATGTGAGGTACCGCCGCAATTGTTAGAGTGAGAGCAATAATTCTAGCCCTAGAGCTCCTCTGTAACTCAAAACTGGTAACCTGTACAAATTTGTAAGCGTCACCTATAGAGATTTTTAAGGGTCAAAGTTTGTCGCCATTCCGCGAGTGGGTGCAGTTTTGAAGTGTGACTTGTTGGGTATCAATTTACTCGGCATAACATTATCTTTCACAACATAAAAAAAACTAATTGGGATAACTTTACTGTTGCCCTATTTTTTAATTCAAAAAAGTGTACTTGTAAGATCGAAGTTTTGTTTGGAAGTTCTAAATAATTTTAAAGCAAAAAAAAAAATATTTTAACTGTAAACACCCAGTCTGAAAAATAGGCCCAGTCCTTAAAGTGGAGTTCCATCCAGAAATGGAACTTCTGCTGATCCAGTTCCTCCCCCCCTCTGGTGTCACATTTGGCACCTTTCAGGGCATTAGACATATGCCTGTCTAATACAGATATTTGCTCCCACTTCAGGCAAAAGAGCGCCGCAGACCCACGGCGAACTAAGTGATGTACTGCCCCTCCCCACCCCCTTGTCTTCTGGGAGACACAGGTCCCAGAAGACAGCAAGGACCATTCAGAATGGGCAGTGTGCCTCATGCATGTGCAGTAGGGAACCAGGCAGTAGGGAATCTTACTGAAGGTGCCGGCGCCTCCAACTGGGAAGGGTCGGCTTCGGGTGAGACATCGTGGGAGCCCTGGACAGGTGAGTGTCCTTATTTTAAAAGTCAGCAGCTGCAGTATTTGTAGCTGCTGACTTAATTTTTTTGCAGGTGGAACTTATTTACAAAGTTTTGAAACTGAAAGAATAAAAAAAACGTTTGTTTTTCAAAAATTTCGGTCTTTTTTTATTTGGTTAGCAAAAAATAAAACCGTAGAGGTGATCAAATACCACCAAAGGGAAAGCTCTATTTGTGGGAAAAAAAATGCTAAAAATTTAATTTGAGTACAGTGTAGCATGACCGCGCAATTTTCATTCAAAGTGCGACAGCGCTGAAAGCTCAAAATTGGTTTGGGCAGGAAGGTGTTTAAGTGCCTGGTATTGAAGTGGTTAAAGAGGAGTTCCCCCCAAAAAAATTAAAAGTCAGCAGCTACAAATACTGCAGCTGCTGACTCTAATAATCGGACACTTACTGTACTGTCCTAAGGTCCAGCGATGCCCCGCTTTCCCCCCCTCCTCTCGGCGGCTCCGGCATTGCAACTGTGGGCACCTCGGCTTCACAGCCGAGCACCCACTGCGCATGCGCGAGCGGCGCCGTGATTGGCCACGAAGTCATCTGGGACCTGTCACTTGTCCCAGATGACTGATAGGAGGGGGCAGAGCTGACCCTTCCTGCGCCGAAGGGAAGTGACGTCAGGAGCCCTGGCACCGAGGGACCCCCTAGCAACAGGCATTAAGAGATGAGTTAAAAAAATGTTTTACAAATATTTGTTGGTTTGTTTTTTTTGGAATTTTAAGCATTTTTTTGGTGTGTGGAACACCACTTTAAGTGGTCAAAACCAAACACATCTTAATTACCCAGGTTCTGTGGTTGACTAACGGTCTTGTGTTTTTTCACCTTAAGGCATCCCATGCATTAAAGGTAAAAAAAAACACCTGGCAGTCAGTGCCCCCACCCCCGTTTTACTTACCTGAGCCCCTTCATCTCCTCGGTGGGGACACACTGTCCCTCTCTCCACGGGGCCCCTACTCTTGATTGGATAGATTGATAGCAGAGCAGCCATTGGCTCCCGCTGCTGTCAATCAAATAAAATGACGCAGGGGGCAGCGCCGAGTCCAGCATTTGTGTCTATGGACGCAAATGCTGGACTCGGGAGTGTGCCCAAAAGGTAACCCCCAGGGAGAGTGCTTCTCCTAGGGGGTAATCAGATGTGGGGAGGAGCTGCCGAGGGACACCAGAAGAGGATGTTCGGGTCCACTCTGTGCAAAACAAGCTGCACAGTGGAGGCAAGTATGATATGTTTGTTATTAAAAAAAAAAAATGAAAGTTTACAACCCCTTTAATCCTGAAACTAGATTCAGGTGATGAAAAACGATCCTTTACAATCACCTTAAGGTGGTAATTAAACTTATTTGGTGCCTTAGGCCCCTTTCACACATGTGGACCGTATGTCCATATTTCATCCATCTGTTTGTGGATGAAATATGGACATACATGCATTTCTATGGGATAGTGGGTATCCCGATATCGTCCGTCTTTGCTATGGACCGATTCTGCAGATGGAGGAAAATCCTATTTTTCTATCCGTCTGCAGAGCGGATCGGATGAACACGGACAGACAGTCTGTGTTCATCCGATTTCCCCCCATAGAGGAGAGCAGAGATCTGACAGAGCCCTGTCATCCACCAGCACAGCAGGGGATCAACGGAGCGATCCCCGCTGAGCAAGTGGATGTTCACGGGGCGGATCATTACGGATCCGTCCCGTGTGAAAGGGGCATTACCTGTATTAAATTAGCCTCAGAACTTGTTTAATTCATGTGTTCGGGTTTAAAGGGATGAGGTGGCAACCAGGGACAGACTGACAACTCATGGGGCCCCCGGGCAATAGGAGATTATGGGGCCACCCAGTATACACACAATATACACACACAGAATACACATACACACACTGAAAAAGGTACTGGAGAGGTGGGACAGCTATAATCTTGGGATTTTTAAAAAGCACAGATTTTTACATACTGTCCCTGGTTTTATTGAGGCTGGCAACCCTGATGGGGCACCTTAGTGGCATGGGGCCCCGGGCAGTGCCCGAATGGTCAGTCCGCCCCTGTTGGCAACCCTATCTATGGGGCGAAAAAAATCGTGCACCAAAGTAGCACCTGAACCTTTTCCAAAAACGCAGTGACATGAACAGGTACCGCTGAAAATAACATGATTTCTATTGTGCCGTTCTGTGAGACGGAAGTGGCATCGAGTGTGACCCCCGGCCTTCATAATCTGCAAACAGCCAGCGTTTTGTGGGAAAGAACGCAATTTTGCACACATTACAAGTGGGAACGATGCCTGAGCGCCACTGTGCACCCAAACCATCCTCTGCGAAGGCTTCACTTTCTCCTCACATCTCCTTCTCTAATCCTCTGTGCTACCTCTATACCGGGACTAACAGCTTTGTGGGGAATGAGAACGCTGCACCAACCCCAAAGTTCCTCATCCGACTGAGAACTCCCCGGCTACATCTTAACCTCACAGAGCCCGCCACCCTCCATCACCTCACAGAGCCCGCCACCCTCCCTCCGGTGTTTCCTGGGTGCCCGAGGTCACATGACCTCTCCCCGCCCCTCAGTCGGCTCTCTGTACTGTGTGTGAATACGGCGTGTCTCCGGAGAAGATGAGCTCGGACCTTCCGCGGGACGTTGTCATGCTTCTGACAGGTGACTGAGGACTAGCCTCTCCCTGACCGTACATCACTCCTCCTCCTAGTCAAAGGCTTCTCATTCTATGTCCTAGTATAGTCAGTACACCATTATAATGCTTGCATGTGCTATGAGTGCGCTGACCAATGAGAAGCTCTTCTTTTTTTACTTGGACACCTTAACCACTTGACCTCCAGAAGATTTACCCCCCACCTTCCCCCTTTTATGACCAGATCATTTTTTTGTGATACAGCGCTGTTATTTTAACCACTTCAATACTGGGCACTTTTGCACCTTCCTGCCCAGGCCAATTTTCAACTTCCAGTGCTGTCGCAATTTGAATCACAATTACGCGGTCATACTACACTGTACTCAAATGACATTTTTATCATTTTGTTCCCACAAATAGAGCTTTCTTTTGGTGGTATTTAATCACCGCTGGGGTTTTTATTTTTTGCTAAACAAATTAAAAAAAAAGACAGAAAATTTTGAAAAAAATATTTTTCTTTGTTTTCATTATAACATTTTGTAAATAAGTAAGTTTTCTCTTTCACTGATGGGCACTGATAAAGCGGCACCGATGAGGTGGCACTAACGATGGGCACTCATAGGTGGCACTGGTGGGTAAGGATGAGCTCAGGCGTGTTTGCATACTCCACGTGCAGAGCCCGCCAGGAAGTCGGCGCAGCGCTGCGCTAATCACAGACAGTGTATCCTGATGTGCGGCTGCAGAGATGGGGACAATGTCTCACTGCCTGTGATTAGCGCAGCGCAGTGCCGACATCCTGGCGGGCTCTGCACGTAGCGCATGCAAACACGCCGCAGCTCATCCTTACTGGTGAGCACTGATAGGCAACACTGATGGTCATTGATGGGCACTTATGGCTGGCACTGGATTTCAGTGATAGATATCACTGGCAGGCATTTTTCAATGGCACTGATTGGCACTTCCCTGGTGATCTAGGGTGGCATACCTGGTGGTCCAGTGTGGTGGCCATCCCTGAGGGGGGGTTGCACTGATAATGAATTAGCACAGACCCCCCCCCCCCCGTCAGGAGAACAGCCAATCGGCTCTCCTTTACTCGCCTCTGTCAGACGCGAGCGAGGAAAAGCTGATCAATGGCTCTTCTGTTTACATCGTGATCAGCCGTGATTGGACACGGCTGGTCACATGGTAAAGAGTCCCCATCAGGGACTCTTTACCTAGATCAGAGTTGCGTTGTGTCAGATTGACACACTGCAACAACGATCGCAGTGATGCGGGCTGCCGGGGGCGTGCAGCGGTTTGATATCCTTGCGACGTCTTCTGACGCCTGGTCAGGATATCGCAACCACTTTGCCGATATCATATTGCTATATGGCGGGCGGCAAGTGTTTTTGAACTGAAAAATTGCGTAGTCTTGCAACACTGTACTCAAATTACATGATGTCATGTTTTTCTGACAAATAGAGCTTTTTTTTGGTGGTATTTGATCACCTCTGCTTTTTTTTTTTTGCACAATGAATAAAATGATCAACAATTAAAAAAAAAAATACTTTCTGCTATAAAACCTATCCAGTAAAATAAAAATGTAAAAATCAAATTTCTTCATCCATTTAGGTCAATATGTATTTTGCTATATATTTGTAGTAAAAAAAAACCACAGTAAGTGTATATTGATTGGTTTGTGCAAAAGTTATAATGTCTACAAACTTTGGGACATGTTTATGGATTTATTTTTATTTTTTACTAATGGTGGCGATCTAGTAAAGCGGGACTGTGATACTGCAGTGGACATTCGGACGCTAACTGACACTTTTGACACTTAGTGAACCAGTGACACTAATACAGTGATCAGTGCTAAAAATATGCACTGTCACTGTACTAATGACACGGGGCTGGGAAGGGGTTAACATCAGGGTCGATCAAAGGGTTAAATGTGTGCCTAGCCAGTGTTTTGGTGTACTGTTTGAGGTCCTTTTACTAGGGGAAGTAATGGATTTTATTCCCTGCTTTGCGGGGAAAGAAAATCTATTAGTTCCCCAATGACAGGACAGGGTTCAGTAAAACTGCTATAGGACGGACCTGAACTGGTTAAGTTGTATGTTGGCAAAAGATAAAACGTGCCTGATCTACCTGTTTCCCTACTGTTTGTATAGAGCAGCGTTTCTCACCCAGGGTGCAGCGAGCATGGGACTTAGTTTACCCTGATTTAGCTTACCATATTGTGGACAGGCTGACCCCCTGCACCATAACACCAAATGATGTTTTAGGGCTACGACACTCATCATCATTCGTTCCTATGGTGCTGGCTGTGGTAATGCATGATGCTGGACCATGGCAGGTGGTATGCAGGTCTGCCTCCAGAATTCAGGAGAGGACAGCAGTCCATCTTCTCCAGATCTACTTCACCTCCCATCCTCTGCCACACAGCTGGACCTAAAAAGTAGTGACTGTGTGATTTGGGGGCACTGTGACTTGGGGGGGGGGGGTTCTGATGTGATGAGAGGACCCTAGAATAGGGGGCCCTCATGTATAGGGAAATCCATGACGAGATGGGAAGACCGATATAAGGAGGGCTTCTAATGCTAATTTCATCAAGGCAGTTGTGTGCACTGCTGTCCCAGGCTCAGGTTTCCTATTGATACTTAACACTTACAATTTTTACATATTAGACTGGGAATGTGGACTACAGCGGGGATGATACTGTAGCACCTGTTGGGTTCTTTTCCCCGTTCCTGGCAATTCTGAAGCTTTCTGAGTGCCCAATCCCCCCCCCCCCCCCCCCTCGGCAGCCACTTCAGGCATGTAGAGGTGAGCAGGGCTAGTGCAAGGATTTTTGACACCCTTAGCTCCACTCCTGATTTCACCCCCATTTCCCTGCCCATGTAAACCCCACCTTTTTAATGAAGCAGCCTCACCAGCACCCATCAAATGCAGCCTCACCAGCACCCATCAAATGCAGCCTCACCAGCACCTATCAAATGCAGCCTCACCAGCACTCTTAAATGCAGCCTACCAGCCCCCATCAATGAATGTTTGCTTGCTTCCATTCATTCGGGAGTCGGGACACAGACCCGGTTCTCCTCTGCAGCTGCGCCTCTGCCACTATTTGCAAACACTCTGGTGGCTGTCTGATGATGCGGAGACTTAGTTGCTTGCTGCAGAGAGAAGAGAGTAGAAACACCAGTAGCCGGGCACCCTAGGCGGTTGCCTAGTTTACCTAGTGATAGCATTGGCCCTGGAGGTGAGACATTGACCCAATTATCAATCCTGCCTAGGCTTTGCTTATGTGTTCCTACACTTGTATTCATCTGACTAAATATAAATGCATGTGCAATATATCATGTATCAAATGAATTATCATTAATTATTTATTTATTTGTGTATTTATGATGAAGTTTTTTGTTTTGTTTTTATGTATAGGTTTTTGATATGGCTTCTGATGTTTTTTCATTAGTGCAACTATTTGTGTATATATGTGTATGTACAGTATCTGCCAAAAGTGAGTACACCCCTCACAGTTTTGTAAATATTTTATCCTATCTTTTCATGTGACAACACTGAAGAAATGACACTTTGCTACAATGTAAAGTAGTGAGTGTACAGCTTGTATAACAGTGTAAATTTGCGGTCCTCTCAAAATAACTCAACACACAGCTATTAATGTTTAAATTGCTAGCAACAAAAGTGAGTACACCTCTAAGTTGAAACATCAAAATTGGGCCCAAAGTGTCAATATTTTGTGTGGCCACCTTTATTTTCCAGCACTGCCTTGACCCTCTTGGGCATGGAGATCACCAGAGCTTCACAGGTTGCCACTGGAGTCCTCTTCCACTCCTCCATGACCACATCACAGAGCTGGTGGATGTTAGAGACCTTGCACTCCTCCACCTTCCATTTGAGGATGCCCCACAGATGCTCAATAGGGTTTAGGTCTGGAGACATGCTTGGCCAGTCCATCACCTTTACCCTCAGCTTCTTCAGCAAGGCAGTGGTCATCTTGGAAGTGTGTTTGGGGAATACTGCCCTGCGGCCCAGTCTCCGAAGGGAAGAGATCATGCTCTGCTTCAGTATGTCACAGTACATGTTGGCATTCATGGTTCCCTCAATTAACTGTATCTCCCCAGTGCCGGCAGCACTCATGCAGCCCCAGACCATGACACTCCCACCACCATGCTTGACTGTAGGCAAGACACACTTGTCTTTGTACTCCCCACCTGGTTGCCGCCACACACGCTTGACACCATCTGAACCAAATAAGTTTATCTTGGTCTCATCAGACCACAGGACATGGTTCCAGTAATCTATGTCCTTGTCTTCAGCAAACAGTTTTTGGGCTTTTCTTGTGCATTATCTTTAGAAGAGGCTTCCTTCTGGGATGACAGCCATGGAGACCAATTTGATGCAGTGTGCGGCTTATGGTCTGAGCACTGACAGGCTGACTCCCCCACCCCTTCAACCTCTGCAGCAATGCTGGAAGCACTCATATGTATATTTCCCAAAGACAACCTCTGGATATGACGGTGAGCATGTGCACTCAACTTCTTTGGTCGACCATGGTGAGGCCTGTTCTGAGTGGAACCTGTCCAGTTAAACCGCTGTATGGTCTTGGTCACGATGCTGCAGCTCAGTTTCAGGGTCTTGGCAATCTTCACATAACACCAGGGATGGAAAATGGCTAATTGGGCCCAATTTGGACATTTTCACTTAGGGGTGTACTCACTTTTGTTGCCAGCGGTTTAGACATTAATGGCTGTGTGTTGAATTATTTTGAGGGGACAGCAAATTTACACTGTTATACAAGCTGTACACTCACTACTTTACATTGTAGACAAGTGTCATTTCTTCAGGCTCCATTCACACAGGGGCAACACGACTTGTAGGCGACTTGAGTGAGGCAACTTGTACACGACTTGAGTTAAGATCACAGCGCGACTTGGGACGACTTCAACACGACTTGTGATGACTTCAACCTGACTTGGGACGACTTACAAGTCGCCCCAGGCCAGGCGACTTTTGCCGTGGCCAAGCAGAGAATGAGCTCAAGGGGGAACTCCACGCCAAATTTCTGCAAAAAAATTTGGCGTGGGTTCCCCCTCCGAGAGCATACCAGGCCCTTAGGTCTGGTATGGATTCCAAGGGGAACCCCCTACGCCGAAAAAACGGCGTGGGGGTCCCCCCCAGATCCACACCAGACCCTTATCCGAGCACGCTACCCGGCCGGCCAGGAAAGGGGGTGGGGACGAGCGGGCGGCCCCCCCCCTCCTGAGCCGTACCAGGCCGCGTGCCCTCAACATGGGGGGGTGCCTTGGGGGAGGGGGGGCGTGCGCCCCCCCACCCCAAAGCACCTTGTCCCCATGTTGATGAGGACAAGGGCCTCTTCCCGACAACCCTGGCCGTTGGTTGTCGGGGTCTGCGGGCGGGGGGCTTATCAGAATCCGCGAGCCCCCTTTAATAAGGGGGCCCCCGGATACCGGCCCCCCACCCTATGTGAATGAGTATGGGGTACAATGTACCCCTACCCATTCACCTGTGAAATAAAGTACAAAAAAAAACACAACACAGGGTTAAAATATTTTATTGCACAGCTCCGGGGGTCTTCCGTCTTCGGGGGTCTTCTCGCCGGACTCCTCCGCTATCTTCTTGTAGCTCTTTTGCTAGCGGAGGAGTCCGGCTTTCTTCCTCGCCGCCGGCCTCTTCTCCCGACTTCGGGGGTCTTGTCCCCCTCTTCGGTTCTTCTGCCGGGCCACCGCGCCTTCTTATAGCTCTTTTACAGGCGGTGGCCCGGTCTTCTGTCGCCGCCGTCGCCGCCGCCGCCTTCCGTTCTTCTCCTTCTTCTTCTCCTGGAGATGTTGACTCGACGAGCTCTCCGGCCGCAATGCCAGGGACGCGCTGAGCTGCCACTTATATAGGGACAATGGGGCGGTGTCACATGGGTTGATGTCACATGGGTTGGTCACATGGGTTGATGTCACATGGTAAGGGGGCGGGGTCACCATGTGACATCAACCCATGTGACCAACCCATGTGACATCAACCCATGTGACACCGCCCCATTGTCCCTATATAAGTGGCAGCGGAGCGCGTCCCTGGCATTCCGGCCGGAGAGCTCGTCGAGTCAACATCTCCAGGAGAAGAAGAAGGAGAAGAACGGAAGGCGGCGGCGGCGGCGACAGAAGACCGGGCCACCGCCTGTAAAAGAGCTATAAGAAGGCGCGGTGGCCCGGCAGAAGAACCGAAGAGGGGGACAAGACCCCCGAAGTCGGAAGAAGAGGCCGGCGGCGAGGAAGAAAGCCGGACTCCTCCGCTAGCAAAAGAGCTACAAGAAGATAGCGGAGGAGTCCGGCGAGAAGACCCCCGAAGACGGAAGACCCCCGGAGCTGTGCAATAAAATATTTTAACCCTGTGTTGTGTTTTTTTTTGTACTTTATTTCACAGGTGAATGGGTAGGGGTACATTGTACCCCATACTCATTCACATAGGGTGGGGGGCCGGTATCCGGGGGCCCCCTTATTAAAGGGGGCTCGCGGATTCCGATAAGCCCCCCGCCCGCAGACCCCGACAACCAACGGCCAGGGTTGTCGGGAAGAGGCCCTTGTCCTCATCAACATGGGGACAAGGTGCTTTGGGGTGGGGGGGCGCACGCCCCCCCTCCCCCAAGGCACCCCCCCATGTTGAGGGCACGCGGCCTGGTACGGCTCAGGAGGGGGGGGGCCGCCCGCTCGTCCCCACCCCCCTTCCTGGCCGGCCGGGTAGCGTGCTCGGATAAGGGTCTGGTGTGGATCTGGGGGGGACCCCCACGCCGTTTTTTCGGCGTAGGGGGTTCCCCTTGGAATCCATACCAGACCTAAGGGCCTGGTATGCTCTCAGAGGGGGAACCCACGCCAAATTTTTTGCAGAAATTTGGCGTGGAGTTCCCTCTTGAGAGCTGATAATTCTGTCAGAGTCGCCTCCGTATAGACGGAGATCCGACTTGGAGGCGATCTCCATTGAAATCAATGGGTACCGGTCGCCTACAAGTCGGATAGAAGTAGTACAGGAACCTTTTCTGAAGTCGGAGCGACTTCAGTAGTGTGCATTAAGACGGCTCTCATTCACTTACATTGCTTTTTAAATGTTGTCCGACCTGAGGCGACTAGGGGCGACCTGAAGTCGGATCAGGAGTTGCCCCTGTGTGAATGGACTCTCAGTGTTGTCACATGAAAAGATAGAATAAAATATTTACAAAAATGTGAGGGGTGTTATTCACTTTTGTGAGACACTGTATATGTATGTGCGTGTGTGTATATATATATATATATATATATATATATATATATATATATATATATATATATATATATATATATATATATATATATATATATAATCACACACACACACACGTATATATGCGTTAATATAATTTTTTGTTTCCTTTTCTCACCCCCTTGGGGGCGTGGCTCTTTTTGACGCACAATTTTCAAAAAGGGCTTGCCTGTGGTGTACGAGACTAGCCTAGCAACGAGGAAGGGGGTGCGCCCCTAGAACGCGTTAGCTGTACCCAGCGTTCTGTACCCCGTGTTCTGTGCATGTCCATGCATTGTTTTTATGGCCTTTTGTCGGTTGCATTTTGTGAGTACCCACGTTTTTATATATAATATTTTTATTATTAAATCATCTTTGGTAATGCACTAGGTGTGCGCACCTTCCATTTCTGTTTTTCTTGCATTGAGATTTTGCATAAGGTGCCGCAAATGAAAAAATGGTTGAGCAACACTGGTATAGCGTATAAACATTCCATGAAATAGGTCAGTAGGGTTTTACTTGTGGTTCCATTCTTCTCTATGAAACATGCAGGTTGCTGAAAACTGCACCAAAGACATGAGCTCACCTCCCTTCCATCTTAATACAGTAGTCCACCTGTCTAGTGTGCTGTGTCGTACTGTCTTCTGTGGTTATAATGAGCCTTCTCCTTCAGTTGCAGAGCATGATTAATACGATCACCATAAATAGCTTTAAATCAGATTAGTATAAAAGATGGCTTCCAGCATGGAACCTGCGTGATTGATCACACTCCAGGCTTACACCATGAATATGCTTTGCATGCTACACTGTTGCACTAACACTTAGCATAGTTTCCAGTGCTTCTAATTTGTCAGTTAGTCCTGAAAATGCTAATCGTTTAATCCTAGATAAATAGAGGGCAAGGGGAAGCACATTTATTAGTTATTCAATGGCATTTAAATGCTTATTTAGTAGTGAGCAAGCTTGACTGTTTTGTGTTTTACTTCCAGATGCAGAGACTTTTCTGTCTGAAATTCTTCAGTATGAGAATGTGAGCAACAGAGCAAGAGAACTTGGAGAGGAAATACTGAGTGGTTTTAGACTGGTTCGAAATAGGTAGGTTTTTTTTTTTTTTGTAACAGCTGTGTACTTCGGCTGTTTGTTACTTTACAAAGGGCTTATACTCACATACGGTATATGTTATGCTTGCTCTTAAACTGAGGAATTTTCTTGCATTGTGCTGGACTTACTGTTCTTTTACCACCCCCCACATGTGCAGGGCCTGCAAATTTATTTAGTAGTCACACCAGCATTTTATTTCCTTTGAAGATTGTATTGTCTATTGTACAAAGCTGGTAAAAAAAAAAAAAAGAGAAATGCAGTTAAGTACAACTACAGATTGTTCCATTACCAGCATCTGGGAAAATTTGTGTGTGTGTGTGTGTGTGTGTATATGATATATATATATATATATATATATATATATATATATATATATATATATATATATATATATATATATATATATATATATATATATATATATATGGGCTGTTACTGATTAAAATTTTCATGTTCGATTAATCAATTTTTTAAAATCGATTAATCAACTAATTTCGATTAAATATAATGCACATACAGATTCAACTACTTTTAGTTGATCTCCCTGCATTGCAACTCTGCATTAGTCAGTGGTAAATGTGGTATACACTATATACAATCGCCCGACGCTAGTTAGTTTCCACAATCCATGACTTAACTTCACAGTTCACACAAATACATTTTACATTCAAACTGTAGCACTGACGTAAGTAATTTTTTTTCCACAGTAGCGTGACAATCCCTCCACATCCGGTCTAACTAATCACTCTCACCTTATGGCATGGACCCCTGCAAGTGGGTATCAAAAGGGTTAACACGGATCATAAACTTCTTTCCACGTCTCCTTAGATCTCAGCAAAGATGCCAGGTTATGGGTAGAAAGAAAAGATCTCAGGCCCCTTTCACACTGGGGTGGTTTTCAGGCGCTACAGTGCTAAAAATAGCGCCTGTGTAGCACCTGAAAAAAACGGCCCCAAAAAGTCCTGCTAGCCGCATCTTTGGAGCGGTGTATTCACCACTCTGAAACCACTCCTACCCATTGAAATAAAAAACGACGGTAAAGCGCAGCTAAAAATAGCGGCGCTTTACCGCCGATGCCTACACCGCCCCAGTGTGAAAGGGGCCTTAGTGCTCACCTCTTAAATATAAGATTTAATTTTTGTGTTCAAACACAAACTACTCAAATAAAGATGATAAAAACACAGCATGTAAAGCCGACAATCATGTTAGTTCAGTAGGGCAGCAGTGGGTGACGTCATAGCTCCTCCCCCGTTTGGGTTACATTCAGCGTCACCAGACTCCTCCCCCCCTTCCATTCGTTAGCAGATGGAGGCACTTGGGGAAAGGGGGGAGGAGTCGAGTGACGTCAATGTCCGTGACGTACTGTGAGTACCTATCAAAAGAATTTTGATCGATCAAAAAAAGTATTGATTAATCGAGAAATGAATCTTTAATTTCCACAGCCCTAAAATATATATATATATATATATATATATATATATATATATATATATATATATATATATATATATATATATATATATATATATATATATATATATATATATATATATATTACACACACACACACACCATGTTGTCAATGCTTTTGACAACATGGTGAATATCCATGTATTATATACTGTATTTGCCGGCGTATAAGACGACTTTTACACCCGAATTCCGCCGCCAAAAACCGGGGGTCGTCTTATACGCCGGGTGAAGAGGAAGAGTACCTGGTAAAGCCCTCAGTAAGCTGGATAACAGGCCGCTGGACAATCGTGATTGTACGGTGCTCCGTACTGGGTGGAGAGGCCGCCGGATGATCCTGTGTGCATACAGTGTGCTCCTCAGCCAATCTTGGCGGGCGATGCGCTGTTGATGAATGCAGAAGCTGTTAAGCCCGCTCGGATTGGACTAACAGCCTCTGCCAATCCGAGCAGGATAGACGAGTCAGAGTGGCGCAGGCTGATGATGTCACAGCCTCTGCCAATCCGAGCAGGCTTTGCATCCATCAACAGAGTAGTAAAATGCATTGCCTGCCGTGATTGGCTCAGTGGTGCACACTGTATTCTGTAACCGGACGAAATATACAAACAAAATACCGGTATACTGTACAGTAATTTGTTAACCAGTGAGGAAGTGACAACAAGTTTGCAGTAACAAACCATCATACTGTACCTACCATACTAACAAAGCATACTGTACCATCATATACGGTATACTGTACCCACTAACAAAGCATCATATACTGTATACTGTACCTGTTTCTGATGGTTCATTAAAATTACTGTGTTTAAATCAAATCTGATGTTAAGTCTGATGTTTTTTTTTTTTTTAATGGTGTTGCCTCAGAAGGGGGTAGTCTTATACAGCGAGTATAGCCCAAAACCTACGTTTTCACTGGAAAAATAGGGGGTCGTCTTATACGCCCAGTCGTCTTATACGCCGGCAAATACGGTATATATATATATATATATATATATATATGGATATACACCATGTGGTTAAAAGCATTGGGACACCTGTCCAGCGCATTTGTGAGGTCAGGCACTGATGTTGGACGCAAAGACCTGGCTCGCAGTCTACCTTCTAATTCATCCCAAAGGTATTCTGTCAGGTTGAGGTGAGGCCAGTCAAGTTCCTCTATCCCAAACTTACTCATCCATGTCTTTAAGTACCTTGCTTTGTGCACTGGTCCAAATACTTTGGTGGAGGGGGGATTATGATGTGGGGTTGTTTTTCAAGGGTTGGGCTTGGCCCCTTAGTTGCAGTGAAGGGGACTGTTCACCACTTGCCGACTGCCGCACGCCAATGTACGTTCCTACTTTGGGAACAGATATTGTTGTTATGGCAGCAGCTAGCTGCCATAACCCTGGTATACCCGTGTTCAGCCGGCGGTCGGCTACAAGATAAAAGTTGTCTCTGTGGCGGATTCACAGCGAGATCATTTTTATTGGTGGTGAGAGAGGGGCACCCCGCCGCTTACAGGAGCTGGAGCTGGAGACTAGTAAGGGGCCCCCACCCATCTCCATGACACTGCAGGGCGGAAGCAATGTCAAAACGTCACTTCTGCCCATAGCTCTTAAAGGGCCAATTTATTTTGCTTGTTTTTTTAAATGACAATTTTTTTTTTTATTATTGAATTTTAGTGTATATATGAGATCTGAGGACTTTTTGACCCCAGATCTCATATTTAAGAGGTCCTGTCACACTTCTTTTCTATTACAAGGGATGTTTGCATTCCTTGTAATAGGAATAAAAGTGTTAATTTTTTTATTTTTTTAGAACAGTGTAAAAATAAAAAGTAAAAGGTAAAATAAAAAAAAATGAAAATAAATTTAAACGAGCCCCATCCCACCGAGCTCGCGTGCAGAAGCAAACGCATACGTGAGTAGCGCACACATATGAAAACAGTGTTCAAACCACACATGTGAGGTATCGCAGCGATCGGTAGAGCGAGAGCAGTAATTCTAGCCCTAGACCCCAAAACATGCAACCGGTAGAATTTTTCAAATGATGCCTATGGAGATTTATTAGGGTAAAAATTTGTTGCCATTCCACGAGCGGGCGCAATTCTGAAGCATGACATGTTGGGTATCAATTTACTCGGCGTAACATTATCTTTCACAATGTAAAAAAATTGGGCTAACTTTACTGTTGTCTTATTTTTTTTAGTTAAAAAAAGTTTATTTTTATTTTTATTTTTTTTAAAAGTGCGCTTGTAAGACCTCTGCGCAAATACAGTGTGACAGAAAGTATTGCAATGACCATCATTTTATTCTCTAGGATGTTAGAAAAAAAATTATAATGTTTGGGGGTTCTAAGTAATTTTGTAGCAAAAAAAAAACAGTTTTTAACTTGTAAACACCACATCTAAAAAAGAGGACCGGTCTTAAAGTGGTTAAGGCGTCAGCATACCAAGACATTTTGGACAATTTCTTGCTCCCAATTTTTTTGCTATAAAATTACTTAGAACCCCCAAACGTTATATATTTTTTAAAGCAGAGGCCCTAGAGAAGATATTGCAAAACCCCACCAATTTATTATGTCACGAGATATTTGCAAAGCGTTTTTTTTTTTTTTTTTAATGCAATTTTTTGTAAAATCCAAAAGATGAGTAAAGAGATCCTGAACATGTCATGCTTTAAAAATGTGCACCACCCCGTGCAACGGCAGCAAATTAAGTAAATTTTACCTTCCGTAGGAGACGCTATAAAAGTCCTTTACAGGTTACAATTTTAGATTTACAGAGGAGGGCTAGTGCTAGAATTACTGCTCATGGCCTGATGTTCACAATGATACCTCACATTTTTTTTATTAATAATTTATGTATTTATTGTTATTTTTACATTGTTTTACACTTACATTTTTTTTTTTTGTTCAGTTTTATTGCTGTCACAAGGAAAGATCCCTGTGACAGCAATAGACATGTGGCAGGCAATCCCTCCTCTGCCGTTTAAAAGCATTCAAAACACCATGAGCTTTGTTTTTGAATGCTTTAGATTTTTTTTTTAAATGGCGCTGTCAACATCCTGATATAACTTTAAGTTATGTCAGGTCATCGCTTCCAGGTTACTATAGCCGAGAGCCGATCTGGTGGGAAGGGAGAGTCCAAGAAAGCTGCAGGAAAAGGGGGGGGGGGGGGCATACCGTCCTGCTGCATGTAAAAGCAATCCAGTAGCTAATTAGCTGCTAGGATTGCTTTTACAAGAGACCTGGCTCTAAAAAAACTGTACCAGGATGACCACTAGAAGTCCAGTGATATGAAATATTCTTTTAACAGATGCCTTTCTGTGCAAGTCGACAGAGTTGACTGAGCGCGGCACCGTCAACGGCGAATATGCCGCACGTGGCGGCTCCCGTGCGCATGCGCAGGAGTGACGTCATCGCGGCTTCGCCGAATGACAGTGGCGGAGCAGTGAGACCCACCGAGGAGATGGATGCGCCGGACTACAGGGGACAGCGGTGACATCGCTGGCTCCTATGTCATGTAAGTGACACATAATGGGCTACGATGCGATGCATAGTAGTCCATTATGCTTTACCTTTGCAGGGAATGAAACTGGAAGTAAACTCATCAGGGTTTACTTCCTCTTTAACAATAAAGTTGTAGGATTAATGGCTAACTGTTAGTATTTCAAAGGTTATTCTATATTATGCGCTATATGAATCTGTTGGGTTGTGCAGAGGTCAGGCAACCGAATTACATGGTGTATGTCCAGCTGTAGAGAGGGGTTTTCTCTCTGCCAAAAGAGGTAGAAAGTTCTTGAGAAAGGCAAGTTCTTACATCCCCAAAACATTGTTTTTTTTTCCCCCTCCTCTCTCTTTTACCAGGGTCTGGCTCAGCTACCCTTTTTATTACTGTATTCTGGGTAGTGAACTCCTGTATGTATTTCTGAACATCAGCTTCTGTATGTACTAAGCTCACTGTACCTCTATACTGTACATGCATTTTTGTTGGTGTGATGTAACAGTGGACCGAATATCTTTTCTGTATTAGGCTTGATGTGATATGACATACTTGATATTTGTACCTATTGTATACTTGTATGCATATGCCTAATACAACTTTATTGCTAAAACATTTTTATTATGTGGGGTGCTTACTCTGTATATTTAAAATGATTGTATTTCTAAGTATGATATGGTGTGTTATAAATATCCTATTAATTGATATGTGGTGTACTTTATATATTTCAAATTATTGTATTAGCAGATTGATACAATGTGGAAAGGTTTTAGCACCATAAAAATAATCTATTGTTGGTTATCAAATGATGTAGATAATAATGGTGTGCTGCAGACCTTTATTGCTAGTTAGAAATACACCTCAAAACATATTCTGCTTCTCCTAAATATGAGGCTACCATATACAGTATGTGAGACTTTTTTGCAGCCTAACTGCATAAAGGGACCAAAGATCCAAAAAGCACCTTCAGGCTGTCAAGGGGCATAAATTACGTATCTAATTTCCTGACTATGTATCACATTCTTGGAGGCCCTGGAGCAATAGAAACAACCACAAAAGTACCACATTTTGAAGAGAGTAAACACCCCAAGGTATTTTTACAGGTATAGTGAGTATTTTGAAGATATTTTTTTTTTTTGCTTCAAGTTTTGGGAAAATGTGGAAAATAATTTGAAAATGATATCTCACATGCAGAATGAACAGAAAACGCGCTCTGCTACTCCTCCTGAGTATGGAA
Organism: Lithobates pipiens; assembly: GCF_037356315.1. NCBI lineage: Eukaryota > Metazoa > Chordata > Amphibia > Anura > Ranidae > Lithobates > Lithobates pipiens. The sequence goes on along the minus strand of NW_027507789.1, from coordinate 157,177,568 downwards.
TTACCACATGTGTGAGACTTTCAATGTTTTTACTGTTTATGTATTGGATGTACTGGACATTGTATCTTTTTTTTACTACCACAAAGCTGCACAATGGGCATTGTATTTTGTGTATCACAAAAATCAATCAACATTGTGTCAGGGGATGGCTGAGGCTGGTGGCTCACAGGAATGTAATCAGTGGGATGTGCAGATGTGTCAGACCAGGGTCAATACAGGCGGCATGCACTAGTGTGGTGGTGATCAGGAACACTGTTGCTGGCTATACTGGCACTGGTGACACTGTACTGATGTGGCAGCAATCAGGGACACTATTCATGGCTGCACTGGCTCTAGTGACACTGGTGTAATTGTGATCAGAAACACTGTTTCTGGCTAACACTTGTTTGGTTAAACTGTACTAATGTGGCAGCGATCAAGGTCTGTTAAAGGCTGCACTAGTTCTGGTGACACTGGCACTGGTATGGCAGTGATCAGAAACACTGTTTGCTGGCTGCACTTATCTGATGAAACTGAGATGGTGGCCATCAGGAACACTGTTGCTGGCTTACACTGGTCTGATGACACCTGGACTATTGTGGCTAGTGATCAGGAACACTGTTGCTGGCTCTGGTCTGGTGACAATGGAACTGGTATGTTGGTGATCAGAAATGCTGTTGTTGGCTGCACTGGATTGGTGACACTGGCACTGGTGTGGCAGCAACCAGGAACACAGTTAATGGCTTACACTGGTCTGGTGACACTGGGACTGGTATGAGGATGCTATCTACTGTAGGTGATGGGCTACTGAGAGAAAGTTACCCCCTCAAGATCTTTGGATCTTGGGCTCAACATTATTCTATCAAACTCCCTGTCTGCACCTTCTACAAGTTTTGGAAAGCTCAACTCGCTGAGCTTTGGGGGATCGTACCCGGCCAGCAATGCCGCTTTGGGCACTGGATCCTGTGTGGGTGCTCACCTTTGCACGAGGCACATCATGTTGTTAGTCTTACGGTACTATACAGGTCCAGGAATGAAGCCTTAAGGGCATGCCCATCATGAAGGTCACCAAGACAGAAAGTAAAGGAAAATCCTATGTTCTAGAGTTGTTGTGAGAGCAGGACAAATGTTATGGTGGTAAACTTCTAAGGCCCCTTTCACACATGCGGATGGTATGTCCGTATTTCATCCATCCGTTTGCGGATGAAATACGGGCCATACATTCATCCCTATGGGATAGCGGGTGTCTGCGGATGAGCATCAGCAGACACCCGCTATTGTCCGCCTCCGCAAATGTCCGATTCTGCAGACGGAGGAAAATCCTATTTTTCTGTCCGTCTGCAGAGCGGATCGGATGAACACGGACACACGGTCCGTGCTCGTCCGATCCCCATAGAGGAGAGCGGAGAGCTGACAGGGCAGTCCCCGCACAGTGTGCGGAGACCGCCCTGTCCGCAGCCGGCTCAGCGGGGACAACGGAGCGATCCCCGCTGAGCGAGCGGATCATCACGGGGCGGATCATTACTGATCCGCCCCGTGTGAAAGAGGCCTAAGTCATGTACATGTCCCCCTGTAGTTCTCGGAACAACCAGTGGTTGTTAAAAACTGCAGAGTTTTTCTCTTCGAGCCCTTCCAAAGTAATTGGGCAAGTTGTGGTGGGATATATAGTCCCAGAGTGGCACATGTAAATAAACTGAGAACCGTGTGGACCGCAACTCCTTACCCTACTTGCTGAATTGTAACAGACAACAATTGTGATCATTTTTTCAGGCTATTGGTGGTTTAAAATAAGTTAAAAAAGGCTTATTCGATGTTTTTGTACATCATTTGGGCACAGATCCTTTTTTTCCTTTGTTCTAGGGTGGCATTTCTAAACTAGGCGCTCAAGCTAGCTGTAATTGTGTTTTGATGAAGTTGTAATTTATCATTTTGTTGGATAGTCAATCTCAGAACATTTTACAATTTGCTAATATTGCGGGGATCTCACATGATCAGAGTCCGCAAGGAACCTGTTGTTTTCAATCAGACAGACACTGTCTTGTAGACATGTAATTATATAAGGTCATGAAGGCATAAAGCAGAGCTTGAATTTGTAATAAACACTTATGCCTGCCCCATTTCTACAGTGTGTGTGTATGTGTATGTATGTATGTATGTATGTGTGTATATATATATATATATATATATATATATATATATATATATATATATATATATATAATATACTTATATGGAGAAACAATATTTTATTTTAGGACAAAGTGCACATTGATATGATTACTTACATTATGCTGATATTTTTAACATTTGATATGGGAGCTACACCTACTGATTCCCGGAGCTTTCATGCTGACCCTGGCTTCTCTAGCTATTAAGTCACTGACCTGGAACAAGAATGTGGGCAGTGAAGTATAGCCTCTTGTCCTGTATGCTTGTTCCATGTCAGTAACCTACTAGGCAATCAAGCCAATATCAAGGTGACAGCCCTACACCCTACATATCTTTAAATTCCAAGGCAGCAATGGGGGCTTCCATATTTTTTTTTCTACACGTTTCCTATAATAAGGACATTTTCCCATAAAGTTTCCTCACCCTTTGTTACCTATTGTTGACGTCCTTCCACCTTTTTTATGACCTGCTAGACTATTATAATAGACAATAAGTCTATTGGGCCGAAATGCACCCAATAGTGAGTACTGGGATCTAGATCAAGGCTATGGGCCTTGAAGTAAGATCTTGGTAAGGGCTGCGGTATGGGTGTGAGTTGGTGAGATGACATACTTTGGGCGTAAGGAAACTTTGTAGGAATTGTTCCTTTACTTTTAGCGTAGACATTATAATACCCTAATATTTATGCTGATTTAATACACAGTTTAGCTTTTCCTTTGGTGTTTCAGACCCAGTGGTTGTGTTTTAAAATTTGAGCTTGTAAGTATTTTATCTATGCAACTGTATCTTTGGTAATGAGAATAATCATTCAGAAGGTAATGAGATGATTTTAATCTGGGATATGCTATCCACAGTATAATAATATAGTCCCCATTGTAAGTGATTAGAATTCCCTGAAGCATGCTGCGGCTATCTAATCACATGGCATTGCTGAACATGTGCACAGCCTGGAAAATTGTGCTATTGATAATATGCAAACTGTTTGTGCTATAGAAATCCTTTATAATAATAATAATAATATGTAGTATGTAAAATACCACTGGAAACATCCTCTTATACATTGGAAAACACTGAAATATTGGCATTTTGGCAGTGCTCTCTGGGTAGGGGTCTTGTCCCCATGTGTTCTACAGATTATATGTTATGTTATGTTATGTTATGTTATTAAATTAATTATTTCCCTCAAAATTCTACAAACAATACCCCATAATGACAACGTGAAAGAAGTTTGACATCTTTGCAAATTTATATCACCACTTACACACCGGAAGATTTGGCTGCTTAATGAGCGTAGCTTTAACTGACAATTGCGCGGTCGTGCGATGCTGTACCCAAACAAATTTGACATCCTTTTTTTCCCACAAACGGAGCTTTGGTATTCAATCACCTCTGTGGTTTTTATTTTTTGTGCTATAAACAAAAAAACAGAGACGATTTTGAAAAAAAACAAAGTTTTTTACTATAATAAATATCCCCCAATTTTTTTTGAAAAAGCAAATTTCTTCCTCAGTTTAGGTCAATATATATTCTTCTACATATTCTTGGTAAAAAAATTGCAATAAGTGTATATTGATTGGTTTGCGCAAAAGTTATAGTGTCTACAAACTATTGGAATGATTTATGGCATTTTTATTATTTTAACTTTTTTTTTTCTTTTTTTTTTTTTACTAGTAATGGCGGAGATCTGCGATTCATTTTTTTTTTTTTTTTTTGCGGTACTGTGACATTGCAGCAGACAGATCGGACACTTTTGACACATTTCTGGGACCATTGACAGTTATACAGCAATCACTGCTATAAAAATGCACTGATTACTGTTAAATGTCACTGGTAAGGAAGCGGTTAACACAAGGGGTAAGCAAGGGGTTAAATGTGTGTTCTAACTGTTAGGGGATAGGACTGACTAGAGGAAGAGACATATCGTTGTTCCTACTTTAGTAGGAACAAACAATATGTCTCTTCTCTCCTGACAGAACAGGGATTTGTGTGTTTACATACACAAATCCCTGTTCCTGCTCTTGTGTACGCGGCCACATGTAGCTGGTGGCGGTGTCGCCCACTGCCCATGCGCATCGGGTTCCCCGCTGTGCAGTGGGTGCGCACGCCTCCTATCGCCTTTAAAGGTACAGACGTACCCATACAGCGATTCGCAGGAACAAAACACTTTACCGCCGTATATCGGCGTGAGCCGGACGGCAAGTGGTTAAAAATAAAAAACGAAAAAACATCACACCTACATAAGTATCACAGCCTTTGCCATGATACTCAAAATTGAGCTCAGGTGAATCCTGTTTCCACTGATCATCCTTGCAATGTTTCTACAACTTCATTGGAATCCACCTGTGGTAAATTCAGTTGATTGGACATGATTTGGAAAGGCACACACCTGTCTATATAATTTCCCACAGTTAACAGTGCATGTCAGAGCACAAACCAATTTATGAAGTCCAAGGAATTGTTTGTAGACCTCTGGGACAGGATTGTTTCAAAGCACAGATCTGGGGAAGGGTACAGAAATATTTCTGCAGCATTGAAGGTCCCAATGAGCACAGTGTCCTCCATTATCTGTAAATGAAGAAGTTTAGAACCACCAGGACTCTTCCTAGAGCAGGTCACCCAGCCAAACGTAGGGATCGTGGAGAAGGGCCTTAGTCAGGGAGGTGACCAAGATCCCGATGGTTAGAGCTGCACGATTCTGCCTAAAATGAGAATCACGATTTTTTTGCTTGGAAGATAGATCACGATTCTCTCACGATTCTCGCGCCGTATCATCTTTCACATTAAAACAAAAATTGTGCTAACTTTACTATTTTTTTTTATTTTTTTATTTATTGAAGTGTATTTTTTCCCCAAAAAATTGCATTTGAAAGACTGCTGGGCAAATACAGTGTGACATAAAATATTGCAGCAATTGCCATTTTATTCCCTAGGGTCAGGTCTCTGATTTTTTATATATTATATAAAATGTTTGGGGGTTCCAAGTAATTTTCTAGCAAAAAAATATTGATTTTAACTTAAAGTGGAGGTCCACCCTAAAGTGGACCTTCCGCTCATTGGAATCCTCCCCCCCTCCGGTGCCACAATTGGCACCTTTCAGGGGGGTGCAGGTACCTGTACAGTACAGGTATCTGCACCCACTTCCGGTGTAGATTCTGCAGAATCTACGCCCCTTTCTGCAGAATCTACGCCCCTTTCTGCAGAATCTACGCCCCTTTCCGAAAGTCCCCCGCTGCCTGCTGGGAAACACACGGATCCCAGAGACAGCGGGGACCATCCTTATTGCGCAGCGCGACTCGCGCATGCGCAGTAGGGAACCGGGAAATTAAGCCGAAAGGCTCCACTTCCTGATTCCCATACCCAAGATGGCGGCGGCAGCACCCGAGAGACGATCGAGAGATCGCTTCGGGTGCCGACATCGCGGGCGCGCTGGGCGGGTAAGTGTCACTATTTTAAAAGTCAGCAGCTGCAGTATTTGTAGCTGCTGGCTTTAAAAAAAAAAAAAAAAAAAAAAAAACGACGGACTCCCGGTGGACTCCTGCTTTAACCACTTGAGGACCGCCGTATTGCCATTGTACGTCAGCACAATGGCACAGGCAGGCATAATCACGTACATCCACGTGATTGCCTTCCAGCGGGTGGGGGGTCCGATCGGACCCCCTCCCGCTGGTTACGGCGGTCCGATTCGGTCCAGGAGCGCTCCGTGATGAGGGGATGGCCGTTGGTTTTCGGCCACCCCCTCTGGATCGCTCCTGGCCAATGAGAAGCTTCCTCCCCTGTGTATTGTTTACACAGGAAGGAGGAAGTGATGTCATTCTCCTCGGGGCGGTCTTTTTGACCGGACTACGAGGAGAACAGTAAAAGTAAGTGTGCACCAACACTACACTGACATGTAGGTACACACAGGCACACAAACCCCCCCCGATCCCCCCCCCGATCGCCCCCCGATCCCCCCCCCGCCCCCCCTCCCCCCCCAGTCACAGTGTCACTGATTGCATTGATCATTTCTTTACTGATCAATGCATTCAGTGTCAGTTGTGACAGTAAAAACTGTCAGGACAGTTAGTGTTAGGTCCAGGGTAGCCCCCTATCACCCCCCAATAAAGATTTAACCCCCTGATTGCCCCTAGAGTTAACCCTTTCACCCCCTTTTGCCAGTGTCACTAAGCGATCATTTTTCTGATCGCTGCATGTGTCGCTAGTGTCGCTAGGTAGCTAGTTATTTTTTTAGGTTCACCGCCAGGTTTTTATAGCGCTAGGTACCCCGATATACTACCCAATAATGTTTTTAACCCCCTGATTGCCGCTAGTTAACCCTTTCACCCCCTTTTGCCAGTGTCACTAAGCGATCGTTTTTCTGATCGCTGCATTAGTGTCGCTACAGTCGCTAGGTAGCTAGTTATTTTTTTAGGTTCACCGCCAGGTTTTTATAGCGCTAGGTACCCCGATATACTACCCAATAATGTTTTTAACCCCCTGATTGCCGCTAGTTAACCCTTTCACCCCCTTTTGCCAGTGTCACTAAGCGATCATTTTTCTGATCGCTGCATGTGTCGCTAGGTAGCTAGTTATTTTTTTAGGTTCACCGCCAGGTTTTTATAGCGCTAGGTACCCCGATATACTACCCAATAATGGTTTTAACCCCCTGATTGCTGCTAGTTAACCCTTTCACCCCCTTTCACCAGCGATCACAGTATAAGTGTCACTGGTGACGCTGGTTAGCCAGTTAGTTATTTAGGTTCCCCGTCAGGTTTTTATATAGCGCCAGGGACCCCCATATACTACCTAATAAAAATTTGAACCCCCTGATTGCCCCTAGTTAACCCTTTCACCACTGATCACCGTATAAGTGTTACGGGTGACTCTGGTTAGTTTGTTTTTTATAGCATTTTATATTCAAATCCGGAAGGCAGTGCTTGGATTTCGGGGTCCCGTACGTGGCTAGGCTCCCAAAAAGTCCCCCACATGTGGTATCCCCGTACTCGGGAGAAGCAGCAGAATTTATTTTGGGGTGTAATTTGACTTCTGTACATAGCATGTGTGAGCAATATATCATTTAGTGACAACTTTGTGCAAAAAAAAAAAAAGTTTGTAATATTCCCGCAACTTTTGGCAAAATATAAAATATTCCATGGACTCAACATGCCTCTCAGTAAATAGCTTGGGGTGTCTACTTTCCAAAATGGGGTCATTTGGGGGGTTTTGTGCTATTTTGGCATTTTATGGCCTTCGAAACTGTGATAGGTAGTGAGGGGTGAAATCAAAAATTTGCACCCTTAGAAATCCTGAAGGTGGTGATTGGTTTTCGGGGTGCCGTGCGCGACTAGACTCCCAAAAAGTCCCACACATGTGGTATCCCCGTACTCGGGAGAAGCAGCAGAATGTATTTTGGGGTGTCATTTCACATATGCCCATAGCATGTGTGAGCAATATATCATTTAGTGACAACTTTTTGTAAAAAAATTTTTTTTTTTTTTTTTTTGTCATTATTCAATCCCTTAGGACAAAAAAAATAAATATTCAATGGGCTCAACATACCCATCAGCAATTTCCTTGGGGTGTCTACTTTCCAAAATGGGGTCATTTGGGGGGGATTTGTACTGCCCTGCCATTTTAGCACCTCAAGAAATGAGATCGGCAGTCATAAATTAAAAGCTGTGTAAATTCCAGAAAATGTACTCTAGTTTGTAGACGCTATAACTTTTGCGCAAACCAAAAAATATACGCTTATTGACATTTTTTTTACTAAAGACATGTGGCTAAATAAATTTTGCCCTCAATGTATGACTAAAATTTAGTTTATTCGATTTTTCTTATAACAAAAAGAAGAAAATATCTTTTTTTTTCCAAATTTTCGCTCTTTTTCCATTTATATCGCAAAAAAAAAAAATCGCAGAGGCAATCAAATACCATCAAAAGAAAGCTCTATTTGTGGGAAGAAAAGGACGCAAATTTCGTTTGGGTGCAATATTGCATGACCGCGCAATTACCAGTTAAAGCAGCGCAGTGCGAAATTGCAAAAAGACCTCTGGTCCTTAAGGTGTTTATTGGTCCGGAGCTGAAGTGGTTAAGAAAGAAGTGTCAGAAAAAGATTTAGACTTTAAGTGGTTAAACTTCCTGCATTTACGTGGTTGAAAGCTTGGCAGACTGCCCAGATTATTTGTTTAGACTAGAAGTTCTATCCCTTTGATCTAAGAAGTAAGCGTTAGTTACAATGTTTCAAGTTCTACACTTGGCAGATTGCCCGGGATGCTTTCTTTTGACAACTGAGTGAGCGGATAATCACTCCACTTGTTGATATGAAAGAATCGAAAAAGTTTTTTTTAACGATTAATCGTGCAGCTCCACCATTGCTCTGTGGAGTGAGGAGAACCTTCCGGAAGAACAACCATCTCTGCAGCACTCCACCAATCAGGCCTGCATGGTAGAGAGGCAAGACAGAAGTCACTCCTCAGTAAAAGGCACATGACAGCCCACCTGGAGTTTACCAAAAGGTACCTGAAGGTCTCTCTGACCATAAGAAACAAAATTTTTTGGTCTGATGAAACAAAGATTAAACTCTCTGGCCTGAATGGCAAGCGTCATGTCTGGAGGAAACCAGGAACCACTCATCACCTGGCCAATACCATCCCTACAGTGAAGCATGGTGGTGGCAGCATCATGCTGTGGGGATGTTTTTCAGCGACAGGAACTGGGAGACTAGTCGGGATCGAGGAAAAGATAAATGCAGCAATGTACAGAAACATCCTTGCTAAAAATCTGCTCCAGAATGCTCTGGACCTCAGACTGGTGTGAACGTTCATCTTCCAACAGGACAACGACCCTAAGCACAGAGTGTTTAAAGTGATATTGCCTCACACAAAATTTATAACCACAGTTTAGTGTAGGTACCATCATCCCAAAATAGCGTAGAAAGGACAAAAAAAAATAGCTCAAAAAAGGGTAACTCCAGGTAATACCATTAAGCAGGGGAAATGGGGACTATTGCGGTACCCATATATGATAAACACCATTAATAAAAATTTGATTCATATTTATTCAACATATCAGTGCAACAATAACAATATTTTAAAACCATCACATGGAACACAACAATGAACAAACATTAAATACAGAATGGTGGGGTTTACAGTTGTTCCAGACACCTCACAGGTAGGTGAAGAGCCGTTGGTAGAGGGTTAAATGTATTCCTCGACCGGTTTCAGGGCAATGAGCCGCTTCCTCAAGAGGCGTCACCCACAGTATCTACCAAAAAATTTAAAATCTTTAGAAACATTGCAGCAATATTTCATACTACAATCAATTTTACATATCAAATAACATATACATCATTGTTTCTCAAGGCGTTTTACAATTGGAGTGTTACAAAAAGAACCCAGTGACTCACCCACAGAACATCAACCCCTGGTAGCGGAGGCTTCACTATCTGAGGCATCCTGCGACTGGGTGCCCCCCTGGGGGCAGACATGGGGGCAAAGAATCAGAGAAGACATAAGCCAGCTGGAAACAAGATACAATGATAACTATATTCAATTTCATAATGGATACCAATACCTAAGGAATTAGCTATAGACAGGTGGAGAATAGAAATAGTTTAAAGGTAATCCAAGCCCTACAGACCAATAGAATGCACCAGTGGAGTCCATAGGTCAAAATGGATAGTGATTAAACATGGTAGTCAACATTATCACTCACGTACTCAAACGTGGGTCTTAAGCTCAGATACCAGCCAGGAAAGGACAAGTCCTCTAGTGATAGATGCCCCCAAAATCGACCAAACAACTGTCAAAGGTCAATCGGGGGTATCCAACTTGGATCTAAAATATAGACCATGTAGATAAATGAAATCAGCTATTGACATTAATAAAGTACTAATGACATATACATGATGGATTTGTAATAATGGAAAGAAGCAAGGCTAACTGCACCAAGGCCAATGTAAGACCCAGTCACTGCCATTAGATCATCATTTACAGCTAAGGATCAGTAGGAAAAGAAAAAATAGCCTCATAACTCTGAGCGTTTTTACCTGTCATACAGATGTTAAACATCTATTCCCAGCTGATGCCGCCCTGAATAGTGCGCCCTGACCGGCGCCATATAAGCTCCCAACCCGTAAGTAAGGAAGCGTCATTGCGGCGCTCTCTGACGGCCGCGACGTATGTTGTGCACATGCGCCGATAATGGGCTGCGCGTGCAACACCCTAACGTCAGAAGCTGACATAGTCCGCTCGAGAAGACAGGGGGAGTAACTGGGAAGCGCCTCTCAAGGAGAACGCCGATCCGCCTAGACCCATCACACACCTCAGCATTTCCGGGTCTGCTGCACCCAATGTGCCATTCCCAATACAATAACACAGTCCGTGTCAGAAGGGAAAGGAAACCAGGTTCAGATCAGATTGGGGCGGCATCAGAATCCCTAGGTCAACACGTGCACCGCCCACCGGGGGGAGAACAAACTCCTCAGACCACCTCCGCCTGAGTCATTAAAGGGAGAAAGTCACCTGGATTCAAAAATCAACATTTACAAAAATAGCTAGTAAATTGAAATTGAAAAGAAACCCACGGGGACATGCTACAAATGAAAGAAAAACCAGCAATGGTAATTGCCAGTGCTCAATAATGGAGCATGTCCCCGGTGTCACACATACTAACAATGTAACAATAAATAAAAAAAAACTCAACCTGGGAAGGACTAGCAACCATCTCTGGCACAGTGTATTAGTACTGTCCAGAAAAAAATTTAAAACATTTAATTAATTTGAGAAGGAACTCTAAATGACAAAGTAGCCTATATTACAAATCCCCAAAAAATAAAAAGGGGGTGTTTTTCTTAAAAATGAATGGAACTAAATGGTTTGTCCCTTTTTGTTTTCAAAAATATTTATAAGAGTGGGCTTCATTTAGGCCCGAAGGGGGAGGGGGGTATAAGAGCATTGAGACGCTCAATCCAAAGGGCCTCACACCTAAGGATTTCACTATCCCAATCCCCCCCTCTGGGATCTTGTGGGATCACTTCTAGAACCATAAATTTAACGCTTTGAGGTTGGAATCTATGATGGATCCCAATGTGTCGACCGACGGTAGTGAGCTTACCGTTCGTAGAGTAATACAGGTGGTCGCCCAAACGTTGCCGTAGTTCCCTGATGGTCTTGCCAACATAGAAAGCCTTGTAGGCACAGACCATCAGGGAGACCACTCCTCTCATTCCACAGTTGGCATGTTGAGAGGGCGAAAAGTCCTCTCCATTTGGAAGAATAAATGATTCTCTCTCTAATATCCAGGGGCATTTTGGACATTGTCCACATTTTAAGGTGCCCTGAGGTCCCTCCATCATCCGGGGGTGAGGCTTATAATGGCTACTTGTCAATTTGTCCCCAAGTGTAGTGGCCTTCCTAATTACAAGTTCAGGGGAAGATCTTCCATATTTGCCTAGAATATGATGTTCCATTAGCAAATGCCAGTGTTCAGAAAGAAGGTGTCGAAGCTGTTGGTGGTGAATAGAAAATTTTGGCACAACTTTAATAGTGGAAGGTTGTTTAGGGCGGGGAGGGCCATATAGTAAGGATGACCGAGTACGGGAAAAGGCTTTATTAAAAGCCTTTCTTAGGTTTGTACGACTATAACCCTGGGCCAAAAGACGTACACGGAGTGCATTAGCCTGAACACGGAAATCTCCCTCCTCTGTGCAGTTGCGCCTCAATCTGAGATATTGGGCGTATGGAATACTGTGAACCAGAGGACGGGGATGTGAGCTAGAGGCATGTAAAATGGTATTTCCCGCTGTTGGCTTGCGAAATAAGTCTGTGACCAGTTTACCTGATGCATTCTTACTAATTTTAAGATCGAGAAATTAGATATCAGTTTCATCAGCTATGCATGTAAAATGCAGGTTAAACTGATTACAATTTAAAATGCCCATGAAGGCCTTCAAGTCTTGTTTAGTCGTACAAACCTAAGAAAGGCTTTTAATAAAGCCTTTTCCCATACTCGGTCATCCTTACTATATGGCCCTCCCAGCCCTAAACAACCTTCCACTATTAAAGTTGTGACAAAATTTTCTATTCATCACCAACAGCTTCGACACCTTCTTTCTGAACACTGGCATTTACTAACGGAACATCATATTCTAGGCAAATATGTAAGATCTTCCCCTGAACTTGTAATTAGGAAGGCCGCTACACTTAGGGACAAATTGCCGAGTAGCCATTATATATATTTATATTTATATATAAGGCCCACCCCCGGATGATGGAGGGATCTCAGGGTACCTTAAAATGTGGACAATGTCCAAAATGCCCCTGGATATTAGAGGGAGAATTATTTATTTAATCATTTATTCTTCCAAATGGAGAGGACTTTTCACCCTCTCAACATGCCACATTATACCCCCCCCCCCCCCCCCGGGCCTAAATGAAGCCCATTCTTATAAATATTTTTTGTAAACAAAGGGACAAACCATTTAGTTCCATTCATTTTTAAGAAAAACACCCCCCTTTTTTTTTCTTTTCTTGGGGATTTGTAATATACGCCACTTTGTTTGTCATTTAGAGTTCCTTCTCAAATTAATTTAATGTTTTAAAAAAAAATTCTGGACAGTACTAATACACTGTGCCAGAGATGGTTGCTTCCCATGTTGAGTTTTTTAAAACGTATTGTTGCATTGTTGGTATATGTGCCCCCGGGACATGCTCCATTACTGAGCACTGGCAATTACCATTGCTGGTTCTCCTTTATTTGTAGCATATCCCCGTGGGTTTCTTCAATTTACTAGCTATTTTTGTAAATGTTGATTTTTGAATCCAGGTGACTTTCTCCCTTTAATGGTCTGAGGAGTTTGTTCTCCCCCCAGTGGGCGAGCACGTGTTGACTTAGGGATTCTGGCGCCGCCCCAATCTGATTGGGCGGGCACCTGGTTTCCTTTCCCTTCTGACACGGACTGTGTTATTGTATTGGGAATGCGTGTGTGCAGCCCTGTTTGGGGTGCGCACGCGCATTAGGTGCAGCAGACCCGGAAATGCCGCGGTGTGTGATGGGTCTAGGTAGATCGGCGTTCTCCTTGAGAGACGCTTCCCCGCCACTCCCCCTCCCTTCTCGAGCGGACTACGTCAGCTTCTGACGTTAGGGTGTTGCACGCGCAGCCCATTATCGGCGCATGTGCACAACACGCGTCGCGTCCCTCAGAGAGCGCTGTAATGACGCTCCCTTTTTTCCGGGTTGGGGGCTTATATGGCGCCGGTCAGGGCGCACTATTCAGGGCGGCATGAGCTGGGAATAGATGTTTAACATCCGTATGACAGGTAAAAACGCTCAGTGTTATGAGGCTATTTTTTCTTTTCCTACTGATCTTTTGCTGTAAATGATGTTATAATGGCAGTGACTGGATCTTACACTGGCCTTGGTGCAGTTAGCCTTGTTTCTTTCCGTTATTACAAATCCATCATGTATATGTCATTAATAAAGTACTAATGTCAATAGCTGATTTCATTTATCTACATGGTCTATATTTTAGATCCATGTTGGATACCCCCGATTGACCTTTGAGAGTTGTTTGGTCGATTTTGGGGGCATCTATCACTAGAGGACTTGTCCTTTCCTGGCTGGTATCTGAGCTTAAGACCCACGCTTGGGTATGTGAGTGATAATGTTGACTACCATCTTTAATCACTATCCATTTTGACCTATGAACTCCACTGGTGCATTCTATTGGTCTGTGGTGCTTGGATTACCTTTAAACTATTTCTATTCTCTACCTGTCTATAGCTAATTCCTTAGGTATTGGTATCCATTATGAAATTGAATATAGTTATCATTGTATCTTGTTTCCAGCTGGCTCTTTTCTTCTCTGATTCTTTGCTCCCCGTGTCCACCCCCAGGGGGGCACCCAGTCGCAGGGTGCCTCAGATAGTGCCGCCTCCGCTACCAGGGGTTGATTTTCTGTGGGTGAGTCACTGGATTCTTTTTGTAACACTCCAGTTGTAAAATGCCTTGAGAAACAATGATGTATATGTTATTTGATTGTAGTATGAAATATTGCTGCAATGTTTCTAAAGATTTTAAATTTTTTGGTAGATACTGTGGGTGACGCCTCTTAAGGAAGCGGCTCATTGCCGCGAAAACCGGTCGAGGAATACGTTTAACCCTCTACCAACAGCTCTTCATCTACCCGTGAGGTGCCTGGAACAACAGTAAACCCCACCATTCTGTATTTAATGTTTGTTTATTGTTGTGTTCCTTTTGATGGTTTAAAAATATTGTCATTGTTGCACTGATATGTTGAATAACTATGAATTTAATTTTTATTAATGGTGTTTATCATATATGGGTACCGCAATAGTCCCTATTTCCCCTGCTCAAGGGTATTACCTGGAGTTACCCTTTTTTGAGCTATTTTTTTGTCCTTTCTAAGCACAGAGTGGATACGGGACAAACTCCGTGACTGTGCTTGACTGTCCCAGCCAGAGCCCAGACTTGAACCCGATTGAACATCTCTGGAGTGAACTGAAAATGGCTGTGCAATGACGCTCCCCATCCAATCTGAGCTTGAGAAGTCCTGCAAAGAAGAATGGGAGAAACTGCTAAAAAAATAAGTGTGTCAAGCTTGTAGCATCATACCCAAAAATACTTGAGGCTGTAATTGGTGCCAAAGGTGCTTCAACAAAGTACTAAGCAAAGGCTGTGAACACTTATATACATGGGATTTTGTTTGTTTTTTATTTTTAATACATTTCCAAAGATTTCAAACAAACTTCTTTCACATTGTCATTATGGGGTATTGTTTGTAGAATATTGAGTATAACAAAATGTGGAAAAAGTGAAGCAATGTGAATACTTCGCGGATGCATTATGTCACAACACTATTTAGTAGATCATTTTTTACCTTTCAAACCTTTGCCAGCTCCATAAGTAACTGTAATATTACATACAGTATTTTTCAACTTTGTGATTTGATTCCTAGCATATGTACAGTATAGCCAAAACAAATTGATTAAGCGTAGAAGAGTTAGAACCTCTGTCAATGTTTTATTTCTGTATGCGTCCCCACTGGAGTCACTGAAATTGAAAGTGGGGGGAAATCCAAAATGTTCTCTAGTAAGAGGTGAGTGTAGGACTTCCATTAGGGACAACTGTTGCTGTGACATCTGTCTTAGAAGAGATTTCCTCTTACTTTGGAGTGGATGAGAAAATATGCCTGGGTTCCATTTGCTTGGGGTCATCAAAAATTTCCACACTTAAAATCAAACCTGACTTATTTCTTTGGTGGTTGAATTCTGATAATTATAAACCTTTTCAAGGCTAAAAGGCAACAATTGTCAAAAAAAGGGTATGGGGAGCTGGACACTGCATAGTGTGTGAATGCAAAAAATAAATAAAAATAACGAATAGATTTTAGGGCTAGTTCACACCACGTGCAGTCCAGTGCGTTTTTTTTCTGCATCAAAAACACATGAAAAGTAGGTTATATGGTTTTCAATCATGGCATAGTTCACACCAGTGCTTGCAGTTGCAGTGCATTAGAGTTCCAGAAAAAAAAAGTAGAACATGCTGCATTTTTCCTGCACTTGACTGTACTGGAACACTGTAAAACGCATCAAAAACGCAACAAAACGCACTCGAACACACATGTCCTTAAAGGTTATGAAAAAAGAGAGGGAAAAATGTACTGGAATGCATCAAAAACGCGCATGCAGAAAAGCACCTGGAACGCATCCAGACTGCGTTTCTATGGTGTGAACTAGCCCTAAAAAACATACAGCGGAGAGAGGGTCCTTCAACTGTGAGGATGGCATGGGGAAAAATAGCAGTCCCTTTTTAAATGATAAACTGTGACTGTGACACTGTACACAGGTATCACATATTTTGGATATGTAACTAATTTTTTAAGCATCAAAATAGTTTGCTATGTGGCACTCACCATTTTATATATATAAAGGGGAGATGGAGGGTGGTGTCTTAGGACTGCTTGGGGATCCCCATGCACAAATCTGTTTCCTTTCAGGTACCAAACAGGATCTCTGTGCTCTATAGTTTTGTCTGTCTTTGCACATTTTTATCATTAACATACTGTATTTGAAAAATGTAAATTATATTTTAAATATTTTTTTCACGTAACGTCCATTTCTGATCTGGCCTTGCAAGGGGGATGGCTAGAAGAAATCCCACTTTGTAGGTGAGAGTAGATGGAGGAATGCATCTAATGTTAAAAAAGGCTGTTTCTGAAGAGAACCAGATTAGGTCTTAATCAAGGAATGAAAGCCCAATGGTCTCTAAAACAAGATCAAAATGGCCAATATTACATAGGATACAATAGCAAATAGGCCAGCAGCAGGACAGTTTTAACCACTTGCCCACTTGACACTTTCACCCCCTTCCTGACCAGGCCAATTTTCAGCTTCGGTACTTTCGGACTTTGAATGACAATTGCACTGTCATGCAACACTTTATGTATGTGACATTTTTATCTTTTTTTTTTTAGACATATAGAGCTTTAGTTTGGTATATAACTACTTCCCACCTGGCCAATGTACATATACGGCTGTGTGGGAGCTCTCTCCTTCTGAATGCACGTTCAGGAACATCCTTCAGAAGGAGGGGGGATCGCGCGTGCGTGCCCGCGCGCCCGCGCAGTGGCGTAATCCCGATGCACTCGTGTCACCCTGACACAGCGTATCTTCGATCGCCAGACGGGCTCTGTTATTGGCCCTCCTGTCCAATCACAGCCATCATGTGATGTAAACACAGAGCCGGTTGCTAGGCAACTGGTTCTCCTTTCCTCACACGGAAGTTGTCGCTGAGGAGAGGAGAGCGGATCGCTGCAGC